>NC_042616.1:808722709-809024890 GCF_901001135.1 Rhinatrema bivittatum | reverse complement strand
AACCTGACTGCCAGGTTCCTCTGATTTAATATTACCACAATATTAAGTTGGAGGATTACAGAAAAGCAGTATTTTTTTGCTTTTCTGTACACTTTTTTGGGCTGCTCAGAAATTAACACCTGTTCTGGGCAAGCGTTAATTTCTGGGCATAAAAATGTGCGGATCGAGCACACATTTTTTGGGGGAGGGGATCTGGGGCGAATAGCTAATAGCCTCATCAACATGCATTTGCATGGGATGAGCGCTATTGGTTTTGCTGGGGTTTGGAAGAGTGTTTTGGACGCATTAAACCCCTTTTCCCTGTACGTACCCGGATCAGTCCAGACACCTGGGTTGTGACTCCGCACCAGCAGATGGAGACAGAGCAAGATCTCTCGGGCTCAGCTACATATAGTAAGGTGCCACCCACAGCCCCTCAGTCTTACTCTGTCTCCAGCAGATGGGGCAGGTACAACCACAGCCTCTGGGGTCCCTGGGGAGATTTTTTGGCTTAGCTAGCTAGTTAGTTCTCTCAGGGATCTTGGATCTGGTTAGCAGTTTAAAAAAAAAAGAAAAGAAAAATAAATACAGAAGAGGAACGGTTTTTCTTGTGGCTATCGCGTCAGCGAGACGAGTCTCGGAGCTGCAGGCTCTGTCTTGTAGGGAGCCGTTCTTGAGGATCTCTGATGCGGGAGTTTCCTTGCGCACGGTTCCCTCCTTTTTACCAAAGGTGGTGTCGGCGTTTCACTTGAATCAGTCGATAGAGCTCCCCGCTTTTCCAGGGGGGTGAGCTGACGGAGCCGAAGGCCAGAGAGTTACGGAAGCTAGATGTGCGGCGGGTTCTCCTCCGCTATCTGGAAGTGACTAATCCTTTCAGGGTGACTGACCACCTCTTTGTCTTGTTTTCCGGTCCAAAGAGAGGTGGTACGGCCTCTCGAGCTACGATTGCCCGTTGGCTCAAGGAGGCCATAGGTTCCGCATATTTGATGCGGGGCAAGTCCGTTCCCGGGGGTCTCGGGGCCCACTCGACTCGAGCGCATGCGGCCTCATGGGCAGAGGTTTCTGAGGTGTCGCCTCAGGAGATTTGCAGGGCGGCCACCTGGAAGTCGTTACATACTTTTATGAGAGACATTACCGGCTGGATGTTCAGACCGCTGACTCTGGGGGTTTTGGAGAGAGGGTACTCCGAGCGGGACTCTCTGGATCCCACCCTCGGTAAGTTGGCTCTGGTACATCCCACGGTCTGGACTGATCCTGGTACGTACAGGGAAAGGAAAATTAGTTCTTACCTGAGAAGTTTCGTTCCTGTAGTACCACGGATCAGTCCAAGCTCCCGCCCGTATTGTCTGTGCTGTCAGTGTTGAAGTAACGGAGAGTCCGCTCGTTGGATTACTTGATTGAAGATGGAAATACTTGTTTTTTCTCCTAGTGTTCTGGGAGTCCTGTTCCAGTTGGGAGTTCGTGAATTTGGCCCTTGGTGCGGGCAGTTTAGATAGTTAGTTGTTCATTTTCTGCTTTGACATTACGTAAGACTGAGGGGCTGTGGGTGGTACCTTACTATATGTAGCTGAGCCCGAGAGATCTTGCTCTGTCTCCATCTGCTGGTGCGGAGTCACAACCCAGGTGTCTGGACTGATCCGGGTACGTACAGGGAAAGGAAAATTAGTTCTTACCTGAGAAGTTTCGTTCCTGTAGTACCACGGATCAGTCCAAGCTCCCGCCCGTATTGTCTGTGCTGTCAGTGTTGAAGTAACGGAGAGTCCGCTCGTTGGATTACTTGATTGAAGATGGAAATACTTGTTTTTTCTCCTAGTGTTCTGGGAGTCCTGTTCCAGTTGGGAGTTCGTGAATTTGGCCCTTGGTGCGGGCAGTTTAGATAGTTAGTTGTTCATTTTCTGCTTTGACATTACGTAAGACTGAGGGGCTGTGGGTGGTACCTTGCTATATGTAGCTGAGCCCGAGAGATCTTGCTCTGTCTCCATCTGCTGGTGCGGAGTCACAACCCAGGTGTCTGGACTGATCCGTGGTACTACAGGAACGAAAATTATCAGGTAAGAACTAATTTTCCTATAGTATAAGGGGTTGTGGATGTGCGTCCAACCACAGGTTAAACTGTGTTCAGTTGCGTGCACTGTATTGAATTGGCCTGTTTATTACTGAATGCTGTTAATTCTGGCTGGGAGGTGGTCCAGGATAGGCCTCATAGAAATTAGAATGAGGCTTGAAAACAGCCACCCTAGGCAAATGGCTCACAATTGAATGATTAGTGGGTGGGCCCAGCCGCATCGCTCACATCCTCTGGACCAAGGTGCTGTGATAGTCCGGGTGGTTCCTTCTATATTCAGGATCTGTGAAATTTTTCACAATTCATCGATCTGTCTCCTTACGTAGCCATTCTTCTCTATTATTTTCCACAAACTCCATTAGGTACATAGGAATAATGGAGTCCAAAGTCAGCCAGCACTCTCCAGTATACTAGCCTCTCTGCTTGAGAGGCCCACAGCAGATCTTTGAGATTGGAACAAGTGCTTGGCATCACCCAGGATTGATTACAAACATCCGAGTGCATAGCCTGATCGAAAAGCATGCTGGTCATGATGATGCGAGGCGTAGTAAATGATGGACACACCACTACAGCAGGTGACCTAGGCAGGGAGGATTCAGGTAGCCCCACATTAGGTGAACTGCTACCTGCTGTGATCTTCTCCCGGAAGAAATGCCTGAGCTGGATGGAATAAGGCAGCCCTTCTGTTGCGTCCGTCAGTGCTAGACGGCTTCGCCACATTTTCCTCACCTTATTCATGGCTCCTCCCGCTTACCTAGGAAAGATGGCTACCGCCGTGTCTACAAGCCAACCTCTCCGGCGTCCCCGGAACGGCTATGGTGCTGCCTCCCGCTATGCTCCTCCCAGGTACCAACTAGGGTGCGTGTGCGTCACCCACGTCTTTATGCAACCCTTGGTGCGAACTTTGGGGGGACGTTCCCCCATTCTGATGTCACGCCAGCCAGGTATATAACATCTTCTATTTTGCTAGCTTGTTGAGTTAGCAAGGACTTGGACTTGTAAGGACTTGTCTCCGGATACGTTCCCTTCCTGTCTACGCTACTTTGCTACTTCTGTGCTGCTGCTGGAAGCTATCTCTCTGCCCTTCGGGGTAACTGCTAACCTGGGTACCTGCTTCTCGGGGGCCCTCTGCTTTATTTCAGGTGCCTTACAGGGAACAGGTACTCGCTCCTCGAGGGCCTGCTCTCCCTGCCTTGGTGCCTGCACTTACTTCTACAACCTGGTGGAATCGCCTATCTACAGCAAACACCTAGTGAGTACACTATCTCTCAGTCTATCTCATCCACAGTACTTCCTTACTGGGAAACCTGCTTCGGACCCTCTCAATATCAACGGGGTGAGAAGGGCGTCTAGCCTAGTACTATGGCTCCTCCCTGTGGGCGTGGTCATCTGCCCCAGTACCCAAGGATCTACCCAAACACCACTCATTCATAACAGATTGCTAACTCCATGGATCCAGCTCAGCTCACCGCATTGCAGGCCATTCCAGGCCTGGCCCAGCGAATCTCCGAAGAACAGAATGCGCTGGAGGGCTTGACCGCTGCATTCAACTTACTGCACACACAGCTGAACTCACCTACCACCACAGGTAAAGAAGCCATACCGTCTGAGGCGACTGTCAAGACTATTGTACCTCTATATGCTCCTACCCGCTTCTCGGGGGAAGTTTGGAGACAGCAGAGGTTTCCTTAACCAGTGCTGCATGCATTTTTCCCTGCAGCCCAGCCATTTTCCCACAGCTTATGCCAAGACTACGTATATCCTGCCGTATCTAGACAGACGAACATTGTCTTGGGCCTCCTCGCTGTGGGAGCGCAAGGATTCAATTCTTCATGACCTTGAAGGATTCCTCAAACTGTTTAAATCAGTTTTCGATGACCCTGCCAGGTATACCATTGCAGGATCTTCTTTGGTTCACCTGAAGCAAGGTAATGAATCATTGGCTGACTTCGCTATCGAATTCAAGACAGTGGTGTCTGAATTATCCTGGGACCCGAAATGCCTGAGGACCTTCTTCTTTGAAGGACTGGACTCTCGTCTGAAGGATGAGCTCGCTGCTCATGAGATGGCTGAGACTTTGGCTGAACTAGTGAAGTTGGCAACCAGTTTTGATCGCCGACTTCGTGACAAGGTTCAAGAGACAAAGATTCTGTACTTCCTCATTTCCTTGGTCTTTTACAGCTTTCCTCTGTGGCAAAAAATAAGCTTTGGTAACTAATGGGAGTGCCTCTTTTGGAATTTTCAGCTTTTCAGTTGAATAATTTTTAAATAGTTCCACTGGTGATATTTGTGGTATAATAGGAAAATTTACAATTCTTATATTTGTACTCCGCAAGGAGTTTTCTAAATTTTCCAGCTTTTTATTTTGCACGTTTTCAGATTGTATTAGATTCTGTTGATTTTTCTCTCTTTTTTACTTTCTCTTCCACTTCCAATGCTAGTTTTTCCTGTTTGGTTATCCTTTCTTCGTTATACCTAGTATTTTTATTTATTTCAAAAGCAGATCTTGATAACCCAATTATCGCACTTTCTATCGAGGCTAATGCCTCCCACAGAGTCTCCATCGATATTCTAGCTGGTTTAACCAAAAAAGGTCTTACTTGGATCTGTTCACCTCCTCGTGCGGCCTCAGTAACATTGTCCCAATTCTCTCCCAACGAAAGATCAGCGGGGCTGGTTGATTCTCGAAGCGGGGGAAGGTAGGCTCCCTGTGGGAGGGCCGTCAGGCTCTCCTCCTTCTCGCCTTTCTCTTCCCCACCTCGATTTCCTCCTTGGTAGTTCTCCCTCTGTACAAATTTCCCAGAGGGGCTATCCAAGGGTCCCAGTAGTTGTTCCTCTCCTTCGCTTCTTAGCCGTTGGGGTGGGGACAGCGTCACAGGCGTGCCGGCGCTTAGCGAGATCTCCTTGGCCATTGTCGGTGAATCTCGCTCTGTTTCTCCGACCTTTGCGGCCCTCGCTCCCGGCTCCATCGGCGTTGATGTGAAAAACTTCTCTATGGTAGGTTGTGAAGTATTCGGACTTTCAGCAGGAGCCAGGCTTTCTCGAAGCCTAGCTTTTCTTTTAGTATGAGGCATGAAAATAGCAGAAAGAAGACCGATAACCAGGAAACATAGAAGGTGGTAAAAGAGAAGGCTTTCCACACATCTTAGTCAGATGAATGTGACTGATTTACTGGAATTATCCCAAGAAGATGTAATTACCAAAAGAGGAGTGTTATTGGTGACTTTTGCCTTTTTGACTGAGAAAAATAATATTTTTCGCATGTACTTCAGGAATAGTGCAGAACTATTCTATGGACAAAAAGTGTGGGTGTACCCCGATATTACTTAGGTTACACAAGATAGACGGAGGAAATTAAGTATGAGAGCTGAGGCACTTGCCATTCGTTCAAAATATACTGTGAGATATCCATGTAAATGTCACTTAAAGTATCAGGGAAATGATTATATATTTTTTGAACCTTCACAGTTAAAATTCTTTTTGGATGCTCACCCTAAGGCGACCGGATCAGTACATTAGGCATAGAAGGCTGTTAATCTTAGTGTTTCCTTTTTCCGTATTTCCTTATATGTCGCTTCTTGTAATTAAGGCCAATAACTCCCCCATGCATCCCTTTTTTATTAAGGTGGATATTTGTGGTTTATTATAATAATCCCCATTCGGATTATGGTAAAAGTGCTAATTTCCTGTTTCTGTTATATATATACTAGCCGTTAAGCCCGTAACAACGGGCTTCATTTAAAAAAAAAAATTTCGGTCCATTTCCTTCCCACTTCCTCCCCCCTCTATTCTCCCTCTCCTCCCCTCACCTCACTCTCTCCTCCCTCCCCCCCACCTCACTCTCTCCTCCCTCTCACCTCCCCCCACCTCACTCCTCCCTCTCACCTCCACCCACCTCCCTCTCTCCTCCCTCACCTCCCCACTCTATTCTCCCTCTCCTCTCTCCACCTCACTCTATTCTCCCTCTCCTCCCTCCCCCTCAGCTCACTCTCCTCACTCTCTCCTCCTCCCTCCCCTTTCAGCTGATCACAACCGGCAGACAGGGGGGTGTCCCTCCCTCGCGCGTCGCCGCCGCTACTGCTCCTCCCTCCCTCCCTCCCGCGTGTCGCCGCCGCTACTACTCCTCCCTCCCTCGCGCGCATGCGCACGCCGCCGCTCCTGCTCCTCCCGCTCGTTGCTCTTGCCGCCGCTCCTGCTCCTAAGGAGCAGGCGCCATTTTTTTTGGGGGGGGGGGGCATGCTCTGCTCTGGCCAACGTGCTCGCATGCGCAGTAGAGCTGCTCTCTACTGCGCATTTGCGGCACGTCGGTCCGGGCTCCCTTATAGGTATGATCACCTTTAATTGCCTTACACTGTTATACTCTGTGTAAATTTTGAAATGCATAATAAAAAAAAAAAAAAAAAGAGACAAAGATTCTCAGAAAACCCTTCCAGGGTGAAACACGAGTTAAGTCCATAACCAGACCGGTTCTTTCGGTCCCAGTTGCTGGCGAAGAAGAACTTATGCAATTTAGGCCACAGCCATCTGTCGTCCAAAGAGAGAAGAACATGGGAAGAAATTGGGGTTGTGCATGTACTGTGGACAAGCTGGCCATGCTGTTCAATCATGTCCTATATGTCTGGGAAACTGGCAGACCTAAGTCCAACGGGAGGACTCTTCTTAGATCTTACTGCTCCTTCTCCTCTGCTCTCTCTCCCTGTATCATTGATCTGCGGACCTTTAGAGTACCAGACTCTTGTCCTAGTGGACTCGGGGCAGGAGGCTATTTCATTCTACAACGTTTAGTGGACCACCTACGGATCCCCACTACTTCTGTCATCCATTCATGGAGAGCCCTTACCGGGTGAAATAACCCAACTCATTACCATGGCTGCAGCAGCATATGACTCAGCTCAATTGGGCTAGACTAGAACTTTCACGTTGGGATCCAGACTGCCATGGTAAATGCTTGGAGGTTGCTCCTATACCCTGCATGCCAACCACCCCAATAATGTCGCAGTTGCCGCCTCAATATGCATCTTTCCAAGATGTCTTTTCAAAGGAGGCTGTGGATGTACTACCGCCTCACAGACCCTATGACTGCGCTATTAATCTGAAGCCTAACACTGAACTACCCAAGGAACGGGTGTACCCTCTCCATGGCATAGAATAAAGCCATGTCCGAATCCATTCAGGAAAGTCTCCAAAAACGCTTCATAAGATCCTCCAAGTCTCCTGCTGATGCAGGTTTCTTCTTTGTGGGGAAGATGGACGGAACCTTTTCGACAGACTACAGGGAGCCAAGATATTCTCCAAGCTTGATCTGAAAGGCGCCTACAACTTACTTCACATTCGATCTGGTGATGAGTGGAAAACGGCCTTCAACACCTGGACGGTCACTTTGAATATTTAGTGATGCCCTTGGGCCTGTGCAACACCCCGACTGTCTTTCAAAATTATATCACACCTGATATATATATCCAAAAACAAAAACACTCCCTTCGGAGCAATATACAAGTCCCCCGACACGGACCCCGTGTTTCGCCAGTCCGGCTGCATATGTATGTATATATATATTTATACACACACACACAAAAACACTCCCTTCGGAGCGATATACAAGCACAATTATTACATTCAAATTAAATTTTTTATTGAATACATAGAAAATTATCACAAAATAAACAGTTCTCTATAGATTAGACTTTTATAAAGACCATTGTATTCTATATCTCTTCAAATTACATTATTCATTTATTTGAAATACAAAACCAACACTCATTCATTCATCCTCAAACATACCCATTCATATCTATCCTTTCATTTATTACCAATACATTATTGTTTGTGCAAAGAATGCATATATACATTTCTAAAAACAATCACAACAAAACATCTTTCAATTACTAACAAATTTGTTACATTGTTGACCCGAACTAGTTTAAAATGTACATTTATCAATCAATCAAATGCTATATTTTTCTCATCCCAGCCTTCATGTAGTTTTGCTTCTTTAACCTTATGATTTTATTGATCCCAACCGGGCCCTTGTTTTGCCAAGTGGCTTCATCAGGGGAATATATGATGTTTAAACCTTAGATTTTCTCTTCATCACATCAGCTACCACGAACACTGTAATAGAACCACCAATGATCTTCTATAAAGTTCCAATTGCTTGTAGTGCACAGTCAAATTCTGTATCTGTGCCAACAATGTGAAAAAACTATATCAGGAAAAGAAAATTATTTAAATTTTGCAAGATCTTTTAACAATGTCTATTGAAAATCCAAGTTTCAGAAATCAATTTGAAATATATCTGATGTATTTTTCTCCTGCTACAAAATATCACTCATATTTGTTCTCAAACTCCCGCCCGTCGACACACATCCCGGCCATTCGGACGCCTGTGCCGCCCACCTACCTCACCACCGCGACGCAGAGGGCCTTAAAGCAAGGCCCAGCCCGGAAAGAAGCCCTTTTCGCCCGCCGGAGAGAGACCCTGCAGGCTCGCGCTGCCGGCGCCACCCATCGGGGTAAGAGCCCCCTCCTCTCCTGCCGCCGACCGACCGCACCAAGGCCCCCCGACATCTGGCGCCACCTGACCACGGCAAGAGCAGGACCCGCCCGCCAACGCACCTCCTGGCCAATCGGACGCCTGCGCCACCCACCTACCTCACCACCGCGACGCCGAGGGCCTTAAAGCAAGGCCCGGCCCCGGGCGCCCTAAGGAGCACGCCCCTTGGTGCGCCCCGGCCCTTCTGGCCAGAACAGATCTTCCATCCCATAGATTCACTGGCTCCTCAAGCCATCCCAGCCAGCCAGCCCAAGGTTCCCTCCCTGTTCTAGACCTACCTTCCATTTAATTTGCAAAGCCCAAGGACCCCTTAGATCCCTCCTAGCCCCCCTCCAGGCCCCACAAGGCCTTGACGAAGGCCAGACCACATCGGATCAACCAAGACAGCCCCCCCCTTGAAACACCTTTGAAAGGTGAAACCCCCCACCCTCCTCCCCCCTCCCCAACCACATTATGGATACAAGACACCCGTATGCCGCTCAACGCTTCTACCCTCCCTACAAACCCTACCCATACTACACACCAGCTGGAAACATACACAGAAGACTCCTCCAGATCCCCCTACTACAAACCCCCCATATGGCCGCTCTATCCGTCCTCACCCTCTTACTACTAAACGCACAGTCCATTACAAAGAAAATCCCCATCCTAAACGACCTCCTTTGTGACCTACAACCAGACATCCTATGTATCACAGAATCATGGCTCAAAGACACATACACCTCGCTCATTAATCAACTTCCAAAAAAACGAGTACAACACTTTCTCCATAGCCAGACACAAGAAAAAAGGAGGCGGCCTACTGTTCCTAGCAGCCAAAAAACTAAAATTCAGCTCGCTCCCCATCAACTCCCTACTGCCTGTTGAAGTCAGTCACTTCAAGTCCAAAAACCTCCAAATCCTGCTGATCTACGCCCCCCCCCCCCCCCCGCAGGCGCTCTCAACAAAGATCCCTGCCCCCTCATTGAAACCATCGCAGCCAGTATCAACACCAACCACCCCACCATTATCCTAGGAGACTTTAACCTCCACCTTGACAAGTCTCCCCTCTCCCCTTCATGTGAACTCCTCCTCAATTCGCTAACAGCGATGGGCTTCATACAAATAATAAATTCCCCCACGCAGAGATCAGGCCACATCCTGGATCTGATCTTTATTAACAAAATAACACTCAACTCCCCGCCCACCACCTCCACAGTCCCCTGGTCAGATCACATGTTAATAGAAACTAAGCTCCAAGTGGACTACACCCACATCCACACGCAAAAAGTCTATAAACGTATAGTCTTCACCAAGCCATGCTCCAGCGAGACCCTAGAAAAAACCTTACCTGAGGCCCTTAAGCACTTGGACACCACTAATGCCGTTAACGCAGTCAACTCATGGGCCACAAGCAACATGGAGACAGCGAAAAAGATCTGCCCAACCATTGAAAAAGATATCGAAACAACAGCAAAAAACAAGTCACCCTGGTATAACCAGCACCTCAAAAACATAAAACGCCAACTAAGACAAGCAGAAAAAGCTTGGCGAAGCAACCCCACATGCCAACTACGTGACAGATATAGAACACTCCCATACATATATACAAAGGACATCAACGAAGCCAAACGGAACTTCTACTCCCAAAGAATCCACAACTACCAATACAACCCGAGAGTCCTATTCAACTATGTAACTCAGCTGACACGATCCATCAACAACCCGACGTCAAAAGAAACCCCAGCCATATCCAGTCACAGCTTCGCCCGATACCTTATAGACAAAACAGTAAAACTCAATCCAAAAGTCTCACCAATCAACCCGGAACCCTGCACACAAACAAGGTGTGCAGTTAGTAAAGCTGTGTTTAAAAATGATTGGATAAGTTCTTGGAGGAGAAGTCCATTACCTGCGATTAAGTTCACTTAGAGAATAGCCACTGCCATTAGCAATGGTAACATGGAATAGACTTAGTTTTTGGGCAATTGCCAGGTTCTTATGGCCTGGATTGGCCACTGTTGGAAACAGGATGCTGGGCTTGATGGACCCTTGGTCTGACCCAGTATGGCATTTTCTTATGTTCTTAATACTTACAGCAGCAACATGGTCACAGTTTGACACCGTTGCCTCCATTCGAAAGCCTTGATTAGAAACTATGTAACCCAAGAAGGGCACTGATTCCTTGTGGAATTCACATTTGGATAACTTGGCATATAGATGGTTCTCACGGAGTCTTTGCAGTACTCCTTTGACATCCTCTATATGAGTGGTCATGTCTTGAGAGAATATCAAGATGTCGTCCAGATATATAACACACTTATAGAGGAGATCCCGGAAGATGTCGTTTATTAAATTTTGAAAGACAGTCGGGGTGTTGCACAGGCCGAAGGGCATCACTAAATATTCAAAGTGACCGTCCAGGTGTGTGTGTGTGTGTGTATATATATATATATATATATATACACACACACACACACACACACTCCCTTCGGAGCGATATACAAGTTCCCCGACACGGACCCCATGTTTCGCCAGTCCGGCTGCATATGTATGTATATATATATTTATACACACACACACACAAAAACACTCCCTTCGGAGCGATATACAAGCACAATTATTACATTCAAATTAAATTTTTTATTGAATACATAGAAAATTATCACAAAATAAACAGTTCTCTATAGATTAGACTTTTATAAAGACCATTGTATTCTATATCTCTTCAAATTACATTATTCATTTATTTGAAATACAAAACCAACACTCATTCATTCATCCTCAAACATACCCATTCATATCTATCCTTTCATTTATTACCAATACATTATTGTTTGTGCAAAGAATGCATACATACATTTCTAAAAACAATCACAACAAAACATCTTTCAATTACTAACAAATTTGTTACATTGTGGACCCAAACTAGTTTAAAATGTACATTTATCAATCAATCAAATGCTATATTTTTCTTAGGTGTGTGTGTGTGTGTGTATATATATATATATATATATATATATATATACACACATACATACATACACACACACACACAAAAACAGGAGAAAAAGATATAGATTTCTTGTTTCTTAAATTTTGTCCCTCCCGACGCAGCCGGACTGGCGAAACACGGGGTCTGTGTCGGGGGACTCCTTGCAGAAATCAATTCATTAATGTGGAGTTGCCATATTGGATAAAATAAATATTTTGTGAACTGTCACCTAAGAAGCTGTCTGCACTTATTTTGTTTTCACTGGATAAGCCTCAACCATCATCCCCCATCATCTCCATGACCACGGTCCAGATCTCTGTTCTCATTGGGCTCTCTGTATTCTCCGGTTTGTTCTTCAGTCCAATCTTCTCTGGATCTGTCATCTCCTGTTTCACCGGATGACATGGTGGTTTCTAGCCACTTGACTATTCTACCTACTAGCTAATAGCGTCCATCTTTTGGGGATGAGAATCAGCTAAGATGTATGATGGTGTCTTCCAGGTCCTGCAACCATCCAAGAAAACTAGGGCGGTTCCTATTCATGATACTCTGCCGGATGCTCAATTAAAAATCTGGTCCACACCTTTCACTGATCTCCCGGTTTCCAAGTTGGTGGACATGAAGTATAAGGTTCAGACCTGCTCAAGTCATTCTCACTCCCAGCTCGCTCCAGATTCCATTATTGTGGAGATGGCATTTCTTCGAGCAAAGCATTCAAGGTCTCGTGCTTCAGTCAGCCAGAGAAGGACCATCGCTTCCTGGACAACATGGATAAACAGGTTTTCCAGTCAGTTTCTCACAAAGTGCAGATGGTGCAATACTTACATGGGCTACTGAGACAACTTCAAGATGTTACTTTTCAACTCCCTGAACCCGTGTCAGCTGAAGCCCAACAATTGCTAGCAGTTGCTAGAGACTGCAAGAAACATCTTACCAGGTCCTCTTATGACTTATTTGATTTGGCATCCCATGCCTCTGCAATTGCTATTGCCGTGAGACGACTAGCCTGAGCACTGTTTCCAGAGGCTATTTCATCCAGGTTTGCTCCTTTTCCACCAAGCCCTCCAGCTTCTTTTCATTATTTACTGGATCAGCTTCCCAATTATTGCCAGAAACTACAGCAGCTTCTTTCTCATGGGTTCGGGGGAACTAGTACCCACCTCCCAAAAGGGGGGGACAGATTCTACTCAGTCTTCTTAATCCCCAAGAAAATGGGGAATCTTTGCCGCATTATGGATCTCAGAGCACTCAATTAATTCACACACTACGAAAAGATCCTCATGACATTCTTGACATCCATTTTTTCACTGCTGCAACCTAGGGATTGGCTCACCTCTCTTGACCTAAAGGATGTGTACAATCACATTGCAATGCATCTCCCCCATCATCGGTATCTATGCTTTCTGGTACAGGATTTTCATTTCCAATTCAGGTTTCTCCCCTTCGCTTCTCAACTGCCCCCAGAGTGTTCACCAAGTGTCTCACTGTTGTAGCTCCCCTTCACAGCTGGGACATTCTGGTAGTCCCCTATTTGGATGACTGGCTGATGGTGGATCCTTCTAAGGATCTGGCGTTCCATCATTTCGCACAGAATGTGACCACCCTGCACTAGTTGGGGTTTCTCGTCAATTTCCCGAAGTCTCATCTTCAATCGAACAGGCATCTGGAATTCATCTGTTCCTAGACATGACATCCATTGGAGGTGTTCTTCCTCTCAACAGGGGTCTTGCCCTTTGAGACCTCATTTCTTGACTCCAGAGGCGTGCCTTCACGATAGCCTGCCTTTTCGATCGCATGGCATCCATGATTGCGGTTGTCCTTATCACTTGTCGTTACATGAGATCTCTTCGATGGCACCTCTTTCTGCATTGGAACCAATTCCTTCAGCCTCTTTCATACAGGCTTCACAGGGCTTTGACGCTGGCTTTCAGATAACTGTCTCTTCTCCAGGAAGAGCATTCATATACCTTCTGTCGATGTATGCCCCCCTGTTGTGCTGGAGCCTCATTGTCAACTACTGACGATGCAAGGGATCTGAATGCCATCAAGCAGTGCCTTCACATCAACCTGCCAGAGTTTCACACGGTTCACAGGGCGCTTCTAACCATGGCTCCTTCACCGTTCGTTGCAGGTCCATCTGGACAATGTAGCTGCCATGTAATACCTGAACAAGCAAGATGGGACGGATTCCCTTCCGTCATGCTTGGAAGCCTTTTTTATCTATCAGTGGGCCCTTCTTTGTGGTATTCGTCTGTTGGCAGTTTATCTTCCTGGAAGGTTGAATGTCTTCACAGACGCCCTCAGTTGCTGATTTCAGCTGCAGGAATTGAGGCTGTGCCTGGAAGTACTGCATTGCCTTTTTCTACACTGGGGTCTACCACAAATCAACCTATTTTCTTCATAAAATCATCATTTTCCCCAGTTCTGCTCAAAACATCCTGCCCTGGATGCAATGTCGCAGGATGTGTTTGTCATCTCCTGGTCCAGATCGCTCATGTATGCCTTCCCGCCTCGTCCTCTCATCTCCAAAGCTCTCCTCAAAGTGTGCATCAACTGAGCTCGAGTGATCTTCACTGTTCTGGATTGGCCCAGTCCAGCCTGGTTTCTGTGGCTACGATGTCTGTCGGTGGCTCCGCCATTCCCTCTGCTGCTCACACAGTGCACGGAAGTCCTCTTTCATCCTAACCAGGACTGTCTAATTCTCACATTGTGACTTCTTCAGGGTTCCTAACTGGTTTTATGAATATGCCTCAGCAAATTCAAGAGGTTCTTTTGGCTGCCCACAAATCTTTACACACCATTCTTATTCCAGCAAATGTAAGTGGTGAGGCTCCACTCAATGCTGCTCCACTATCTCTTTCATCTTTCCAAAGCTGGCCTACAAACATAGTTAATGAGAGCTCATTTGGCAGCCATTGCAGCTTTGAGGGTCCCTGTCCAATGTTGCCCGATTTCCCAGCAACTGGCTGTTTCCCATTTCATGAAGGGACTTTTCAGTATTAACCTCCTTGTCTTTGTACCTTGGTTCAATGGTATCTCTCGTTTGTGCTGGACTGCCTTTATCATCCAACCTTTGGAACCTGTCTTGCTCAATTTCTTCACTTGGAAAGAGATCTTTCTCATTTCAGTGACTTCAGTTTGCAGGATCAGCAACCTCCAGGTGTTGGTTATTTATCCTTCCTACCTGTAGTTCTTTCCCGATAAGGTGGTCCTGTGAACACAAGAAAAGAACATAAGAACATCCAAGATTCCTGCCCAAGGTGGTATCCAAGTTTTGCCTGCAGCAGCCAATCTCCTTGCCTACGTTTTCACCTCCGCTGTATGCTTCCCCAGAGGATGCACATCTCCATACCCTGGAGTGCATTCATGCTCTCAGAATCTCCAGCATAACCAGGCCTCCAGGCAGTGTTCCCAACTATTTGTGGCCAATGATCCTAATAGACCTGGCCTGCCTGTTCTCAAACAAACTTTGTCTGGAGGGCTTACTTCTTGTATTCATTTCTGTTACTCTACTTTCGCTCACTCCTCTCCTGGACATGTTACGACTCACTAGGTCATGCTTGGGCCACCATCACTGCTTTTCTGCACTCTGTTCCTATCATCGACATCTGTAGAAAGGCAACCTCCCTTCACACATTTGTCAGGCATTATTGTCTTCATATGGATTCTGCTTCTGACTCCTTTTTTGCTTCTACTTGAGGGTTAATAGGACTTTTCTCTTGGCCTTATATTCTCAACCAAGGTGTCACATCTGTGGCTGATGTCCCGCTTGTGCATGGATAAAGCAAAGGTGCTCACCTGTAACAGGTGTTTTGCGTGGACATGCGGATACAATCAGTCACACGTTCCCGTCCTCCTCCCTAGAGCATCTACTCTCCTATGGACTCCTTGCCTCGTGCTTTCCAGTTTCCTTCTCAGCTATTGACTGAGGAGGAGAGAGGAATATGCAGCGCCTAACGACTCTTGGCGCCCACCTACTGCGCAGGTGCGGGGTGATTCCAGAAGCTTCAGCTATAGATCAGGCCCGACTCGACGCCCCGCGATGATATATCCCGTCTGTGACTGATTGTCCCGCTGTCCACGGAAAAGCAAGTTTGCTTACCGTAAACGGTGTTTCCGTAGATAGCAGGATGAATTAGCCATGCTGTCATGGGATCTGTCAGTCAGGTCCAGAAGGCGGAGCTTGATAAAGCAGAGGTTAGACTTTTAGTCCCTCTGCGGCTGCGCGTGGTTTCCCGCGCAGGAATAACAGAATCACCTCAGTCTGTAATTAAGCTGTAATAGTCAAAGACGTAGTGACTGCCAGGGAGGAGGGTGGGTCAGCATGGCTAATTCATCCTGCTATCTACGGAAACACCGTTTACGGTAAGCAAACTTGCTTTTCCCGTCGATAGCAGGGCTGAATTAGCCATGCTGTCATGGGAGTCCAAAGCATGAATCACGTTGGTCATCTGCAGCTGCAGTACGTGATTAGGACGATGTGGCAGTCACTGTAAATTAGGTGACAAAGAGTTCAATACTGCTCGTCCAACCTTAGCATCTTGTGAGGTTTGTTGATCGAGGCAATAGTGCGAAGTAAAGGTATGCAGTGATGTCCATGTGGCCGCTTTGCAAATGTCTGCAGGCTGGACACTACTGAGATGTGCCCAAGAAGTAGACCAAGCTCGTACTTGGTGGGCGGTAGGTGTAGAAGACAAAGGGAATTCATGAGTCTTATAACAATATTGAATACATTGGACAATCCAACTAGAAATGGTTCGCTTGGAAACTGGTAGACCCGGTGCTTTAGGATCGTAGGAAAGGAATAACTGTGAAGGTCTGGAAATGGCCTGAGTCCTAGACAGGTAACACTGCAGCACTCGTCTACAGTCCAAGGTGTGAAGTCGCTTTTCCCTATCACATGAATGGGGTGAGGGAAAAAATGTAGGAAGTTCAATGGTTTGGTTGATATGAAAAGAGGAAACCACCTTCGGTAAAAAAGATGGGTGTGTTCGGAGAACTACCTTTTGAGGAAAAAACTGCAAGTAGGGAAAATAGTGTACTAGTGCTTGCAATTCACTTACTCGTCGTGCTGAAGTAACAGCCACCAGAAAAACCACCTTCCAGGTTAAGTATTTGGGGTGGGCCTCGTCCAGCGGTTCGAAGGGAGGTAGCATGAGACGCTCCAAAATGGTGTTGATGTCCCACGGCACTGTCGGTTTAGCGACAGGTGGTCGGATGCGATACAGTCCTTTAATGAAACGAGAAAGGAGTGGATGTGTAGAAATAGTGGCATTGTTATATAGTCCATGGTAAGCTGAGATTGCACTTAGGTGCACGCGAATGGAGGATGCTGCTAATCCAGCGTCAAAAAGTGTACATAAGTAATCAAGTAACTTCTCTGGAGGACAAGTGATTGGTTGCAAACTGTGTTTAGTACACCAAAGAGAATAGCGATGCCATTTATATTGATAGTTTCGTCTGGTGGATAACTTTCTGGATTCTAACAAAATCAATTGAGCACGGTTGGAGATACTATAATCGGTTAAAGTGCTCCGTTCAAGAGCCATGCTGTCAAATGAAGAGATGCATGCATGGGGTGCAGTAATGTCCCTTGATCTTGAATTAAGAGATCTGGACGTCGTGGAAGTAGAATCGGAGGCTCCTGCGACAGGCGGAGGAGAAAACTGTACCATGGTTGACGAGGCCATGCGGGGGCAATGAGGATTAAGGAGGCTTTGTCCTCCATGCATTTCTGTATTGTTCTTGATATGAGAGGAATTGGAGGAAAAGCATATAGTAGATTCCGCGACCAAGACAGTAGGAAAGCGTCCTGGGCTTCTCTGTGGAGACTGGGTCGTATGGAGCAGAAACGAGGAAGTTGTGTATTGTTCTCCGTCGCGAAGAGGTCGATTATTGGGGTTCCCCACTGATTGAATACATGTTGGGCGACTTCCCCCTGGAGCGCCCATTCGTGAGGATGGAAAATGCGGCTTAATCTGTCCGCTCTCACATTGTCCACTCCGGGAAGGTAGGTGGCTTGCAGATGAATGCAGTGGAGATGTGCATGCTGGTATATTAACAGGGTTTCCTTGCATAGGGCCCAGGACCCTGTCCCTCCCTGCTTGTTGACATAAAACATGGCCACTTGGTTGTCCGTATAAATCATTACTCTGCGACCTTTTAGATAAGGTTGAAAGGTGAGAAGCGCCTTCCTGATCGCTCTGAGTTCCAATAAATTGATCTGTAGAATTTGTTCGGCAGGACTCCAGAGACCTTGTGTCTCGTAGATGTCCAAATGGGCTCCCCAGCCCTTTCTTGAGGCGTCCGTCGTCAGGACTAAGTCGTGATTCGGACTGCGAAATAGAGCTCCCTTGGAAAGAACAGTGGGGTTCAGCCACCACGAGATGTCTTGCTGCATGGCTGCAGTAATTGTGATCATGTGAGTCAATGGTTGAATATGTTGTTTCCATTGACGTTTTAATCCCCACTGAAGTCGTCTCATATGGAGCCTGGTGTTGGATACTGTAAAATTGGCTGCTGCCATGTGTCCCAAGACTACTAGCAAGTGTCTCGCAGTCGTGGTATGACTTCTGTGAAGATGTTGAAGAAGAGGTTGTAAGAGGAGCTGTCTTTCCGTTGGAAGGTAAGCTCTGCACCGTGTGGTGTCGAGACGGGCTCCTATGAATATCAACTGTTGTGTGGGTTGAAGATGGGATTTCGCGAAATTGATGATCAACCCCAATTCCTGCAGACATTTGATTATCAGGTGAAGATGGTCTAGCAACATTTCTCTTGATTGAGCTACTATCAACCTGTCGTCGAGATATGGAAAAATTGTCATGCCTTGTTTCCGAAGATGAGCCACCACTACTACCATGCACTTGGTAAAGACTCTGGGGGCCGCAGATAGGCCGAAGGGAAGAACCCGGTACTGGTAATGAATGTTCTGGTATGTGAAGCATAGGTATTTCCAGGAGTTGGAGTGGATTGGTATATGGGTATAGGCATCTTTGAGATCGATGGAGCACATCCAATCGTTGGGTTGTAGTAGAGGGAGAATTGTCTTCAAAGACACCATCTTGAATTTTTCCTTTATTAGGAATTTGTTGAGCTCTCTCAAGTCTAGTATGGGGCGTTGTCCCCCCGTTTTCTTTGGCACAAGGAAGTAAGGGGAATAAAACCCCTTGTTGACTTGGGCTTGCGATAATTTTTGAATGGCTCGTACTTGAAGAAGGGAGGAGATTTCCGATTGTAGCTGATTCTGTGAATTCGTATACTGGTTTGGGGGAAAAGATGGCAGGTTCGGTCTGTGAAGAAACTGCAACTGATAACCGGTTCGGACTATCTGTAACACCCAGTGGTCGGATGTAATGCATTGCCATTTTGGGAAGCATGCCTGAATCTTTCCTGGTGGAGCATGGAGAGAAAGTGGTGGCTGTGGACTCAAAAAGACTGAGCGGGTTTAGCAGCAGTCGTGGAGAGTTGTTGTTGTGGTCGTTGGGCACGGGCTGTACCTCGACGTGATGATTGAGACTGTTGGGGCTGCTGCTGCGGTCTCTGATAATTAGAATAAGTTGGAGGTCGATATGGTTGATAGGACCGATAAGGTCTTCGACCATAACTCGAACGGCGATTAGCAGGATAACTACGTCTAGGAAACTGAGACGATGTCGATGATTGCAGTGACTGAACTGCCATGGCCTCGTCTTTGAGTTTCCCCACGGTTTCCTGGAGTTTCGTTCCAAAAAGATTGCCTCCAATACAAGGGAGATTAGCCAGCTTATGATGGACATCCTCTCGAATTGAACTCGAACGAAGCCACGCCGTACGTCGGGCTGCGATGGAGACTGCGGATGCTCTTGAGGAATTTTCCATTCCTTCATAAATGGATCGGAGGAGATGTCTTGTACACTCTTCCATATCATGTAACGTTTGTGGGGGATTTGTAGCCGACGTTGATAAAAGGCCTTTAGTTGCCTGAATGCAATCATAGAGGTATTGAACCATATAGAATTGGTGGTTCAAAATTCGGGTTGTTAACATAGAATTTTGAAAAATTTTTCGTCCAACTTCGTCCAAATATCGGTTATCCTTATTTGGGGGATATGAAGAATGGGACCTCATTTTCTTAAAGCGCTGCATAGCGGACTCCACCACTATGGATTCATGTGGAAGCTGTGGCAGGGAATAAGGTGCTTCCTTCTTCATCCGAAATTTTAAGTCAGATTTTCGTGAAACAGCCGTGATAGATTGAGGCGTCTCCCACGACTTTAGAAGTACTTGGTGAAGTAGTTCATGCGGTGGAATAGACAGTGGTTCACCTGGCGTGTCGAAAATACGAAGAAGACCTAGGGTTTCAGCACGTGGGTCCGCTTCTTTTTGTAGTGGTAATTTTAAGATCTGTCCCATTTTCTCTAAGAACCGGGGATATGTAAGATCTTCCGGTGGTGAATATGGTTCCGCCGGTTGTTCCATAGGATCCGAAGGAAAACCCGTTGAAGAGGACGGGGAGAGGGATGGCGACGGTGAGTGAGAATCCCGAAAAGTATGCACGCTTAGTGCGGGCGAAACATGATGCGCTGAAGCAGGAGATAGTGGTTGTGTTTGCTGCGTAGACCGTAGCCTTGGTAATCTACTACCTGTATCCTGTAGACTATCTTGAGGAGGCATGCTGAAAGTGGACTCCATAGTCTCGAAGAAACCAGACAAGGATTGAGAAAGCTGGAAAAAAGCTTCCTTCGCAGTTTCCGGCATTTGTGGTCGCTGACCAGTCTGGATTGCAAGTTGCGGTGAAGGAGATTGAGGCGCAGGAGTATGGGATCTACTTTTTGAGTATGACCGATGAGAAGGTGATCTGGAACTTGATGTCTTCGTAATCGATTTAGACTGGGAAGACGAGATTGATGATGCGGGTTGCACCCGTCTAGATATTTTAGACGTCGGCGGGCTACCGGAAGAACGATGAGTATGCAAACGTTCTCGTTGGCTATGAGCTCGGGTATGTGAACCATGTCGTCTCTTACGTTTGTGAGATGAGGATTCACAAGTAGGATGGGAGCTAGATGAAGCTGTAGAATGGGAGGAATGATGTTTCCTTTTTCGGTGGACCAACACTGACTGGACACCTTGCGCCAACTCCCCCCGATTTGATTTTCCCGAAAGGGAATACCATTCTTTTGGTCGCTGTGTGCTCTCTTGAACTCTCTGTTTAGAAGAAAGAGATTTTGACTGGGACCCCGCAGGCTTTACAATATCCGTGGGTACCGTAGATGTGTCTATATTCACTGGCTCGTGGATAGAAGAGCTCTGAAGAAGTGTCTGCGCAGAAGTAGGGTGCTGCGTCTGTTGCGCAGAAAAAGTATGTTGCGCCGGTTGCGCTAGCTGCGCAGTAGAAAGCACATGTAGGTGCGCCGTCGCTTGTTGAGGCGCCGACTGCGCTGGCGTGGACTGCGCGGCGGTCTGCGCCGAAGACGATCTTTGCGGCGCCACTGGCGCAGATGAAGTCGGCTGCGCAGAAGGTAGTGCTGTCGACTGCGCGAAGGAATGATGTGTTGCGCCGGTAAGATCCACCATCGGCGCCGGTTGCGCAGAGAAGGGGTGCGCCGTTGAGCGCGCAGCAGAATGCTTGCGCGGTTTTGCCACCTTTTTACGGTGCTGCGCCGACGAAGAGGGCGGAGTGCGTTCCTGCGCCTTAGTATGGCGCGTATAATCATGCACAGACTTATTTGAATGTAAAGTACGCCCTGCCCCGTGCTTGGCATGTTTAGTAGAAGAATGCGGTTCCCGAAGAGGGGACCTACCCCTTTGAAAGTCAGAGCCCTGACTTTTTTCTGAAAGATTTCCACAAGAAGTTGGTCTCTTTTTCTGATGATGACCCGTCTTCACCGGTCCCGGTGAAGAGTGCACTTCAGAAGGATCCGAAGTGGTTAAAAGTTCCTGAATGCGGTAGGCTCTCTGTTTTTGTGCTCTTGGGGACATCTTGGCACAGAACTCGCATTCTTTTATGTTGTGATGAATTCTGAGGCAGCGATAACAGCGGTCATGACCATCTGTTTTCGCCATAACTCTGCCGCATCAGCAGCGTTTAAATCCTGATTTGGACATTTTCTGAAGAGAAAAAAGCTCCGCGTGCGTTCTGGCGCGCGGAAAAACAGACTGAGGTGATTCTGTTATTCCTGCGCGGGAAACCACGCACAGCCGCAGAGGGACTAAAAGTCTAACCTCTGCTTTATCAAGCTCCGCCTTCTGGACCTGACGGACAGATCCCATGACAGCATGGCTAATTCAGCCCTGCTATCGACGGGAAACCACCTCTAACAGGTGAGCGGCTTCGCTTTATGAGGGCTTCCTGGGGAGGCGGTGGTTCCGGCGTGTACACCACAGGGGAGGGCGTTGCAGTGCCCATGCGCGGTGTAAGGCGCCAGCTGCTGCCCCTGTTCTGCCGATTCCTTCTAGGCTTCGGCTCCACTGGAACGTGTGCCCGAGAACACAGCGGTGCGCATGCGCCGAGCATTCTCCGCAATTTGGGGGCGGGGGGGGGGGTGTCGTCGAACCCGGAAATCAACAGCCTGACAGCGAAGACCTCGGCCGGCACGGAGCGTTTCATACTGCTCATGACCAGGACAGTTATGTTGGGGGGAGGAGTCAGGGCAAAATGAGCAGCTATCGGAGATGGGACTCCATATCCCAGGGCGCCCCGGGGCAGCGCGTTGGCCCGTGTGTGTGCAGGGAACACGTTGCATCCCGGAAGTGAAGCCGGCATAAGAGGGGGGTTTTTTTTGTTTGTTTTATTAGTAAGGGAAGCGGCGGTAAGACTCTCGGTGTTGCTCTCTGTCCGTAGAGCAGGAGGAGTGGACCGCGGTGTTTCCGGGGAGGTGTGTAATCTTGTCCTGATTAAAGGAGGATTTGGGGTTTTAGTCCAGTCTTGTGGTAAGGTTGGTTAGGGGGGTGTAGTGGGTCGCACTGTTACTTTGCCCGCTCTTTTTGTGTATTAGGGGATGTGGGAGAGGTGAGTCCGGGGGCGGGGGTTTGTTCCTTGCCTTGTGCTGTGTTCGGAGGGACTCGTCAACTACTCTGTGCATGAGGTGGGAGGGAAGGAAGGGGTCCTCCACTCTTGAGTACAGTTTTCTTTTTCATTGATGAGTGGCAGGAGCAGATGAGCCGAGGGACCTTCCAAGTTCTTTCTTGCTACATACTTTTAAGTGAATAATTCTTTAAGAAAAAAACTGTTTTCTTTGAACTTCTAATGAGGAGTTTGTAAAATAATAATAATTATAATAACGTAGTAAATGATTGCAGGTAAAGACCGACGGGTCCGTCCAGACTGCCCAAGCTGCTTATGGCTGTAACTGTCGCTCCGAGCAGGTTATTTATTCCATGCCTTCTGTTAAGGGTAATAACTACTGCTAGGGATGTGCAGTCATTGGGGCAATGGTTCTCAACTCTTTTTCCGCCGTCACACACCTGACAGGTGATGCTCATGTGTGTGACACCCAACACATTAAATTCTGCGGCTGAAGTTTAAAAATTCCAAATATTTTATTGCTAAAAATGAAGTAAGTGCAGAGAAATGTTGCATAGCCCATTTAGATATTCAAATTAATATTTTTATTTATATACATATGGCAACGCCACTGTTATCATTAATGTTTTCCAAGGGGTCCCCATAGAGGCAGCGTCGGGAGGGACAGATAATTTTTATCAACAAGTCGTGTTATTTCTTGATAACCACTTATTGTGGTTGAACTATTGATTTTGAGTGCAGCTTCTGCTCTAGTGTTCTTTTGTAACTGCTAAAAATGCCAGAGAAATTTTTTTTTAATTTTATTTTTCAATTTTAACATAATGCAGAAAACAACATAGCAGATACACAGACCTGGTATCCATAAAACTCCCCATTGCTCCATCCCCTCCCCCTCATTCCGAAGCTGTAACGTTCATTATTCTAGGTAGTAAAGGTTTTTCTACCAATCCAATGGCAAATTATTCCAGGTTGTTTATCGTAACTCTAGAATAGCTTTGAGGGCTTTAGTTGGCAGAAACACAAGGTAGTGGAAAAAACAAAGGAGATCGGTGTATCAAGGAACGTTTATTAGAACTTGCCCAACTCTGGCCGAGTTTTGCTCATATAGGAGCTGCCTCAGGGGCTACTAAGAGTAAAATTAAAATAAAATCAAAACACATATATAGAACATATTAAACATAAATGTATGTACATACATATAAATAGATTGTAATGTCATACTTGTTGAATAAAACCAAATGTGTGCACATAAGTAAACAACATATAAAGAAAAAATTAAATGCATTCAAATTAAAACAAGTAAATATGTGGAGGTGTAAATAGACGAGTGAATGCAACAGCATACATAAATGAAAAATGTGCATACAAATATCCAGTGCAATGAAAGATTTTCCTCCAAGTGTGTTTGTGTGTGTGTGTGTATCTATTAGGGATGTGAATCGTTTTAGGACGATTAAAATTATCGTCCGATAATTTTAATATCGTCTTAAACCGTTATGGAACACAATACAATACAGATTCTAACGATTTATCGTTATAAATCGTTAGAATCGTGAGCCGGCACACTAAAACCCCCTAAAACCCACCCCCCACCCTTTAAATTAAATCCCCCACCCTCCCGAACCCCCCCCCCCCCCCCAATAACTTAAATAACCTGCGGGTCCAGCGGCGGTCCGGAACGGCAGCGGTCCGGAACGGGCTCCTGCTCCTGAATCTTGTCGTCTTCAGCCGGCGCCATTTTCCAAAATGGCGCCGAAAAATGGCGGCGGCCATAGACGAAAAAGATTGGACGGCAGGAGGTCCTTCCGGACCCCCGCTGGACTTTTGGCAAGTCTCGTGGGGGTCAGGAGGCCCCCCACAAGCTGGCCAAAAGTTCCTGGAGGTCCAGCGGGGGTCAGGGAGCGATTTCCCGCCGCGAATCGTTTTCGTACGGAAAATGGCGCCGGCAGGAGATCGACTGCAGGAGGTCGTTCAGCGAGGGTTCCGGCGCCTCGCTGAACGACCTCCTGCAGTCGATCTCCTGCCGGCGCCATTTTCCGTACGAAAACGATTCACGGCGGGAAATCGCTCCCTGACCCCCGCTGGACCTCCAGGAACTTTTGGCCAGCTTGTGGGGGGCCTCCTGACCCCCACGAGACTTGCCAAAAGTCCAGCGGGGGTCCGGAAGGACCTCCTGCCGTCCAATCTTTTTCGTCTATGGCCGCCGCCATTTTTCGGCGCCATTTTGGAAAATGGCGCCGGCTGAAGACGACAAGATTCAGGAGCAGGAGCCCGTTCCGGACCGCCGCTGGACCCGCAGGTTATTTAAGTTATTTGGGGGGGGGTTCGGGAGGGTGGGGGATTTAATTTAAAGGGTCGGGGGTGGGTTTTAGGGGGTTTTAATGTGCCGGTTTTTCGATTTTTCGATTTTTAACGATTTTTCACGATATTTTACCCCCCCAAACGGCAACAATACGATTCCCTCCCCCTCCCAGCCGAAATCGATCGTTAAGACGATCGAGGACACGATTCACATCCCTAGTATCTATATCATACTGGCACAAGGATGTAGATGTAACGCAAAGGTGACATAGATCTAGTGGTGAGTTAAGAGGACATGATCGTGGTGAGAAGGAAATACCTATGTAGATGTATTGACTCTTAAATAAAAGACTTCACTGCCAAATCAACACAGTGTACTCATCAAGATTCTGAAAGAAACAACTTGTGTTAAACCAAAATACATTCATGTATAGAATGCTACAAAAAAATAAAATATAGTAGGATTAAATGACCTCTTTTTCTAATTTTAAAAACCATGAAAAAAATTAAAACTAGTAAATAACTACCTTAATGAAATAAACATAGAATGAATAAAAAATGAAAAGATAAAATGTTAAAAGGAACTATAGGACCACGGCAACAAAAAAAGGGAAAAATCAATTACATCGTCCCTGCTTGCATTCTCACCACGAGTTGCTTTCAAACTGAAAGTTTGATTATAATTATGTGAGCATCGCCACAATATCATAATTCATGCCGGATTCAACTAAACGGGTGTCTTAAATGAGCAGAAGGATTTTTTTTCTCGCTGCAGTTTAGATGCCATCAGTCTGCTATCTTGCAGCAGGAATTTGTCGATGCGTAAGAACATAAGAAATTGCCATGCTGGGTCAGCCCAAGGGTCCATCAAGCCCAGCATCCTGTTTCCAACAGAGGCCAAACCAGGCCACAAGAACCTGGCACCTTTGGGAAGCCAGCAGGAGTGAGAGCCGTCTTATCTACGGCCAATTTTTTTTTTTTTTGTGGTATATTTGCTCGACTTCTGAAGAGGGCACCGGGAGCAAGCAGGACCCACGTCCTACTCTAGCATCGGGTCACATGGTCTCCTTCAATATATTTTATAAATGATCTCCCTCCTCTCCATTAGACTCTCACACCGTCCAGATACATTTTTTTTTTTAATCTCAATACCTGCTTGTATAAATATATATTTATTAAAAGTTTGAATCTTCACTCACTTTATTAGTGAGAAATCGGGGCGTGATGTTTTGATTCAGGGTGGAACAGTACAAAATATTCTTGTGCATCACTGTCAGCCTCAAGAAGTTCTGAACTCTTCTGGAGTTTATATCGAGCCAGAGGAAGGATGTTAACATAAAACATAGTAACACAGTATTTCCTAGCGTGTAGGCAGATGGACTCAGGGCCCGTGGGTTATGCTCCCCTGTCAGCAGATGGAGACTGAGTCAGATTTCAAAGCTGACATCACCCTGCAGTGACCTCAGCCCTTCACTATTTCTTCGTCTCCAGCAGATGATTCTCCATTTAAATTGGAGAAAGAATTGAGCCCTGCCCTCATGCGGTGATATCTAAAGGTCCCTCCCTCAGTTGAGAATTCCTGAGGTGATTTCCGAGATCCCTCAGAGGTGGGCCTTGGTCCGGTAGCCGGTTCCCGGCGTGGACTTTGCTGCTTAAACAGCTGAAAGGCAGCGGGTGCAGGAAGCCGAGCACGGCGGTGACGGCCAAAACCCTCTTCCCCCCCCCCCCCCCCCCACCGCAGCCGGAGACCTTCTCTGTACTCAGCCGGTAAGCTGAGCACCACTGCATTGGGGCATTTATTTCATTCGTTCGATGGGTATGCACGCGAGAGCAGATGGTACGCCCCTCTCTATTTTTCTTAATTTATGCACTTAGCGCTCGTGCGTGAGGCGTGCGCGTGCCCATGAAATGAATGGCCCAGCAGATGCACACACCTAACCGCTGCTCCTTGCGGGTTACCTCTGTGCAGAAATTTCACACACACACGGTTAGCAGAGGTGACCCCGTTCCTCCTTCGTTTTCATTTCTAGTCTCTAGGGATCTACACTGATCCCCTGCCTTCTTGAACTTGATTACTGTTCTCCTCTTCCAGGAGGGCATTGCAGGCATCCACCACCCTCTCTGTGAAGAAATATTTCCTGATATTGGCTCTGAGTCGTTCTCCTAGTTGCACGGTTTTCTTTTCAATGTTTGTGCATCGTTGATACCTTTTTAGGTATCTGAAGGTCCTTGGATCTCCCCTGCCCCTCCTCTCCTCCAGGCCATGCATATTAGATCCTTCAGCCTCTCCTCGTAGGTCTACTGTCTTTCTCTGGACCCCTTCCATCCTGTCCTTTATCCTTTTTGAGATGAGGTCTCCAGAGCAGAACGCGGTACTCTAGGTGAGGCCTTAGCAATGATCACCACCTTTTTTTTTTTTTTTCTGGCTGGTTTTCTCTCTGTGTTCAGCCCAGCATCCTTCTTGGCTTTTAGCTACTGCTTTTGTCACATTGCTTCGATGCCTTCAGATCGCTAGACGCTATCTCCCCGAAGTTCCTTTCCTGGTCCATGCACATCAGTCGTCGTTCCCCCCCCCCCCCCCCCCCCCCCCCCCGAATCCATATGGCTCTTTTAGATTGCTGCACCCCAAATGCACAACTCTGCACTCCTTGTTATTGAATCCCAGCCCCCAAACCTTTTGACCGCTCTTCAAGCTTTCTTAAATCGCTTTTCAACCTCTACTGTTTCTTCCTAGAGAAATGAGATGGAGTTTTTCCCTGGCTGTAAGTCATTGTAGCATAATGAATGATGGCAGATAAAAACCAAAATGAATTCGGTACTGCTTTTTATTATTCCTAGCTAACAAAGCTCGCTCTCCCGGTTCCTTCCTTTTTCTATAATACGACTCTTCTCAATGAAGGGGTCAGACTCCTTTTCTGTACATAAGAGCCTAAGAATTGCCAGGCCGGGTCACGCAAAAGTCCATGGAGCCCAGCATCCGGTCTCAGGAAGTGGTCAGTGCAGTTCCCAAGTACCCGGCAGATCCAGTAAAGTAGATCTGATTCCTCTTCCCTGTACGTACCAGGATCAGTCCAGACTGCCGGGTTATGCCTCCCCTCCAGCAGATGGAGTCAGAGAGAAAACTGAAAGCACCCCCTAGATATACCGGTGTGCCTCCTGCGATCCCTCAGTATTTTCTCTGACTCTAGCAGTTTGAGAGGCATAACCTGCGGTCCTGGTCTCTCGGTTTTCTACATTACTTACAGGTTTTGTTTGTTGGAATTAACCCTGACTAGATCAAGCAGTGGCTTCCTTTAGTCCACCTGGCTAAGATTGTGTTAAGGACTTCTCCGGGAACTTGTCCAATGCTCTCTTAAACCCCGCTGTGCTCCTCGCCTTCACCATGTCCTCTGGCAACGGATCCCACAGCTCGACAGTGCACTGAGTGAGGGCTTTCTATGATCTGTTTTGAGTTTGCTGGTTGTTAGTTTCATGGAACGCCACCTTGTTTTAGCTTTATTTGAAAGGGTAAATAGCTGTCCTTTTATTTACCTGTTCCACTCCTTCATGATTTTATAAACTTCTCTCCTGTCCCCTCTCAGACGTCTCTTTTCCCAGCTGAAGGGCCCGAGCTTGCATATCCTCTCCTCACAGGAGGAGATGCTCCATCCCCTTCATCATTTGTGTCACTCTCTTCTGCACCTTTCTAGTTCCGCTGTCTTTCTTGAGATGGGGGGGAGCAACCAGGACTGCACACAGTGCTGAAGTGCAGTCGCACCACGGCTCGATAGACAGGCAATGTGAGATCTTCTGTTTTTTATTTTCCATTCCTTTTTCAGATCCTTTGCAAAATTGTTGCCTTTTTTGACCGCTGCCACGAACTGAGCCGAGGATTTCCGTGTATTGCCGCAAAGACTCCAAGGTCCGTTTTCCTGGGTGGTGACTCCCGACGCAGAGCCCAGCGTGTCCTGTACCTGTAGTTGGGATTATCTATCCCTGTGTGCATCGCTTTGCACTTTCCCACTTTTAAACTTCAACTGCCATTCAGGTGCCCAGTCTCACAAGGTCTTTCTGCAAATCCTCGCAGTCTCTCGACGAGCCGTCTCTCTCCGCTGCAGTCTGTCCTAAATTCAGCTGCACGACTTATCTTTTTCTCCAAAGTTGCTATGCTCGCATAACCGCTCTTCTGAGGTCCCTGCATCGGCTTCTCTATCCGTTCCTTCATACGGTTCAAGCTCCTCTTTCTCACCTACAAATGCCTTCACTCCTGCAGCACCTCACCACCTCTCCTCTCTCTCTACACTCCTCCTCGTGCACTCTGCTGGTCTGATAAGTCACTCCTATCCATGCCCTTCTCCTCTACCACCAATTCCCGAGTCCATGCTTTCCACCTGGCTGGGCTTAGAATAGTTTTCCTGAAATAGTGCGTCAGGCTCCCTCTCTCACCGTGTTTAAATCCCATCTAAAGACCCACCTTTTTGAAACCGCTTTTAAATCTTATGCCTGATTGTCTGCTTTTAGTCTTGTTAACTTTATTTTCTTTTTAACCATTGTCCTGCTTTATGAAACACTCCAAGTCTCTCATCCTGTATGTTTGTCATATTAGATTGTAAGCTCTATGGAGCAGGGACTGTCTTTTTATGATTGTACAGCGCTGCATATGTCGTGTAGCGCTCTAGAAATGTTTAGTAGTAGTCTGCTGCTGTTTAACAACTTTTGAATAATTTGTGTCATCTGTAAATTTGATCACCTCACTCATCGTTCCCTTTTCTAGATCATTCATGAATGTTAAGCAGATAGGTGGCAATATCCTTTCGTGGATTACAAACTGGTTAAAAGACGGGAAACAGAGAGTAGGATTAAATGGTCAATTTTTCTCAGTGGAACAGGGTAAACGGTGGAGTGCCTTGGGGATCTGTACTTGGACTGGTGCTGTTCAGTATATTTCTAGATGATCTGGAAAGGAATATGACGAGTAAGGTTATCAAATTTGTGGATGATACAAAATTATTCAGAGTAATTTAAAACCACAAGCGGATTGTGATACATTACAGGAGGACCTTGTGAGACTGGAAGATTTGGGCATCCAAATGGCAGCTAAAATTTAATGTGGACAAGTGCAAGGTGTTGCATATAGGGAAATATAACCTTTGCTGTAGTTACACAATGTTAGGTTCTATATTAGGAGCTACCACCCAGGAAAAAGATCTAGGCATCATAGTGGATAATACTTTGAAATCTCAGCTCAGTGTGCTGCGGAAGTCAAAAAAGCAAACAATGTTAGGAATTATTAGGAAGGGAATGGTGAATAAAACGGAAAATGTCATAATGCCTCTGTATCGCTCCATGGTGAGACCACACCTTGAATACTGTGTACAATTCTGGTCGCCGCATCTCAAAAAAGATATAGTTGCAATGGAGAAGGTACAGAGAAGGGCAACCAAAATGATAAAGGGGATGGAACAGCTTCCCTATGAGGATAGGCTGAAGAGATTAGGGCTGTTCAGCTTGGAGAAGAGATGGCTGAGGGGGGATATGATAGAGGTCTTTAAGATCATGAGAGGTCTTTAACGAGTAAATGTGAATCAGTTATTTACACTTTCAGATAATAGAAGGACTAGGGGGCACTCCATGAAGTTAGCAAGTAGCACATTTAAGACTAATCAGAGAAAATTCTTTTTCACTCAACGCATAATTAAGCTCTGGAATTTGTTGCCGGAGGATGTGGATAGTACAGTTAGTGTAGATGGGTTTAAAAAAGGTTTGGATAAGTTCTTGGAGAAGTCAATTAACTGCTATTAATCAATTGACTTAGGGCATGGCCTCTGCTACTACTGGCCTCAGTAGCATGGGATCTTCTTGTTGGTTGGGTTCTTGTCAGGTTCTTGTGGCCTGGTTTGGCCTCTGTTGGAAACAGGATGCTGGGCTTGATAGACCCTTGGTCTGACCCAGTATGGTCATTTCTTATGTTCTTATGCATAGGAGAAGAATAACCAGTAAGAAAAAGGAGGTGATGATCCCTTGTACAGGTCCTTGGTTAGTCCTCATGTGGAGTATTGGGTTCACTTCTGGAGTTCGTATTTCAAAAGGGTTAGACAGGATGGAGGCAGTCCAGAGAAGGACGACCAAAATGTTGTGGGGTCTGTTTCGGAAGACCTATGAGGAGAGGCTGAAGGATCTGAATATGTATATCCTGGAAGAGAGGAGATGTAGGGGAAATATGATACAGACCTTCAGATACATAAAAGGTTTCAATGATACATGGATTTTGAACCTTTTCTATTGGAAAGAAAACAATAGAACCAGAGGTCATGAAATGGAACTCCAGGGAGGAAGACTCAGAATCGCTGTCAGGAAATATTTCTTCATGGAGAGGGTGATGGATGCCTGGAATGCCCTTCCAGAGGAGGTGGTGAAGACGAAAACAGTCCAAGAATTTAAAGGAGCATGGGATAAACACTGGCTCACTTAACGGCTAGAGGATGGAAATGAGAAAAGCGTGCAGGGGGATAACAGAAGGCATGGAGACCACTACCCTTAACCATTGTGCCTCGATGATTATACTGCAACTGCAACATTGCTCCCCACGTCGGCAGGGGAAAGGGGAATTGGATTCAGACAACAACCAAGAGGGCCCAACTTCTACGGTCTGAGTACTGACACGCAGACATAAGGGAAAAAGCACAGGACTGCGTCTACAGCCAAGTCCATAAGCAGGGCACATCAAGAAAGCTCCTTACCCAGTAAAAAATGTTGCTACCTGCAGTTTTTAAGGATACCATAATTCTTGAGGATAAGTGCATGGACTGGCAGTTACTAGAGATGTGCTTCGGGTAAAAATGTTGTGCCTTTCTTCGTTTCGGGCCCCCCCCCCCCTCCCCACCACCACAGGAATTTTGTTTTTCCTGCGGTTTGGTGTTTTTTTTTTCGGGGGCCCCAATTTTCGGGTTAGTGCGCACTAACGCAATGATTTTTTTTTTTTTTCTGAAATTTCGGAAAAATTTCATATTTTTCGGTTCTCCCGAACCATTCCGAATTAGGCCATTTCGTTGAAGTTGCCTAATTCAGGAAAAACGATTGCACATCCCTAGCAGTTACGACCTTAAGAAGCTTGTTGGGCAGACTGGATGGACCATTTTGTCCTTTTCTGCTGTCGTTTCTGTGTATTCTCTCTGAGTCTTAGGATCTGTGAGGATCGAGTGAATGTATACTGTGTGGTCCGTAGGTATTCATTACCTGTCGTCCTGTTCTCCAACTGGGTTTAAATCACACGGGTACATGATCTATACATTAAGTACCCAAACATTACATCATTAAAACTTCCTTAACCGTTCTAACCTCTGTTTCCAGCATTTTAACCGGTTACCAATCCACAACAGGATGCTGCTTCTGATCCCATAACTCTGTAATTTCTCCAGGAGTCTCTCATGGGGGACTTTGTGAAATGAGATGCCTTCTGAAAATCCAGATTCACTATCAACTGGCTCACCATTATCTGTTTGTTTTATACCCCTCTCATTAAGGGAACGTGGTTCTTTTGCTCCAATAAAAGGAACATTTGGAAAAGCATTAGATTTATTGAAACAGAAGTAAAGCCTAGTGTTTGGAAATAAAAGAGAGTAGAAAAGATAGCAACTGTGTGGAGGCTTTAGTGTTGCCCTCTGGACTTCAGGTGCAGATTGCTCAGCTCAGGTTAGAATTAGTACTGATCATCTCTATAGCGCTACAGAACGGACATAGAAACGAATGGCAGTCGGTCCATGCTTTCTGGAACTTGCAATCTAGTCAAGACTGACAAAACGAATGGGACTTGTCTTGAGCTTGGGTTTGTGAAGGAAGTACTTCAATCCAAAATGCAAATCTGGATAGAGGAGGTAGCCCCTCTATTTCGGTGTGCGGTAAATGCCCTAACATGGGGTAATGCAAGATATTTGAAATCTCATGTTAAAGGAACCCTGATGCAGTACATATTAAAATAAGTTAATTAGCATGCAAATGTATGCCAATAACCTACTTGATGCCCTAAACTATGCAAATCAAATAGCATGGCTTGCCAAAAAATTCTCAAGCTGCATTATTTGTAGCTAACTTCCCCCCGGCAGCCTCAGGACGATCAAACATGACCTGAGGCTTCCTGAACGCCCCTTCACCCAGTGTAGTAAACCCCAAGGGGTCTCCATAGACCCCTGTTCCACCTGTCTTTCCTCCCCACCCCGCACACTATCAAGCCAGCCTGTTGTGAAAATAAACATTTTTAAGAACGACGCAAGCCTGAACCCCTTCCCTTCAATCAAATCCAGACCCAGGAGACCAGGACACCCCCCACCCAGACCTTTTCCTTACACATAAAAATATCCCGGGTGGTCAAGTGGACCCCAGATCCCCTCCCCTTACTTAAAATGTCTTCCTGGTGGCTTAGTGTGGGCCTGGAGCATCCCTTTAAACTCTGAGGCCAGGTGTGGCTATTTTCCAAAATGGCACCGCCTGGCTGTTGGCTGGAGTTTGAGAGTCTGAGCTTGTGGGCAATACTGGACCACCAGGATGACCTTTCTTTTAGGTAAGGAGGGGTTTGGGATTCACAAGAACATCAGGGATCTTTTGATGTACAAAGAAGGGGGTCTTGGAGGGTGGGAGTGAGGCAGTTTTATATAAAGGGCTAGGGTGGAAGGGGACCTCTGCCTGCAGGTGACGGGGCAATGAAGGGGAAAAGTGACTTGCCCAAGGTCACAGAGAGCAGGAGTGGGATTTGAACCCTGGTTTGCAGCCCGCTGCTCTCTTAGGTGGCTACTCCAATCCAATTTGAGCTAAACCATTGTTTTGAGAGGCCTAACAGTTGTAGTTCTTTCTATATTTTTTGTTTCCCTCAGAGCTTTGCGGCCATGGCTGCTAGAACAGAAGGGAAGAAGCGGATCCTGGTGACGGGCGGCTCGGGGCTGGTAGGAAAAGCCATCGAGAGAGTAGTGGCAGATGGAGAAGGTAGGCCGGATGAGGAGTGGATCTTCGTGGCCTCCAAAGATGCAGACCTCACGTGGGTGAAGTTTCTGTTTATCTTTACGTTTTATGCATCGTTCGCTGAGGTACGGTCATGAGGGTCTCCAAAGGTTGAGAGCACCTGAGGAGTTCGGGTTGTCCTACGCCGTGCATGATTCCTCTGACTTCCTACCAGCTCTGGAGAGCGCTGGGATTCAGACTGGATCGTTTTCAGCTTTATCTGCGTTGCAGTAATTACAAAGGTTAACCATGCCTTCAGACTCTCCTGAAATTTAAGATCGCAAGTGTTGATAATTTTCCAAGTATAATACAGATTTATCTAGGGTTTGTTTGTTTTTTTAATGTAGTTGACCCTTCTCTGGTGATTAACTTGAATATTTCCTGGGAGACTTTTTAATACATTGGATGAGGGTCTGAATAAAGAAAACATTTTTCATGTGTTAAAATGGGAGATCAGAATGTAACCTTAGAACAGCAGTACGCCAGCTCCAAGGTTTGGAGTTAGTTTATTGCAAAAGTATTTAAACAGAATATGGAGTAATCAATTCTTGTCATCTAGAAGACCCAGCCAGTACAGGAAGGGAGAGGATTTCTGCTTGTGCAGGATGCCGGCCTACTTAAGATAAATAATCAAAGATCCGTAGTGATCGCATTCAAAAACAGGATAGTTTTCTATAGAATTCAAAGGCTTTCAAAGAGTTTTGCCAGAAAGTAATTTAATACAAAAAAAAAAAAGCGTTAAGCTGCCAAATCCAGAATTAGTTAAGAGAGGCAGCCAAAGAGCTGAGTGGAGCCACTGTCTTCATAAAGCTAAGGGAGGTTTAAATGCGTGAGCCGTGGCGCGCTGGGGGAAACGCTGCCTCACGGCGATGTTCTCTGCTGGGAGCCTCCTCCTGGGATGCACTGGAGGGGGGGGGCGGGGTGTGCACTCGAAGCCTGGCCAGCGGGTGTCGCTGCTGAGCGATGGCTGGGACTCCCCTGCACAGCATCTCCTGTGCTGGATGCTTTATCCCTGACAGTAAAAGAGCTGAGACTTCTGATTAGTGTAGGAGGAGAAGACTCTTTAGAGAACCCAAAGCTGCAAATCTGTAGATACTGTAAGTCAAACCTGGAGGCCTCTGGTAAACATCCCTTTGCTCCTTGGTGGTAGATTAATGGAGACTTCCTTAAATGAAAGAATAGTGAAGCAGAATGTATTCCGCATTGAAGTGCCGAAAAGCGGAATCCAAATCAAGAACACTCCTGTTGGTCCTGAGGCTTCATCCCATCTTGCTCTGGGCTGATCATGAGATGTGTGTGTTTGGGGTTTTTTTTCTCTGAAGGGATGCATCAGCCACCAGAGCCCTGTTTGAGAAGCACAAGCCTACCCACGTCATCCACCTGGCTGCCATGGTAGGGGGACTCTTTCGCAACCTGAAATACAACCTGGATTTCTGGGTGAGTGTCTGGGGGGGAGGAGTGGCCATGTGGTTTACACGGGAGGGGGTGGGAGCCAGCAGAACACCTGGGATTTACGATGGGTGAAAGGCAGCTCAGACAGACTTTAGGGGAATTGGTTCAGATATCCTTTGGGTTAGTGCTCTGTTTTTGACGAGTCCTGTGAGCTCCATCCTGCTCAGATTTCAGCCCCTTTGCTTGGCGTGTCTGTAGAAATAGTGCTCATGGGATGCTCTTGTTGGTCAACCCTTAGTACTCCGCTAAAGGCCAAATCAGAAGCCGCTGTCTCCTCTCTGCCATACTGGCCTTGTATGTGTGTAACGACCAAAAAAAAGAAAAGTCTCGACGACTCGTGCTGGCAGCTCCTTGCTGTTTACCTCGGGCTTTTGTGTGGGCAAGGAGGAGGTGGATGGTGTCCGGCCTGAACGCGTCTCGTGTGATGTCTGCCGCGTGCGCCAGAGACGTTCTCCGCTCGCTTGTAACTCTCTGCGTGACCCATCTCCTTTCACAGAGAAAGAACGTCCACATCAATGACAACGTGCTGCACTCCGCGTACGAGCATGGGGCACAGAAGGTGGTCTCCTGCCTCTCCACCTGCATCTTCCCAGACAAGACCACCTACCCCATCGACGAGACCATGGTACGGGAGACCCCGCACGCTTCCCCTGTGCTTGTGACCCTCCCATAAGGTTGTGTTTAAGATGGGGGGGGAGGGGTGAGGGTCCCTTTACAGCCGCAGCCCCCTTCCCTTCCTTCCCCTGAGATGGATGGATAACATTTTTTCAAAAACCGTAAGTGCCAGACAAACTTGTTTAGCAGCTTAGAAAAAAACCTCCATCTCTGCTCAACTTTTTTTTTTTAAACTTTTGCTGTTTTTTTTTTTTTTTTTTACAGTGTTTCCTAACTTTCTATTTTTCTCATTTAGTCCTTTCTTCCTGGGCTTGCTATATCCCAAGGGGAGCGGTCTCCACCGGCTCTCTGTCCTCAAGGTGTGGGTTCTTTCAGGTAGTCCTTCGCAGCCCAGGCGGCGATGTGACTTTCTCTTAAATGTGCGAGTCTCCCACTGTCTCTGTAGGTGTGGTGCTGCTGGGACAGACAAGCTGGAGACAGCATTGGGTGCTGAAATAAAACTTTTACTGATTTATTTTAAAAGTTCAATCCATGTCCAATAACAAATCCAAATGTGCGAGTTCTCAGTTGTCTTTGGTTTCCCTGCATTCTCTTCCTCTGGGTTATGTGTCCTGTACTCCTCCTCTGAGTGTAAAAATTGTCCCGGTGGGTCAGGGAAATCCATGGGGTGATGTCCCAGAAAAATCCTGAGTCCAAAGGTTCAGTCTCTTGCACCCTACCTGTGTCCTGCTCCCTTGGGAGCCGGAGAATCCTGTTTAGGATCCCCAGATCTTCTCCCTCCTTTCCGAACGTTCAATGGATGTGACTTTTCTGTGAACGAGAACCAGGCTCCTGTAACCTTGGCTGCCCCTGGGCCTCTGGATTCGGTGCTTGGCCCTCACCAAAGGGTCCAGGGTTTTCAACCAGCACGAGGCAACTTCTAAAAAGTCAAAAATGCTTAAAATCTCTCTTCCAAAAAACGAGACAGGTCCCCTCAGGCAGAATCTCCTCTGAATGGAAAAACAGCAAGTTTGGTAAGTGGGCCCAACTCGGCAGGAGAAACACAAAACTGGGTCCTCGCTGTCCGAGAGATCAACTGAAAATGACCTAAGACCACCAATCACAGGCCACCTTAAGGGGAGGGGCTGCATAAGAATGGGGTCTCTCTAAGCTGCTGGTTCTATGGGTGGGGATCTAGGGCCATCCAGCCTCTGACTAGGAGGTTGCCACACTTGGTTTGTGCCTATTTTTTTTATTCTCTCCGCCTCCTTTTCTCCTCTGTCCTCTTTGTCTCTCCCCCCTGGCATCGGCAGGAACTCCTCTCGGGGCTGAGGTCTGAGGGTGGCGGATCTTCGCAGCGCTTCCTCCCAGGGTCCGGTTCTGCTGCAGAGTAAGCAGCTCCTCCCCTGGCCCCTGAAAGAGCCGCATGGCGGGCTTACAATGAGGTCCCCACGCTCTGATCTTGCGGTGCCTCCGTGACGCCAAGACGCGACAGCGCAGCCCTTAATTATTTCCCTGTTAGGGCGTCCAGCTCGCCCCGCTTCAGGACTGTCTGCTAAGGTTCCCTCCACCCTCATTTTTCTTATTTTTTATTCCTCTTGGCCGTGTCTTACTCCCAACCCTCCGTATGCATTGCTCCTAGGTGACTCCGGTTTCCCTGGCCAACACCGTGTTTACAGGGGCAGCTCTGAGACCTGCCAGTAGGGACTGCCATTGAACTGGGAGTAGTGTCCCCTTCCTCTTCCACTCCCCAGACCACCTCCTACTGCTGCTGTTTAAAAATTTCTGTAGCGCTACACGTCACACGCAGGCCTGAGCACTGTCTCCAGCGTCCAAGGGATTCAAAGCCATGGCACTAGGCCAAGGTTGTCTTCTTTTTTTTTTTTTTTTTTTTTTTTAAATCCATTTTAAAACAGAATCTTCACTTAATATAAAATCTTTAATGTTTTGAAAGTCCATTGAAACTGAATTCAAAGTGGGTTTTTTTTTTAATGTTTTTTAACCATGTAAGGGATCCTAAATAACTCTTTCTTATGTGTCTGGCACGTGCTATAGAAGTCAGGAGGAGGATTATAATTTTTGAGTAGCCCCCATCAGGTCCCGCGATCACGGTGTCTGGGCTTGCAGAGATTCTGATTTCCAGTGTAATAGACTGGCGAGTGCTGGGAATGGACTCCACTCTCGCGCAGGTCGATTTCGGCTGTGCGTTTGTCACGATTACACGTTTAGTCCTCTCGGTGGGCCTCGTCGTTCTCTCGTAGCTTCACCTTTGGATAGGTCAGTATGCAGCTCATAGGAAAGAAAAAAAACCCAAAACCCGTTGCCCAGTTACTATGGGTCCTGGATGTTGTGACTCCCCTTCCAGTAATCATCTCTGTTTTGTCTACTTGCAAGGGCACGCAGACAAATACAAAACAATCATGTCACGCTCTTTAACGAAAAAAATCATTGAAAATGCCGTTGTGTTTAATTAAACTGAGGGGGACGTGCTACAGCAGCTGGGTACAAACTAGAGATTAATTGCATAGGAGTGATTATATCCTAAAGGAGAGGAGAAAGGGGGCCTGTGAGAGAGAGATTCAGATATCTCAAAGGGGTAAATATTTCTCAAAGCAAACCTTTCTTTTTTTTTTATGACCAAGAGGCCCTGAAAGAAGGCTTAAAGGGGGTAGACTTGAGAGTAGCAACAGATAAAAAGAGACCAATTTCCAATCCACAGTTGTACTGAGATATACCCGGGGCTTCTGATTTTTAGATTTTAACTGATTTAAACAATAATAGACTTATTTATATATTTTTAAAAATGTATGCTGCGGCTTCCAATTTAAACATTCATAGTCTCAGAAAAAGTAAAAATAAAACAAAAAAAGGACATACTGTACACACAAACATCTAAGAAGAAATGAGCAGTTGCTGTGAAAACACTTTAAAACTTTTCAAAAATCACTGTCACTGCAGGATCAAGGCATTACCAATGCTTGCACATCGTAGCCTAAAAATAATAAGCAGATAACACCTCCAGTGCAAAACACAAAATGAAACAGGTATTTGTTAGGTAAAGACCGGAAAAGCCCTCTTTTGCCCCTCCTTTGCCTACCCTGGATCCTCTGCTTGGTCTTTGTGCCCCTTCCACGCTAACAACTCCTCGGCTGCACAAATGTATGTATTTGAACCGGAAAAGATGCCCAACAGTAGTATCTGTGCCATGAAACCACTGGCAAGCACTGATAGCTCTTTTTTTTTTTTTTTTTTTAAACCCCCATATTTAGCTAGAAAAAAATGCACCTAAATTTACAAATACCTAAAATCAGAAGCCCTATATATAATATACAATTATAAATTTAACATAAATCAACCATACATAAAAATGTATAGTGCACACAGTAAAAAGCCCAACAGAGGGAGTCCCTAAAGAGCACAGAACATCTCATCAGAGGTCCCTGTGAGATCTCATGGTGCTAAAGCAGTCCCTGCTATTCCCAAGCCCCAGCGCAGGCTGCGTTTCGCTGTCTGTCTCGAGGGAAGAGACGCCATACAGACAAACGCAACTCGGGGAGGAGAGGGGAGAGGTGGTCCAGAGAAGGGCGACCAGAAAGGTGGATGGTCTTCATCGAATGACTTATGAGGAGAGATTGAAGAATCTAAATATATACACCCTGGAGGAAAGGAGGAGCAGAGGTGATATGATATAGACTTTCAGATACTTGAAAGGTTTTAATGATCCAAAGACAACGACAAACCTTTTCCATCAAAAAAAAAATCACGAGTTGAAGCTCCAGGGAGGAAGACTCAGAACCAATGTCAGGAAGTATTTCTTCACGGAGAGGGTGGTGGATGCCTGGAATGCCCTTCCGGAGGAAGTGGTGAAGACCAGAACTGTGAAGGACTTCAAAGGGGCGTGGGATAAACACTGTGTGGATGTGAATGGGTGGCTCGCGGGAATGACGGCTACTGCCTAGAGATAATACCCTTATTCAATAAACATACACACGGTTAATGCGACTCCAACATTGCTCTAAGCTTCAACGGCAAGAGGAAATGTGGAAAAAAGAATTTGCATTCACAAAAAAACGGGAAATAGCTTGCTTGTAATGGTGGTTACTACCCCAAACCAAATAAGCCTGATACCTCACTTTCAATACATATCCAGCATAGCTCTCTGCTTCAACGGCAGGGGGAATGAAGAAAAGTGGATCTATATACAGACAACAACCAACAAGGACTGAATTGCATAGTCTGGGTAAAACAAATAAGCATGGGTGTAGCTTGCTTATTGCGGCGGTTACTACCCCTAACTAATTAAGCTAAATATTTCACTTAGATGCAGCTCCAACACTGCTCTCTACATTAATGGTGGGGGTGGAAGGGAAATAGAACCAAAAGGTTACTAAGAGCCAAGAGTAACAGAAGTATGAGGAAAAAGTGCGAAGCTTGCTGGGCAGACTGGATGAGCTGTTTGGTCTTCTTCTGCTGTCATTTCTATGTTTCTATATAAAGTGCCGTGCAAAGCTGCATAAGAGAGAGTGATGGATTCAAAATGTCCAATGCCAAACCAGCATGGGAGCGGAAGTGAAATCCTAACGCATCCTTCCATAAAAAAAAAAACAAAAAACCCCCCCCTCCTATTAAGTTCAAACAGATTTGCTCCTCGCTGAATATTCTCTTCGTATAGCGTCTCTTCCCTCGAGAGAGATGGCTTTGATGAAACGCAGTCTGTCTCGGGACTTTGAAACAGCATTGTGACTGCTTTAGCTCCAGAACTTCTCTTGGGCATCTCCTCTGAGAAATTCTCTGTTCTTCAGGGACATCCTGCTCCTGGGGTTTTTACTGTATGTGTTGTTTGGTGGGTTTATGTTTGTTTATAATTTTGTGTATTATATAATAGTGGGGAGTTTGTCAGATTTTTCTTTGCCATGGTTAGTTTTTTTTGAAATTTGATTTTTTTTTCTTTTCTTTTTCACTGTTCATTTTCATCTTAGTGATGTGATTGGATGTATATAAGATTGCCTGTTCTGAATTCATGCTAGACCCAGCAGAAGCATAAGGAAATCTTACAGAAAGGGTTGTAGATACATGGAGCAGTCTCCCATGGTGGAGACAAAAACAGAATTGATATACTCGTGGGACGAGAGTGTCCATCCTTACCGCATTAGAGAGAGTAAGGATGGACACCGCAGTTAGGCCTTGGGGAACCTGTTCATGGACTCACCACAGCCTGAAACAGAACATGACATTAATGAAAAGATTAAGAGGGCTATCCTGAAGATAAGAAGATCATCAATTTTCAGTGTCTCGCTGGACTGAAAAGTTAGCCGGATAAACTTAGTCATGATATTCATCAGCATGGGCGCAGCTCTGAATGTAGCCATTTATGTAAAAGTTAGCCAGAGGAGTTTTATCTAGTTAACTTTAGGACTGCTCTTTAGCAGTCCCGCACCACTCCTGATTTATCTGGTTAATTTTTTAGCCAAATAAAAAGTTAGCCAGCTAAGATCGGGGCAGTCAGGTTGGCAGAATTTTTAAATTGTGCTGTTTGTCCAGGACTTAGCTGGACAAGCTGTTGTCAGTATTGACCCCTTGTGTGCTGTTTTCACAAACCTAATCTCTAGTTTGTGCTGCTAAACAGCCAGTTAAACTTTTTTTTTCCCAGCTTCAGATATCAGAGAAATTCAGTTCTTGAATATTGAACATTTTATTACACCGATGAATGCTTCAACATGCACTGTGAATGACAAGGCATCAAGGATAGCCGCACAGATTGCGGAGCCTGTTACAGCTGTGATAAATCCTGAAGGCAGCAAAGTGTATATGTGACATGAGTGGGAAGATGAAAGGATAAGGTAAAAAGATGATGCTCTCTCAGGAGTTTGTAGAGGGACTTGGGGACCTTACCCCCATCTGAAAAACTCTACAGGAAATATAGTCCCAGGCTGCTTTGGGTCAAGGAACCAATAGGAAATAGAGAGAGGGCAAGGCAGGAATAGGTCTAATTAGGAAGTTTAAATTCTTCAAACAGTAACCAATCAGGAAAAAGAGCTTTACACCTTGCAGAAATGTAAGCTAGGCAATATCAAAAGATGACAGGCTGGAGACAGAACACCCTGGTATATAAATCTAGAGGATACACAAAGAGCTCACCAAAAATTGGAAGGGAAGGGCAGTGTTGTCTGGGGGAAAGAAGGAAGCTCTTTGGCACAGTGCACATGGTAGGAAGAACACGGGCAGAAAATCTGAGCGACTGAGCTTGTACCCAGCGTCCCCTGCTGAAAGAGTGAGGTTCGTTCCTCACATGATATGTGTAAAATAAGCCCAGCTGGAGGCCCTGACCCCGAAGGATCCTTAGTTGCAGGGAAGCAAAGGTAAAGCCAGAGATTGAGCTGTGTCTGTGCTGGTGATAGTTTAGTTGGAAATAATGTTTTAATGGTTGTCTTAACCAGCGAGAGTGCAAATATTTTTTTAAAATACAAAAGGAAAAACTGATTAAAATGACTGATTTAAGTCGCCCAAAGCTGCAGGTATCTGCATAGTGTGCCTTGGCTGCTACTTTTCCTGTTTTCCACCTCTGAGGTGACCGCTGCCACACTGGATGCGCTTTTTCCTTAAGGATCTGCTGCTGTTGTGGTTCGTGTGTCCCAGATGGGCTCGCACAGCCTAAATGAAGTTTTCTATTTTTTTTCTTTTTTTGCAGATTCACAATGGCCCTCCCCACAGCTCTAACTTTGGGTATTCATATGCCAAGAGAATGATAGATGTACAGAACAGGTACGGTCCCTCGCACTAAGCCAGTGGGTCTGTGCTGTGGGGACGGAGGGAGGCTGAGGGTGGGTGCTGAGGGTGCTCTGTGCTGCGGGACAGGATTGACGTGCTGGCACGTGGAATGAGGGAGGGCCGTGGGGGAAATAGGCCGCAGAATGAGTATTCCCTGTACGTACCGGATCAGTCCAGACACCTGGGTTGTGACTCCGCACCAGCAGGTGGAGACAGAGTAAAACTTGTCGGGCTCCCTACATATAGTAAGGCGCCACCCACAGCCCCTCAGTCTTTCTCTGTCTCCAGCAGATGGGGCAGGTCCACCCACAGTCTCTGGGATCCCTGGGGTATAGTTAGTCAGGGATAGATATAAAAAAAAAAAAAAAAAAAAAAAAAGAATAATAATAATTAGAAGTACAGGTTTTCACTTTGAAATTTAAAAAAAAAAAAAAATAAAAAAAAAGGAAAAAGAAGATCAGGAAGCTCCGGTGGACCTCCCAGGGGGGTTTGTCAGATCCTGAGGGGATCATCCCCCCTGGTAGAGGCCGCTGCTGGGGTCGAGGACCCGGCCTCTCTGGCAGCAGCGTCCGGGGTGACACCGGGGAGCCCGGTTCACTCACCCCGGTGGAGCCCGGAGGCCTTCAGCACCTCGGCCAGCAAGCTAAGTTTAAAAAAAAAAAAAAAAGCGTCTTTGTTTTTTTCACTGCGCCGGCTCTCTCTCTCGCCTCGTAGCGGTCGCTCGTTCAGGGGGGGCGAATTTTCTTTTCCAGGCGGCGTTTTCTTGTTTTTTCTTCACGGTCGAGATGCCCGTCGGGGCCGCCTGCCGCGCGTGTGGGTCCGCGCGCATGCGGGTCTCGCGGGAAGGAATTTGTTCTGGTTGCCTCGCCGGAGGCGAGGGACCGTCCATGGGGGCGATCGGGGGGGTCGAACCCGGGCGTCCCGTTCGCCGCCGTGCGGTTCCACGGCAGAGGTGGGGGGGCCGGATCCGTTCCCGCTAAGCGCGGGAACGGCGGCCATTTTGTCTTCCGTCCGCGAGGCTGCCAGGAGAGCCATAGATCATGGCGCCCAGCCTCCTCCTCTCTCTCCCCAGCCACGGGCCTCGGGGGGGGGGGGGGCGCCTCGGGGTGCCTCTGATTCGGCGGGGTGCGGCTCGGAGGAGGGGCCTTCGGACTCAGAGGAGTCCTTTTCGGAAGATTTGGATTTTTTACTGCAGAAACTGGCAAAGTACCGCAGGATGCGGCGCAGGCACGGGAAGGTGCCAGGTGAGGATGCAGCACGGTCTCGCCCCCGGAAGAGGTCGGCCCGCCCTAGGGAGGTCTCGGTTTGCCCGAAGGACAAGAGACCGGCGCGCGGCATTCCCCGGGACGCGGAACCGGACTCTACTTCCTCGGAGGGAGAGCGGTCGGTCTCGGGAGCACCTGGAGGGCCTGAGGGACCCGATGATCAGGATCCAGTACAGCCGGGCAAGGGCACGCCGACGGGGGATGGTGACGACCCTAAGGTCGTCCGCCTTTTTAAGAGGGAGGAGCTTTCCCCTCTCATTCCAGCGATCCTCGTCGAAATTGGAGTGGAGGCCCCACCGGTGGAAACCCGCCAAGGGCCTAAGATGGATCCGGTACTCCTGGGACTCGCGGGCCCTACGGTGGCGTTCCCTTTCCATTTTTCTGCGTCCGACATTCTTTTCCGCGAATGGGACACCCCGGAGCTGGGCCTCAAGGTAAGTAAGGCCATGGATAAGCTATATCCTCTGCCGGAGGATGCGTTGGAGCTACTGCGGCTTCCTCGCGTGGATGCCGCCGTGTCGGCGGTCACCAAGAGGTCGACCATTCCCGTCACAGGTGCTACGGCGCTGCGGGATGTCCAGGATCGGAAGCTGGAGGTGCAGCTCAAGAAGGTTTTCGAGGTGTCAGCCCTGGGAGCCAGGGCGGCCATTTGCAGCAATTTTGCGTTGCGGGCTGGGCTCCGCTGGGCCCAGACCTTACAAGCGAATGCGGGTCTCTCAGAAGGGGAGGCGGCTCAGGCGGACCTTCTGGAGGCGGTAATCGCTTACAGCGCTGATGCCATGCACGATTTGCTACGCACCTCGGCCCGGGCCATGGTGTCTGCGGTTTCAGCGCGGCATCTTCTCTGGCTCCGAAACTGGGCGGCGGACGGTACGTCTAAGGCTCATCTCGGCGCCTTGCCTTTCAAGGGGAAGTTGCTGTTTGGAAAGCAGCTGGATGATATTATGCAGTTCCTGAGTGAGAACAAGGCTTTTAAGCTACCGGAGCACAGGCCACGTCCGAGACCCAATTTCTCTGCACGGAACCGTTTCCGTAACAACCGTCGCCAGAGGCCACAGAGGTCAGCTGGGGCGGGTCAATCCTTCAGAGGAGGCTCTGCCAGGGCTTTGACCTGGCCTCAGTCCTTTCGGGGGAAGAGATTCAACAGGTCAGGGGGATCCTCGGCGGGATCCGGGGCCAAGTCGGCCCAATGATACGCGGTTGGTTCGTTTCTCGGCAAGGACTCAGGAGGCCGTTCCACGGGTGGGAGCGCGCCTCGGGAGTTTTTACGAGGAATGGACCAAAATCACTTCGGACCAGTGGGTGTTAGACGTGATAAGACACGGTTACGCGTTAGAATTTGCACGTCTCCCCTGGGACAAGTTTCTCGTATCCCCCTGCAAGGCCGTAGCCAAAAGGGCCGCCGTACGGGCGACCCTCCAGCGCCTGGAGGCTCTGGGCGCCATCACTACTGTGCCGCCGGCGCAACGGGGCATGGGAAGGTACTCCATTTATTTCGTGGTTCCAAAGAAGGACGGAGCGTATCGTCCGATCCTCGATCTAAAAGGAGTAAACCGGTGCCTTCGTGTTCCACGGTTCAAGATGGAAACAATTCGCTCGGTAGTGGCGGCGGTTCGCCCGGGCGAGTTCCTAGCGTCCCTGGATCTGACGGAGGCGTATCTCCACATAGGGATCCAGCCAGCCTATCATCAGTACTTGCGATTTTGCATCCTGGGCAGGCATTTCCAGTTCAGGGCTCTTCCCTTCGGTCTAGCCACGGCTCCACGCACCTTTACCAAGGTTATGGTGGTGGTGGCTGCTCAGCTCCGACGGGAAGGGCTCTTCGTTCACCCTTACCTGGACGATTGGCTCATTCGGGCCAAATCCGAGATGGAATGTCTGCAAGCGGTGACCAGGGTTCTGCAGCTCCTGCGGTCGCTTGGTTGGGTGGTCAATCTAGCCAAGAGTCACCTTCAGCCCACCCAGAGGTTGGAATATCTGGGGGCCGTGTTAGACACCAAGGAGGCCACGGTATCCCTGACTCAGGTCAGGGTCCTCAAGCTCCAGGGGCAGGTGAGGCGTTTGCTAGCCCTACGATGCCCTTTGGTCCGCGATTACCTGATGGTCTTGGGTTCCATGGTGTCTACACTCGCCTTGGTGCCCTGGGCTTTTGCTCATCTGCGACCGTTACAATCAGCGTTACTTTCCCGCTGGAGGCCGGTATCGGAGGAGTTCCTGCGCCCGCTGCCTCTCACGGACCGCGCCAGGGCCAGCCTGCAGTGGTGGCTCTGCCCCAACCATCTGACGTGCGGCGTTTCTCTGATCCTGCCCAGCTGGACGGTGGTCACGACGGATGCCAGTCTCTCGGGTTGGGGAGCGGTCTGTGGGGGGCGCTCGGTGCAGGGTCTCTGGTCAGCCCAGCAATCGCAGTGGCCCATCAATCGGTTGGAGACCAGGGCGGTGGCGCTGGCGTTGCAAGCTTTTCTGCCGTGGATACGGGGCCAGGCGGTACGAGTCCTGTCGGACAACGCCACCACGGTAGCCTATATCAACCGTCAAGGCGGGACAAGGAGTCAGCAAGTGGCGGAGGAAGTGGCTCAGTTGATGTGCTGGGCGGAACGGCACCTCAGCAGCATTGCGGCGTCACACATCGCCGGCGTCGACAACGTACAAGCGGACTTCCTCAGCCGGCACCGGCTGGATCCAGGGGAGTGGGAGCTCCCGGAGGTAGCGTCTCGTCTCATCTGTGCCAGGTGGGGTCAGCCACGTCTGGATCTGATGGCCACCGCGCAAAACGCAAAGGCTCCGAGGTTCTTCAGCCGTCGGAGGGAGCGGGGCGCGGAAGGGGTCGATGCACTCGTGCTTCCTTGGCCCACGGACGTGCTGCTCTACGTGTTTCCCCCGTGGCCCCTGATAGGCAAGGTGCTCCGACGGATTGAGCTACATCCGGCGGCGGTGATATTGGTGGCGCCGGAGTGGCCACGGCGTCCGTGGTTCGCGGATCTACTGCGGCTGGCGGTGGAATCTCCGCTCCGTTTGCGGGGCGACGCGACCATTCTGCGGCAGGGACCCGTTTGTTTGGAGGACGCGGATCACTTCTGTCTCGCGGCTTGGCTTTTGAGAGGGCGCGCCTGAGATCCAAGGGGTACTCCGAGGCAGTGATCACCACGTTGTTGAGGGCTAGAAAACAGTCCACGTCTTTGACCTACATGAGGGTCTGGACGGTCTTTGAGGACTGGTGTAGTGCTCACGAGGTGAACCCCATTCGGCCGGAAGTGCCGGAGATTCTCTCTTTCCTTCAAGAGGGACTCTCGAAGGGACTGTCCTGGAGTACCCTGAAGGTTCAAGTGGCAGCCCTTGGCTGCCTTCGCGGAAAGGTCCGGGGAGTGTCCTTGGCGGGCCATCCAGATGTGACGCGGTTTCTGCGGGGGGCAAAGCATCTCCGTCCGCCGGTCCGGAATCCGTGTCCCTCCTGGAACTTGAACTGCGTGCTTTCGGCTCTTTGTGGGTCGCCTTTTGAACCGGTCAAGCGTGCGACGTTGAAGGATTTAACATTGAAAACAGTGTTTTTGGTCGCTATTACGTCCGCGCGTCGGGTCTCGGAGTTACAAGCTCTTTCTTGTAGAGAACCGTTTTTGCGTTTTACAGAGACAGGTGTCTCTCTGCGGACTGTCCCCTCCTTTTTACCCAAGGTGGTGTCGTCCTTTCACTTAAATCAGTCAGTTGATCTTCCCGGTTTTTCGGCCATGGATCCTCAGGCCAGGGGATCGAGGGAACTGAGGAAACTTGATGTCCGTAGGATTCTACTTCGTTATCTGGAAGTTACGAATCCTTTTCCGGGTTTCCGATCACTTGTTTGTTCTCTGGTCGGGGGCTCGTAGAGGATCGGCGGCATCACGGGCCACGATAGCGCGTTGGCTCAAGGAGGCGATTGGTTCGGCGTATCTTCTGCAGGGCAAGTTGGCACCCAGGGAGCTTCGTGCCCATTCGACGCGGGCGCAGGCCACGTCTTGGGCCGAGGTTTCTAGTGTGTCCACACAGGAGATCTGTAGAGCGGCAACGTGGAAATCGTTGCACACTTTCACGAGACATTACAGGCTTGATGTCCAGGCGGCTGAGGCTCAGGGTTTTGGGGCGAGTGTTCTCCAAGCGGGACTCTCTGCTTCCCACCCTGGGTAAATTAGCTCTGGTACATCCCAGGTGTCTGGACTGATCCGGGTACGTACAGGGAAAGGAAAATTTAGTTCTTACCTGATAATTTTCGTTCCTGTAGTACACGGATCAGTCCAGACTCCCGCCCGTCTGTGTCTTGTAGTTTATGTCAGAAGAAAGAGAGAGAGTCTGCTCGGTTGCTTATTTGGCCATTGTAGTTTGCAGTTTTGCACGTTGTGTTCATGGTTCTGAAGGTTTTTCGGCTCCAGCTCAAGGGGCTGTTGTGAATTGGCCTCATGTTGGGGTTTTTTTTCTAGTTAGCTAGTTTTGGCTTTATCTGGCTTTGACATTACGTGCGACTGAGGGGCTGTGGGTGGCACCTTACTATATGTAGGGAGCCCGACAAGTTTTACTCTGTCTCCACCTGCTGGTGCGGAGTCACAACCCAGGTGTCTGGACTGATCCGTGTACTACAGGAACGAAAATTATCAGGTAAGAACTAATTTTCCTTTCTGTGCTGCGGGATGGGAGGAGGCGCCATGGGAGGGGAGGCCCTTGTACTGCAGGATGAGAGGAGGTGCTGGAGGGGCTCTGCTTCAGGACAGGAGAGGCTGGGGGGAGGGAGGTGTGGGGGCAGTGCCCTGTATTTCAGAGTGGGGGGAGGCGGGGGGACTAAGTTGCAGTTTGGGGGAGGGAGCTAGGAGGGGTGCATGCTATGGGATGAGGGGGGGGGGAAGGTGCCTGGGATGCTCTGTGCTGGGGGCATACAGTCGGGCATAGGCCTCCTGACGTATTCTGGAATAGTCTTTGCTGAGCAGTCGGTTGGGTCTTTGCCTGGCATGGCCTCCTCCTAAAGAGAATACAGTCTTTTCTCCGGGCACGCTCACCCTGCAGTCTGTCCTCTCCATGCATGCTCATCCTGTGTCTGTCCGTGAAAAACGTGTTCCTTTTTACTGACTCCTGGGCCCAAACCAGAACCTTTCAGTTCAGCTCCGGTTTCTCCACTTGCCTTATGTGCAGAGAGTGCAGGCACAGGTCGCAGAGGTGGCGTCCCTCTCGCTTGTTTCTGAGGTGGAGATGCGGTTTGCTTCTTGGAGCCATTTCCGTTTCGGTCAGGAGAGCTCCGCCGACCAGACTTGCTGGGCGGAGCACCCCGGGGGTGGCTGCATGCCTGTTTCTGCACCACCGAATTGTAAAGCACGCTGGCATCCTGTTTAAAAGCAAAAGGTTGGGGTGAAAGGGGATAGGGCATGGAGGAGCAAAGGCAGACTCTTTTCTTCAGCCGCAAGATAAAATCCCTTCTCTAGGCTGAGAGAATCTGAGACTCCCTTTTCCCAGGATCAGATCCGATTTTTAGTTCAGTGCCCTGCAAAGTGAAACAGGGCTCGAGGACTGGTGGGAGAGCAGACCGAGCGTGTCCCCCCGTCTCTTACCCTGGTCCGTTACTGCCCAAAGCGAGCGCAACGTAACTAAATCAGCTGACCGTGGAAACTTGTGCTCCGTTGATCTAATTAATCCGCGCTTTGAAAAAGGCCACAGGGAGGGATTTTTATTCTCTCTCTCATACTTTCTGCTCACATCCAGCAACGATCAAGATAAGATCCCCGTGAGGTGAGATTTTCTTACCTCAACTTCTACCTATAAGGATGTCAGTTTTCATGTTTGAAGACATGACGACAAAACTGAATAATTTACACCATTAAAACTATTTGAAAGAATTGAAAAATAAATTTTAAAATTGCCATCTTCAAAACCCGTGTAGAATGCTTCTAGGAGCATAGATCATAAGAACTGCCAGGCTGAGGAAGCCCAAGGTCCCTCCTGTCTCCTACCACAGCCGGTCCGGCTCCCAAGAACCCGGCAGATCTCATTCCTGTTACTCTCGGGGTAGAAGTAGCTTTCTTTAGTCTTCCTGGCTAATAACCTGTTATGGGTTTTTCCTCCAAACTTTTCTTGAAACCCCGTTATGCTAGTCGCCTTGATCACGTCCTCGGGCAACAGATCCTACTGCTTGCTAGTGCACGGAGTGATCTGTTTTGAATCTGCCGGTGGTTAGTTTCATGGAGTGTTCCTCTTGTTTTAGTATTATTTGAAAGGGTAAATTTAAAAACATAAGAACATGCCATACTGGGTCAGGCCAAATGTCCATCAAGCCCAGCATCCTGTTTCCAACAGTGGCCAAGCCAGGTCACAAGTATCAAAAGGTAAATATTCCCCCAAGTCCACCTTAATGGTTTATGTACTCTTCCTCCAGAAATTTGTCCAAACCTTTTTAAACCCAGCTACACTAACATCTTTCATCACATTCTCCGGCAATGAATTCCAGAGCTTAATTATGTGTTGAGTGAAAAAGCATTTTCTACTATTTTAAATGTACAACTTATTAACTTCATTGCATGTCCCCTGGTTTTTGCACTTTTTGAAGAGTAAACAACCATTTCTTAGCGTCCAGTCAGATGAATCCAGTGCAAGTAGGTTATGCACCCCCACCAGCAGATGGAGGCGGAACAAGCTGACGTCACGGTGTATTATATGCTCCTGCAGTGACATCAGCCTGCCAGTATTCTCTGTCTCCAGCAGATGGTGGATGTGCATCTCCCTAATGGGGATTGCTTCATTTTGAAAACAGGAGAAATAAGGAAAATAATTTCACCCCGCTCTCCTGCGGTGATGCCAAATGGTCCCTTCCCCAGTTGAAAATTCCTGAGGTGATTTCTGTGGTCCCTCAGATGAGTGCCTTGGTCCAGTAGCTGGTTTTTCACTGGCATGGACTTAGCTGCTTAAGCAGCTGAAAGGCAGTGGATGCAGGAAGAAGAGCGCAGCAGTGAAAGCATACGCCCTTTCCCCCCCGCAGCCGGAGACCATCTCTGTACTCGGCCAGGTAAGGCTGAGCTTAATTCTTGTCAGTTCGGCATGTGCTTCCAGATTGTGTCCAGTTTTTGGATGCCTAGTTGGGCCTGGTATTTTAGGCATCTAAGTTAAGTGGCCACAGGCTTACCTGTGCTCCCAAATTTCCTTGGTCATTTAAGTTTTGAGATGCCTAGGGTTTGGACACCTTGGCTCTGGGATGCTTTGGGTGTTGGATGCCCAATTTTTGGATGTCAAAAAAAAACAAACAAAAACCCCAGCTAAATGCATGACTCCAGCTGCGGCTTTAGCGCAATGTCGGCAGTAATGGCGACGAAGCGTCTTTCTCTATGCACTGCCTATCCTGCTCGGGCTTCTCAGCCAGAAGTGCCCGCTAACTTGTGCCAGCACTGTTTGGAGGCTCAGGGTGACTTGCCTCCTTCTGGTCTCGATCAGCTGGATATAGGCCTGGGTACAGACGGCTCAGGTGGGTGCCTGGTTATGGATCTCCTCTAGCTGGTTCCTCAGCAGGGGATGGTAGCTCAGGGTATACGCTCAAAGTACCTCCTGGATTGGAGGCTTCTACCTTTCCTTGGGTGGAGGTTTTTTTTTTTTTTTTTCAGGGCTTGCAATCGTTTCTCCAGGCACAGTCGTCACTTGCTAATGCTCCCAGGGCAGAATCACAGGTTGGAATCTTGCCGGGCCCTGCTGTTAAGCGCCGGAGTTCTGCTAGAGTAACAGTGAGGCCTCCCTAATGGAGGTCTGGATGGCAGGGATGATGACGCCAATCCTGGTACCCTTGAGGATAGTGAAATTCCTCCAGGATTAGAATTGTATAGCACTATGCTACAGTTCTTTCATAAGGATGAACGGTCAGCTTTAATTTCCCAGATTTTGCTTGGCGTTCCTGAGGCAGACGCTGTGTCGGAGCCCAAGAAAAATCCTATTCCCCGTACGTACCCGGATCGGTCCAGACTGCTGGGTTGTTGGGTTTTGGGTTTTTTTTTTTTTTCCTTTGGCTTCTTTTCGTAAGGCCTTGGTATTATTTCCCATGCTGGAAGCCATTCAAGAATTAATTGATCTTGAGTGGGGTGCCCCGGAGGCTAATTTCAAAGGGGGTTGGGTTTTGGAAGGCCTGTACCCTCTGCATCATTTATGTTTTCCGAAGGTAGATGCACTTGTGTGTGCAGTCTCCAAGCGGACCATTATTCCTGTGGAAGGAGGAGCGGCCTTGAAGGATGCTCATGACAGAAGGAGTGAGGCTATCCTTAAGCAAGCATTCGATGCAGTGACTATGACCTTGCAGATCGCTGCTTGTTGTTTCCTGGTGGCTCGATCTGGTTTGCTTCTCTCCCAGGAGGTCGATGACTCTGTGCTGTTACGGAGCCAGCTGCTGCCTTTCTGGCAGAGGTGAGCTGTGATCTGGTCCGCTCCTCAGCCAGAAGAGTGGCTTCCATAGTAGCAGCCAGGCATCAGTTATGGCTGCGAAATTGGTCTGCCGATGCATCCTCCAAGACTTACCTTAGCAAATTGCCTTTCAAAGGCTCACTCCTTGGGAGCGAGTTGGAAAAACTGGCCAATAAGTGGGGCGAATCTCTGGTACCTCATTTGCCACAGGATAAGAAGCAGATGGTACACTCTTAATATGAGGAGAGGTACTAGGGGTCCCAGGCGTTTTCGTCCCTATAGGGGAGCCACCCCACAGAAAACTTGACCTTTTGGCAGGTCTCAGTCTCTTTGTCGCCTACAGGCAATCCGGGGCGCGGGTTCGGGTAGTGGCTCCTCCCAGTGAAAGTTTGCCGATCCACCCCCAGGAACAGGAGATAGAAGAGAGGCAGGCATCCCCCCATGGGTCCTGGAAGTGATACGAGAAGGATATGCGTTGGAGTTTTGCAGTATTCCTAGGGACGTGTTCATGTGGTCTCCCTGTCACTCGCCGCAGTAGAAGCTACACTGACCAGACTCCTCAGTCTGAGGACTCTGCTTCCAGTGCCCGCTTCTCAAGAAAATATGGGTGTCTATTCCATTTATTTCATTGTACCCAAGAGGGGAGGGCTCCTTTCGTCCCATCCTGGATCTCAAAGGTGACAACCATCATCTGCGGGTGACGCATTTTTTTTGTATGGCAACATTGTGCTCTGTAATGACGGCCATGCAGTCGGGGGGATTTCTGACCTGCTTGGATCTGTCTGAGGTGCACCTTTTTCCAGGGTTTATGGACTGGATGTTCGGGCCCGGGAGGTTGCAGCCTTTGCACGTGCGGTGTTGACTGGACCGCGGGCAGCCTTCCGCCCTATTCGGGAGTAGCTTGGGGACATCCCACTTGTTCTGGCTTCATCCGACTGGGCGCTAAGAAATGAGAAACTACCTCTTACCTGCTAATTTCCTTATCTTTAGGGCAGTTAGATGAATCCAGCGTCCCTCCCTTGGCTGCTGAAGTTTTCTAGTATGGCCTTCCTGCGTGACTACTTGTTACAGGGATTGCTGGTAAGTGTTAGTCCAGCCCCTAGCTCAGTGTTGCCTGTTGGCCGACTCTTGACATGGTTATCTGTGTGTTTAATCAAGCATTTTACTAGTTTGTCCACAGTCTTTTGAAGAGAATACTGGCAGACTGATGTCGCTGCAGGAATATATATACCGTGACGTCACTTTGCTCCGTCTCCACCTGCTAGTGGGGGTGCATAACTCGCTTGTTCTGGATTCATTTGACTATCCTAAAGAAAAGGAAATTAGCAGGTAAGTAGTAACTTCTCATTTATGTTTACTCGTTCCATTTCACTCGTTATTTTATAGGCCTCTATCATATCTCCCCCCAGCCATCTCTTCTCCAAGCTTAAGAGTCCTAATCTCTTTAGTCTTTCCTCATAGGGGAGCTGTTCCATCCCCTTTATCATCTTGGTCGCCCTTCTCTGTACCTTTTCTATTTCTGCTATATCTTTCTTGAGATGTGGTGACCAGAACTGCACACAATACTCAAAGTGAGAGAAGCATTATGATATTCTCTGTTTTATTCTCCATTCCTTTCCTAATAATCCCCAGCATTCTGTGTGTGTATGATATATGAACACAAGATGAGGTTGCACCATGGAGTGATACAGAGGCATTATGATATTCTCTGTTTTATTCTCCATTCCTTTCCTAATAATCCCCAGCATTCTGTTTGTGTATGATATATGAACACAAGATGAGGTTGCACCATGGAGTGATACAGAGGCATTATGATATTCTCTGTTTTATTCTCCTTTCCTTTCCTAATAATTCCTAGCGTTCTATTTGCTTTCTTGGCTGCTGCTGCACACTGAGCAGAAGATTTCAAAGTATTTTCAACAATGACATCTAGATCCTTTTCCTGAGTGGTGACTCCTATTGTGGAACCTTTCTTTATGTAACTATAATTTGGGTTACTCTTCCCGAAGTGCTTCACTTTGCACTTAGCAAATGAAATGTAATGTGGACATTTGCATGCCCAGTCTCCCAGTTTTGCAATGTCCTCTTGCAATTTCTCTCAATCCTCTTGTGATTTGACAACGTTGAATGATTGTGTATTATCGGCAAATTTGATCACCTCACTCGGTTTTTCCATTTTCAGATCATTTATAAATGTTAAAATGTAGTGGTCCTGGAACAGATCCTTGGGGCACTTCGCTATTCACTTTTCTCCATTAAGAAAAAGTTGATATGTTTTGATTTTGATTGTATTTTGTTTTATTGATGTTTTTAGCTTGGGAATTTTATTATGTATTACATTGTTTTTATAGATTTGTTTTTTATTACTTTTATGCTGAAAGGCGGTCAAATAAGTAAATAAACTAAACTGCTGCTTCCAACACCCAGTCATGTCCACTGCTCATTCAGCCCGGGGATGAGACAGAGGATGGAAAGACTCAAAGGAGGTGGAGGAGGTGCTGCATGCAGTATGTGTGCCGCAGAAAGCGAGACCAGTAATCTGTACCCTGCAAGCTGCCCAGTAATTACCACCCTTCGGGGCTGTAGCTAGAAAGGAGAGGCATGCACGGTTACACATCTCAGAAAGGAGTTCCTACACGATTAAGAGCCACCGCTGGTGTGGTAATGAGAGCAGAGCCCTGGTGCTGCCCTGGATCTGAGCATCAGGCAGCGTGGACTCTTCTGTGGCACACTGGGTATGAATGATACACAAGAAGAAAGGAATTTCTATAACAAGAGACCATGATAGAGGGCCCAAAGGTGGGATAGACTGGAATAGCATCAGAAAATGTCTTTACAGAAAGGGAGGTGTAGGTAAGACGTGGGGGTAGTATGGGCAAACAGTAGTAATTGAATTCAGGAAAGTCTTGGATAAGCACTCGGGATCCCTCGTTGCAAAGAAGTGAGGGGAAAACCAGAGATGAGCTGGGGTCTCTGGCATTGCACCAGGAAGTAAATCAGACAAGCTAGATAAGAACATGAACCCTTCTCTGCTCTCATATGGTCCATTTTGTATGTATGGAGAGGGTGGAGCTGGTGTTTGTGTGGATAAGGGAAGTGGAGCTTCACCCTACAGAAGAATCCATGGTTGCCCTGGCACAGTCCCGATTACCCCCCCCCCAGTCACTCTCTCCTGTCCTTCCTCCCCCCTCCAGAGCATACTTCCAGCAGCACGGCTGCAGATTCACCGCAGTGATCCCCACCAACGTCTTCGGGCCCCACGATAACTTTAACATTGACGATGGACACGTCCTGCCGGGGCTCATGCACAAAGTGTACCTGGCAAAGGGTGAGTACATAAAGGGAAGAGCTGGGACTTCTTGGGGGTGGGAACGTTACTCTAACCCTTCAGCGGGTTCCTCTAGCTCTGCCCCCTCCCCCCCCCAAACATCACGGGGTGCAGATAATTTTCTTGTCCCCACCCCTTCTCTCATGAACCTCGCTCAGCTTTGGACCGCACTTTTTCCCCAGAGTGCCGGCTTGGGCCCTCTGTTTCAGTGTTGTGTGAGCGTTGTCTGTAGCCTCCCAAATAGCAGGCTCTGCAGTCAGACCATGCGAGAGAGAGGTCCCTCGTGCCTTCAGCCAAGTGCGGTGAAGCTTGAGAGCCACGTTCCTTAGTGCCCATCCACTAACGCTGTAGCAGAAAAGCCGCCTCCATCCCAAGCTCACATTCTGTACAGCTCCTCGCTCAGTCCCCAGGCTGGGGTGGTGGGGAGAGGGGGGTGTCCTTAGCCTTCAGTGGGTGACTACGAATGTTACATCAGGATCAGGAGAGTCACGGACATGCATCCTCCTCTTTTCCTGCAGAGAATGGAACAGCTCTTTCCATCTGGGGCACTGGAAATCCCAGACGCCAATTCATCTACTCTCTGGTAAGCATAAGCCGTGCCCTCGGTTATGTCAGGAGTTCTGCTGGCTCTCAGCCTGTCTCCAGGCTTTGGGATTCCTGCCTGAGACGCAGCTGCTGATTTCTGTACCATTCCGCAGCACCGTGCAGGTGCACATGTACTCTTGTGTGTGCCATGAGGTCTGCACACTTTAGGCTTCTGGCCTGGGATCCCCCATGTGTCTTGAGTTCTGCTGGATCTCGGCCTCTCTTTGTGTTAGTGGGTCCTGGTGTGTAAATTCCTGTTTTGTGAGTTGGGGACTGTGCAACCTCCCTAATGACAGCAGTGTGAGTTCCCAGCATGCTGAATGTTTTTTGCATGGAATGCCTCTCCCTATAAAGGATTAAATATTCAAAGTTTCTGGGTCATATTTATTTAAAAATCTTTATTACATACTTATTAGCAAATTCCAAATATTTTACAACAATATAAAATGATGGAGCAAGTATCTGCCCACGTTATGATCAACTAACCACTAATTAAATAAAAAATAAATTACTTTTTCTTTATGTACTGTTAATGATATAATAAGAAATGTTGAATAAATAAAATTAAATACTTGATTCAATATTAACCATGGGAGTTGAATATTTTTAGATATCGTTAAAAGTGCTTTACCAGTGTTTCTCAATCTTTTTATAAGGAACAAATTCTCCCAAACGTCTGAGAATTTGGCGAAGTACTCCTAGTAGGAAAGATGAACCCACTACTTTGCAAAGCACGGCATGCCAAACTTTTTTACCGTACTTTTGAGATAGGGAAGGTTGAGAGAGAGCAACAATGGGTGCTTGGCAGCTCCAATAGCCCCCCCTGCCAGAAGACCAATGCCACCAGTATTGCCCACCCATCCCGATCCTCTTTCCCCCGTGCAGTCTGCTCAGCAGCTGCCCCTACCCAATACCAATATCCCTCACGCAACCCCTTCTAGCTCCCCTGCTCATAGTGTTCAACGTTTCCCTCCTCCCCCACAGCCCTCGGTGCTACTGCCTCCTTTCCCTTTTATCCCTCCCTGAGCAGGCTAATCCTCAGGCTTGACTAGGCAAGAGAAAAAAGAGTCCTTGCTCCCGCCATGGCCTGTCTGAGTCTCTCTCTCCAGGGGCAGTCCCCAGGCAGTGAGTTTGGGGTGGAGGAGGAAGCTGAATGGCTTCAGTGAAGATGGCAGCTTTGAGGTGGAAGGGAGGGGGGATGATCCTGGCACTGGCTTCGGCAGCAATTTGGGGGGGAGTGGGTCCCAGGCAGACAGTCTGTGACTTTGACAGATACAAAGCATCAGCAGCTCTTGAACACAAGGCAGCGGAGGAGCCTCCCGCATACTGCAGCAGGCGCCTTTTTCTGCTGCTGGCAGGGGGGGGGAGGAGAATGCCATAATGTACCTCCCAAGAGTCTGCATGCCACAGGCTCAGAAACCTGGATCTATGCAACAGCTGCATCTTATCCAATGGGAGCACTGAGAGGAAAGGATCACCTTGCTGGTGGCTGAAGAGAATCTGTAAGTACTGCTTGGGGAAATTTTAGAACTTAAGTTTTAGGGAGACGTAAACTATTGGGGTATATTCTTTAATGTGTTTGTCTGTATTAAATAGCTAGTCAGAAGGCAGGCAAAAAAACAAAACAAGAGGAGATGTAGTAGGCCAGATTGACAAACTAAAGAGTAGTAAATCACCTGGACCAGTTAGTATACACCCAGGGTTCTGAAAGAACTAAAAAAATACAATTTCAGACTATTACAATTAATTTGTAACCTATCATTAAAATAATCTGTTGTAACTGAAGATTGGAAGGTAGTCAATGTAACCCTGATATTTAAAAATGGTTCCAGGGGTGATCTGGGAAAACTATAGACCGGTGAGCTTGACTTCAGTGTTGGGGAAAACTCGTGGAAACTGTTATAAAGAAGACAACCACAAAACATTTAGATAGACATGGTTTGATGGGTACAGCCAGCATGAATTGTTTAGCCCGCTCATGTTTACTCACAACCTCTGCATATCTATATCGGGACTAAACCTTGGGGAATTTATCCCCGGTTTGTCTGTCTAAACTTCTTTCCAATTCGTTTTCTTACCTGAATTTTGATAACAGGAAGAAATAGACCACATTAGATGTGAAATTTAAATGTTTACGAATGGAATTAAATGTATTTAGCAGAAAGGGACAGCTTTGGTTCCTACTCTTTTTTTCTTCCTGAGTAGAGTGGCTGGACCTGTGCAAAGCACCAGGTGCCTGGAACCAGTTCTATAAGTTTCTGTATGAATCCTCCCATCCTATATACTAACTCTGCATGTGACTGACTAACTGGTGTACTGTGTCCTCACTGCCTCTGTACCCTCCCTGCAATTCAGCCATATTGCTAAGCACATCCCTTTCTTTGATCTTCAGTTTTCACTGTTATCTGGAAAAAAAACAATTTATATATCTCCATCTTTCCTGTGGGCACAGAATACAAATCCTGCCCCCTGCTGTGTAAACCAGGGGACACTCTGTATAATAGCTCAAGGTTCATTTTCCTCCAAGCTTGCTCAGTGTCTCATATGTTTTATTAATTTTTTATACCTGTATGTTCTGTCCATTCTGTCCTCTGAAACAGAGTTGGCCAGGCCCTGCACACAAGGATCAGTCATTCTTTGGACTCACATTTCTGCAGGATTTACCCAGGGGAAGTCTTGCCTCACAAATCTTCAAAAAAAAAAAAAAATGTAGGAGGGGTGAATAAACATGTGGGCAAAGATGAACTATTGGATGTGGTGTATTTGGATTTTTAAAAGGAATTCGACAGTCTCTCATGAAAAGCTTCTAAGAGAGGATCCGCGAAGAGCGGATGTGGATGTGAATTTGGACCAGAATGCAGATCTGGATGTGCACAAGGATGATCTCAATCCGGATGTCCTCCAGGCTTCTGAGGGGGATGCCTTCGGGTGGTCTGGCTGTTTGAAGAGGAATTGTCCCCTTATTTCCTAGGTGCTGGAGGAACTTCGGGTTAAGGTGGCTCAGGAAGAGTTCAATAACGAGGGCATGAACCCAGCCCTGGAGGGGCTGCAGGGTCCGCCTAATGCCTTTTCATTACCTAAGAAAATTCAGAAATTGGTGAATATTCACCTACTTGCAGAAGGTGAATATGGCCCTGAGGGTACCACGGTTTTGAATGGAGACGTCACAAACTGTGATTGCGGCAATCCTCAAAGGAGAGTTTTTTGCATAATTGGATTTGATGGAGGCATACCTCCATATTCCCATTCGAAAAGACCATCAGACGTTCCTTTGGTTCATGGCATTGGGGCAGCATTTCCAGTTCCAAGCCCTTCCCTTGGCTTGGCCACGGCACCTCAGACCTTCATGAAGGTGATGGTGGTAGTGGCAGCAGCCCTTCAATGAGAAGGATTGTTGGTGCATCCGTACCTGGACGATTGGTTCATTCGTGTGAAGGAGGAGTGCGTGCGGTCGCTCCAGCGAGTCATGGACACCTTGCGTTTGCAGGGTTGGGTGATAAATATGGCGAAGAGTCACCTGGTATCTTCCCAGTCATTGGAGTATCTAGGGGTGTTTTTTGATACCTAGAAGGGCAAGGTGTTCTTGACTTTGGATAGGTTGGCAAAGTTGTGCAAGTGACGCATCTGCTTTATCTGTCGAGGCCAACAGCCTGGGATTATTTGCAGGTCATGGGGTCCATGTTAGATTTGGTTCCGTGGGCCTTCGTATACATGAAACCGTTGCAGAAAGCACTTTTGTCCAGATGGAATACCTTGTCGGAGGAGTATCATCTGTCTTTGCCTCTCCTACAAGAATCCAGGTCCAGTCTGTCGTGGTGTCTGTCACATCACAACCTGGAAAAGGGACTGGATCTGGAAACTCTGGACTGGGTGCTGGCGACCACAGACGCCAGTCTCGAGGGTTGGGGGATCGGTATGCCTGGACAGATGGCCCAAGGGCTTTGGTCAGTGGAGGAAAAGTCCTGGTCCATCAATCGACTGGAAACAAGGGCGGTCCATCATTCGTTGAAGGTATTCCTTCCCTGGGTCAGAGGCAGGATGGTTTGGGTTTTCTCGGCAATGCAACTACAGTGGCATACATCAACAGACCAGTGGGAATGAAGAGTCAGGCAGTAGCTCTTGAGGCCTAGCAGTTTGTTTTGGGCAGATCTCCATCTTGAGGGAATAGCAGCTTCTCATGTTATGGTTGTGGACAATGTGCAGGCAGATTTCCTCAGCAGGCAGAAGTTGGATCTGGGGGAATGGGAGTTGTCCCTGGAAGCTTGGGATCGCATCTGCGCCAGGTGGAGTGTTCCCCAGTTAATTCTAATGGTGACGCGGACCAATGCAAAGACGGTGAGGTTTTTCAGTTGCAGAAGAGATGTCGGCGCGGTGGGGCTGGATGCTCTGTTGTGTCCTTGGCCGAGGGGGATTCTTCTGTGGCCGCACATCGGGCGAGTTCTTCAGCGCATAGAGTCACCTCCCGGATCAGTAGTGCTGGTGGTGCTAGAGTGGCTGCAACGACCATGGTTCACGAATCTTGTGCATCTCACAGTAGAGGGTCCCCTCAGGCTGGCCCATCTGCCATGCTTGCTTCGGCAGTGGTCCCATATTTTCGGATTGGGACGATCACTTTTATCTTGCAGCTTGGCTTTTGAGAAGACAGTTGCAGCTGAAAGGCTATTCGGAACCTGTTATTTCCATGCTCCTCTGGGCTCGGAGACCCTCTGTCTCTGGCTTATGTCAGAGTCTGCAGTGTTTTATTTTATTTTTTTTTGAGTTCTGGTGGCTAAAGTGGAAATCGGATCCTCTATCTGTGGACATTCCTCTTCTTAGCCTTTTTGCAGAAGGGATTGTCTAAGGGTTTGGCCTATAGCTCCCTCCGTGTTCAGGTATCCGCTTTGGGTTCCCTTAGGGGGCAAGTTGTGGGGGAGGTCTTTGGCCTCTCATCGTGATGTCTCATTTCCTGAAGGGAGCCAAGCATTTGTGGCCTCTGGTTCAGAAGTTGTCTTGATTGGAACCTCAGTTTGGTTCTGCGAGTGCTCTGTGGTGCAATTAAACTCTGGAATTTGTTGCCAGAGGATGTGGTTAGTGCAGTTAGTATAGCTGTGTTTAAAAAAGGATTGGATAAGTTCTTGGAGGAGAAGTCCATTACCTGCTATTAATTAAGTTGACTTACAAAATAGCCACTGCTATTACTAACAACGGTAACATGGGATAGACTTAGTTTTTGGGTACTTGCCAGGTTCTTATGGCCTGGATTGGCCACTGTTGGAAACAGGATGCTGGGCTCGATGGACCCTTGGTCTGACCCAGTATGGCATTTTCTTATGTTCTTAACCTTTTGAGGTTTTTAAAAGGGTGACGTTGAAGGATCTGACATTGAAGATAATTTCGGGTAATGATCTGTTTTGCCAGGCGGATTTCGGAATTGCAGGCACTGTTGTGCAGAGATCCTTTTCTGTGTGTTTCTAAGGTTGGGGTCGCGTTGTGCACAGTCCCCTCTTTCTTACTGAAAATGGGGGTCCTCTTTTCATGTGAATAAGACTGTGGAGCAGCCTGCCTTTCCGGAGTGGTCTAAGGATTCCCCGCAGGAGAGAGAGTTGCATCTTTTGGATGTACGATGTACTCTTGCGCTATTTGAAGGTCACAAATTCCTTTTGGTGTTCAGATCGTCTTTTTGTGATGTTCGGTGGCTCAAAGAAAGGGGACAAGGCCTCAAAAGCCACAATTCTTTGATGGCTAAAGGATGATGCCATTTGCTCTGCTTATATTTGTAAGGGTCATCAGATTCCCATGGCTCTGAAAGCGCACTCTACTAGAGCACAGGTGGCTTCTTGGGCAGAATGTCAGTTGATATCACCTCAAGAGCTTTGTAGAGCTGCAGTGTGGTCTTCGCTTCATACTTTCACCAGGCATTACTGTTTGGAAGTGCAGGCGCAGGAGGATGTGCTCTATGAACGTGTGTTGCATGTGGGTCTTTCGGGTTCCCGCCCAGACTAGGGGTGCTTGGGTACATCCCACTTGTCTGGACTGATCTGGATATGAACAAGAAAGGAAAATTTGGTTCTTACCTGCTAACTTTCTTTGCTGTAATACCATAGATCAGTCCAGAGACCCTCCCCGTCGCTGCCAAAAGACTGGAGTTCCTGATAGTTCATTTAACTGTGCAAAGAATTGGTAGTTTGTACATCTGGTTTTTTATTGGGGGGGGGGGGGGGGGGGGTTCTGGTGCTGTGCAAGACTCCAGTGCAGAGGGTTTCAACCCTGTTTGCCTTGGAGAGGGGTTTATAATCCATTTTTGGCTTGGGTACAGGTCAATACTGAGGGACTGCAGGTGGCACTCTCTCTGTTTTGTTCTCTGCCTCCACCTGCTGGTAGGGATGCAAAACCCTCTTGTCTGGACTGATCTGTGGTACTTCAGGAATGAAAATTAGCAGGTAAGAACCAATTTTCCTTTACGCCCCCTTCAGCCTGGAGGAGCCTTGGGTGGGATAAGTTTTGTTTTTGGAATGTTCTGTTTTATAACACAGATTTTATTTTTATGCTATGTTTACTGCTTTGTTTTATGTATATTATCTTCATGCAGAAACATTTTTTAATATATATTCTAATTATCCTATACTTTTATACACCCATTTTTTTCCTAAGGGAGCTTGATAATGTCTTCTGTTGTATTTCTTTTGTTTAATATATATTACTATTAGAGCTATAGGCCTGTGCTTTCTTTTTTGATATTTTGTTAATATTTACTTTATGAAACATGGCACTATTGTATTTTGATTTTTAGGAAATTTGTTTGTTTTAATTTGTTACGCTCCTTGAGCTCGTATTCAGGTCTGCAAAGATTAAAACATTGTTATACGTGAAACAGTGATTGCAAACACATTCTAAAGTGGCACAGGCAAGGTGTTTGGTGGCCTGGATAGCTCAACATGTCTGGTCTCTCAACCTTGTTATTGTCCCTCCTGCAGGACCTGGCCAGGCTATTTATCTGGGTGCTGAGGGAGTACAATGAAGTGGATCCCATCATCCTGTCAGGTGAGTACCTCCTGTATTATCACTGATTCTGTGTGACCCTGGGTGAGTCACTTCTAATCCCAGCTCTGTCACTGACTCTGTGTGTGACCCTGGGTGAGTCACTTTATCTCCCTGTGCCTCAGTTCTAATCCCAGCTCTGTCACTGACTCTCTGTGTGACCCTGGGTGAGTCACTATATCCCCCTGTGCCTCAGTTCTAATCCCAGCTCTGTCACTGACTCTCTGTGTGACCCTGGGTGAGTCACTTTATCCCCCTGTGCCTCAGTTCTAATCCCAGCTCTGTCACTGACTCTCTGTGTGACCCTGGGTGAGTCACTTTATCCCCCTGTGCCTCAGTTCTAATCCCAGCTCTGTCACTGACTCTCTCTGTGACCCTGGGTGAGTCACTTTATCCCCCTGTGCCTCAGTTCAAGTGCAGTCCTCGTTGATAGTGATATGGCCAGAGTGAGGGCTCTGCTTTCCAAGGCGCACCATAAGTATGAGCCCAGCTTGTTGAGAACGGTTAGAAACGTGCATTTGGCCAGACTACATTACTGGATCTGTGTGTTCAGCTCAGACTGCCCACGTCTTCAGAAACTGCCATCCAGTTGATCACGGGCAGGCTCTGCTCCTCCTGCCTTGCTTGCTTGCTGTCGCACCTGTATGCAGTGATAACGTACCATGCTCAGCGCCTATCTGCATTCTTACTTCAACTACTCGCCACAACAGGAAACGTGGCATAGATTGCTGGCAGACTGATGCTGTATCTTGTCACAAATCTTTCCCAAACACTCAACTCCCGGCTGTGCATACAATTTTCTTTTGGGTTCTGTATCCCTGCTTATATTTAAGTTCCCTCTGCGTACCTGGATCAGTCCAGACTCCTGGCTTTTGCCTCCCCTCCAGCAGATGGAGACAGAGAAGTTTTGGCGGACTCTGTCCTATACCCTGAGGTGCCACCTAGAGTCTGTCAGTATTTCTCTGTCTCCAGCAGATGGTGGAGGTGCAAAATCCTACAGTCTGTGATATTTAGTTGTAAAAAAAAAGAAAAGTATAGGCTCTAGTTAGTTTTTAGAGGCTAGTTTAGGCACAGTTTCAGGATGGCTGTTCCTTGAAAACAAAAACCAAAAAAATTATTTCTTCAGAGTGGTCAGGAGTTGCTGAAGCCTCCCAGGGAGTTGGCAGGTCCTGAGTGGGGCCATCCTCCCTGGTATTAGAGGCTGTTGCTGGTAGGGGTTGAGGACCCTGAGGACCAGTCCTACCCTCAGCGCTAGGGGAGATACCGGGGAGCCCGGCTCACTCACCCCAGGAAGCAGGACCCGCAGCCAGGTTTGGAAAAAAAAATTTTTAGTTTGCTCTGCCGGTGGAGTCTCTCTTATTTCCTTCGTTAAAGGGGGGGGGGGGGGGGAGTGACACGCTGGGGATGTGTAGAGCTGTTAGCTCCGTTGGTTTTTACTGCTTTGGGAGCTGTGGTCCACTGCCACGTGGTGCAGCCTGCTGCACGTGCGAAGACGCACGCTTGCGGCTGTCCCATGAAGGTTTGTGCTCGGCCTGTCTTCCAGGCGGTGAGGGCACTTCATTGATCGCCGGGGGTACTGGGTTTGAAGCGCACAGAGACTCGGAGCGGTTGCGGCATTTGTCTCCCGATCCCTTCCCGTTCAGCACGGGAACGGCCGCCATATTGGTTTCCTTTTGAACGGCAACTCTCACAGCTGAGAAGGAGGGGAAGTCTCCTCCTCCTTTATCCCCGCAGCGATCGACCTCCGAGGGAGGCAAAGCACGGGAGGAGCTGGCAGGCGCGGCTGAGGCGAGCCCTGAAGGGGCTTCAGACTCCTCCTCGTCCTTTACGTCGGCGTTTATCATGCTGCTCCACAAACGTTTTAAAGCCCGGAAGGCAGCGAAAAGTCCTTTGGGGGGTGGGGGTGGGGGTAAGCTCTTCGATGCTTGAAGGGGCTCAGGTCCCCAAAAGAGCTAGACGCCAGGATGGTGCAGAAAATACCGGTCAAAGCACCCCCTTCAGTCGGCGTCGGCCCATGCGGGAGATCACTCCTCCTCCAAGGATTTTGATCTGGAGGGTCTGGAGCCGATTGATAAATCTCTGCAGGGACTGGACCATGGGGATGATTAGGTCCATGGTCCTGGCCATGGCCCTCACGTTGCTGAAGGGGATGACACCAAGGTAGCTCATCTCTCTTTCAGAGGGACGAGCTGGACCTCTGAGCCGACACGGGTTTTGGGGTTTTTTTTTTCCATTTCATCTTTCTGTCACAGACTTATTGTTTCGGGAGTGGGACACCCCGGACTTGGGATTAAAGGTCAGTAAAGCGATGGACAAGAACTATCCGTTACCAGAAGACGCCCTGGACCTTCTTCGGACCCCTCCGGTTGGCGGTCACCAAAAAGGACCACCATTCCTGTGACCTGGCGCAGTTTCCGCACTGGGGGTCCTGGCTGCTATGTGCAGCAGCTTCGCTTTGAGAGCAGGTATTTACTGAGTGCAACTTTGGCAGGCTAATGCATCTCTCTCTGAAGAGGAGGCTTTGCAAGTGGTACATTTTGGAGGCAGCGGTAGCTTATAGCGCTGATGCACTATATGACTTACTCCGGATATCTGGCAGGACTATGTTTTCGGTGGTTTCCGCACATAGACTCCTCTAGTTGAGGAACTGGTCTGCAGATGTCTCCTCGAAGGCACAGCTGGGCTCTCTACCTTTTTAAAGGCAAGCTCCTTTTCGGGAAGGGCCTTGCGGATATGATTCAGTCCTTGGGAGAAAATAAGGTTCAGCGCCTACCAGAGGATCATCCTAAAGCGAGAAGTTCCTTTTCCTCGCGGTCCCGGTTCCGAGGCAACAGGCGTTTCTGCTCTTCCCGATCGGGTGCTGCGGCAAGAACTGTTCCTGGCAGGCAGCAGTCCTGGTGGATGACGCTTCGGCAGGTCTGGAATTCCACAATCTGCAGGAAGGACCAAGTTCTCACAAGGAAGTGAGGCCGGTTCCTTCCTCAACTCCGTAGGTAGGAGGCAGCTTGTCTCTGTTCTACAAGGAATGGACCAATATAACATCGGTCCAGTGGGTCCTCAGCATGATAAACACTGCTACACTTTAGAATTTGTTCAACACCAATATCTAGTTTCTCCATGTGCTTATGAAGAGAAACATCAGGCTGTGTGCGACACCTTGCAACGGCTTCTCGAGCTCGGAGCCCTTATACCGGTTCCTCCGGCGGAACAACGAAAGGGTCGTTACTCCATCTACTTCGTGGTGCCCAGGAAAGAGGGTATTTTTCGGCCCATTCTCTGTCTAAAAAGAGTAAACATGTCTTTGGATTCTGCGGTTTCGCATGAAAACTCTGAGGTCGGTAATTGCATCGGTGCGCAAGGGAGAATTCCTAGCAACGCTAGATCTTACAGAGGCGTACTTGCACATCGGCATCAGGACTCGTCCTCAGAAATTCCTGAGTTTTTCTATCCTGGGACATCATTATCATTTTCGAGCTCTACCGTTCGGACTTGCCACAGTTCCTAAAACTTTTACCAAGAACCTGGTTCTGGTGGTGGCATAACTCTGAAAGAAGGCCTTTTTGTGCACCCATACTTGGACAACTGGCTGATTCAGGCAAAGTCAGAGTCTCTCTGCCATTTGACAGTGCAAAGAGTAATTCAGCTTCTGCATTCTCTAGGTTGGATGATCAACTTTGCCAAGAGCCAACTGATTCCCTCCCAGTCCTTGGAAGTTCTGGGTGCCCTGTTCGACACACACCAGGTGAGAGTCTTCCTTACCAAGGACCATGTCCTCAAATTGCAGGGTCCAGTGCAAGACTTGCTGGCCAACTACCTTCCCAGAGTGTGGGATTACTTGAGAGTCCTCTGTTCGCTGGTTTCCATTCTGGAACTGGTTCCATGGACCTTTGCTCATGAGACCTCTACAAATCAGCATTGCTTTCCCGCTGGAGTCAGATCTCTGAACAATTTCACCTTCCTCTTCCAGATTCAGCACAACCCAGTCTCGAGTAGTGGCTCCTCTTGCGCAACTTGAGCCAGGGGGTGCCCCTGGAGATACAAGATTGGATGGTGGTCACCACGGACGCCAGTATCTCCGGATGGGGAGCAGTTTATCAGGAGAGATCGGTGCAGGGACAATGGTTGGAGGAGGAATCCTAGTGGTCGATCAACTGCCTGGAGTCTAGGGCGGTACGCTTAGCGTTGCAATTCTTTCTGCCACTTTTGCAAGGCAAGTCTGTCAAAGTTCTGTCAGACAACGCGTCTACAATGGCTTATATCAATTGCCAAGGAGGAACCAGGAGCCAGCCGGTAGCATTAGAGGCTCAACTGCTGATAACTTGGGGGGAGTGACACGTAGGCAGCATTGCGGCCTCTCACATAGCCGGGGGCGACAACATTCAGGCCGATTTTCTCAGTCTCCACAGTTTCGATCCCATAGAATGGGACTTGCCGACGAGGCTTTTCAGCTCATTTGCGACAAGTGGGGACGGACAGGAATGGACCTCATGGCAACGTTCTAGGCAACAAAGACCCCTCACTTCTTCAGTCAGCGCAGGCAGACAGGAGAGAAAGGAGTGGATGCCCTGGTCTTCCCTGGCTGAAAAATGTCCTGCTTACGTCTTCCCACCTTGGTCTCTGATCTGCAAAGTGCTAATAGAGCTCCACCTGGCAGAAGTGATCCTTGTGGCTCCACAGTGGCCAAGACGTCCATGGTTTGCGGATCTAGTCAGTCTAACCGTGGAAGGGCCCCATCGGTTTCAGGATCTCCCGGACCTTCTGCACCAAGGACCCATCTGTTTAGAAAGGGCGGATAGCTTTTGTCTAGCAGCATGGCTTTTGAGAGGCAGCGGTTGAAGCACAAATGTTATTCAGACGCAGTTGTGGCCACACTCTTCAGATCCTGTATAATGCCCACTTCCCTGGCTTATGTCCAGGTGTGGAGAGTTTTTGGATCTTCGTGTGTGGATCGCAAGGTGGTTCCTACCCTAGGGTCGGGGTCTGATATTTTGTGTTTCCTACAGGCCGGCCTGTCCAAAGGTTTGTCGTATAGTTCTTGCAGAGTGCAGGTAGCAGCTCTCGGAGGTTTACATGATGAAAATATGGGGGGTAGCATTAACTGCGCATCCGGAAGTGGCTTGTTTTTCGGGGTGCAAGCATTTTCGTCCCCCAGTCATGCATCCTTGACCTTCCTGGAGCACAAATTTTAGTTCTCACGGCTTTATGTGCTGCGCCCTTTGAGCCTCTTAAAAAGGACGACGTTGAAAGATCTTACGCTAAAAGTGATTTTTCTAATAGCTTTCACCTCTGCTCGAAGGGTGTCAGAGCTTCAAACCTTATCTTGCAGAGAACCTTACTTAAGAAATTCAGATACTGGAGTCTCCTTACGAACGGTTCCTTCCTTTTTTCCGAAGGTGTTATCCTCTTCATTTGAATCACAGTGGAACTCCTGTCTTTTCCAGAAATGGACCAGTCGGGCCCCTTTCTAGGGTCTTAAAGAAGCTAGATGTTTGCAGGGCTTTGCTGCGTTATCTGGAAGTTACACACAGTTTCCGTATGTCAGACCATTTTTTTTTTTTATTTTTTTTTTTGGTGCTGTGGAGAGATCCGAAAAGGGGTAATATGGCATCTAAGACTACTATAGCCCAATGGCTGGAGGAGGCTATAAGTTCAGGGTATATATGACGTGGCAGACCCCTACTGATTCTCATTCTACCCGTTCGCAGGCAGCATCTTGGATGGCGTGCCAACAGGTTTCACCGTAAAAGATTTGCAGAGCGGCTACTTGGAAGTCTTTACACACAATCGCGAGGCATTACAGGCTGAATGTCCAGGCCCCAAGTTCGGGGGGGAGTTGGAGAAGGTGTGCTCCGAGTGGGCCTCTCCAGGTCCCATCCCAACTAAGAAAGCTCTGGTACATCCCAGGAGTCTGAGAAAATTGGTTCTTACCTGCTAATTTTCATTCCTGTAGTACCACAGATCAGTACAGAGTCCTGCCCGCTTGATGCATAGAGGTAACGGAGCGTCCACTCATTTCAGCAGTTATTTATGTTGGTTCTGCAGAACAGATTGTTTCACAGTGTTCAACGAGTTTTGTTTCACTTGGGATTAGTGAGTCAGTTCAGGAAAGGCATTAATTGTATATAGTTAGGTTTTGAACCATTCTGCTTTGATACTGAGTAATACTGACGGACTGTAGGTGGCACCTGGGGATATAGAACAGAGTCCGCCGAAACTTCTGTCTCCATCTACTGGAGGGGAGGCAAAACCCAGGAGTCTGGACTGATCCGTGGTACTACAGGAACGAAAATTAGCAGGTAAGAACCAATTTTCCTATATGAGCACGAGGAGAGGGAGATCTGGATCTTTGCATATGGCTCTCTCGTGTCCCATCTCAGCATTGCACAGCTGGAACTGTCTGTTTTTCTGCCGTGCAGCTGGAGGTTGGTGCGTTTGCTCATCCCTGCCGCCTTTCCCTTTCAAGTTAAAGCTGAACCCTTGTTGGAATACCAACATGAACTCTGTATGTCCAGTTCCTTTTCCAAATGATTTCAGGGTGAAAGGGTTTTCAGCCCTCGAGTGGCCTAGAAGCCCCTGCCTTTGTTCTCTCGTAACGTCAGCTGCCACGTGTGGAACTGTATTTGTCTTTTGACTGATTATCGCCCGCTTTTTTTGTGTTTTTAGTTGGAGAAGAAGATGAAGTTTCCATAAAGGAGGCGGCTGAGAGCATCGTGGAAGCCATGGACTTCAAGGGAGAGATCCTGGTATCCTTAACTTTTACAAGGTCTGCCCCCTTCTCTCCCAGAGAGGGTCCTGGGCTGCAGCGTGGCTGTGAGCCACGTTCCCTCCTCCGCACAGGATCCTCTGCGGTTACTGACCGTGACTGCCGCTGATGAGAGCAGGGCCTCACACTAGAGAATGAGAGATTAAAAGTGAAATGTGGCATTCGAAAGTATATTTTATAAGGAGTCTGTGTTCATCGTGCTGGGGGTGGGGGAGATATGCTGGCCCACCATGGGGTGCGCATGTAGCAGGCTCTGGAAGATGCAGCAGTCTGACAGTTACAGCACTAGCTGGGCTAGATGAGGGTTTATAAAATTAGGGAGCCAACACCCTCCCCCGGATTGCTATGCAGGAGGAAACTACCAGCAAAATGTACAATTTAAAAAAAAAGTGTATTCTGTAAATCCCTGCAGCACGGTCAGGCCTGAGCTGTACCAAATCCGTTCTCAATGCACTGACATTTGGTGCCGTGCTACAGGGCCAAGACAATGAGGTTCAGCTGCAGTGCACAGACCTGGATATTTTCATCTGTTTCTTGTAAAAGCACCGAGGGATGACGACAGGTAAGGAGCAGACACTGTACCCGGAATGAAGCCTTGGGCGCGCTCACTTAAAGTAAGGGATGGGCTTTGGATATCGGTGGACTAGGAAGAGTAAGTGGGCTGATCCAGTAGGAGTGAGGGACTGGTGCAGGTCCTAGGAAGGAATGGATAAGAAACGAGAGAGAGGGGTTAAAAAAAACCCAAAACAGTTTGGAAAGTGGTGTGTGCAGATGCTCAAGAACTGAAAATCATTGCTGTAGAAGCCTCTGTGCTAGCAGAGGACATTCATTGTTTGTAGGGATAATCGGGACTGGGAGGTGACCAGTATTCCCTCAAACTTTTGAAAGACTGCAGGCAATTTTTTTAAAAGCAAAGTTCAAACGTATGCACTACAAGCAAATGCATGGATTTCTTGTGCACACATTTTTCCTGGTGCAAGGAGTTCAGGACCTGTGTGCACATGCATAGCTTAGAAGGATCAGTGGAGGTGATCGTACCAGTGTCTGCTCTTCTCAGGAAGGGCGGGATAGGGGTAACAAAGGGAGGGGAGACTACATCAGCGCCATTCACATGAGCAAGAAGCAGCAGAGTTCCTTATCAGAGTGGCATTCAGATGTTTTTATTATGTATCTTTGTATGCAGATTATAAACAACCCGCGAAAAACAACCAGATAAAATAGACATAACCAGCAGAGTCTGATCTGAAGTTCTCGGAGAAATGCAAGCCTGAAGCAGTGTTTTTGAAAGCTCTTTAAAGTGCTTGATGCAGGTTGTCAGAGTGCCAGCAGCTCGGGGCAGCCCCCGGAGCACGAGCATTCGCGAGTCTCTGATCAGCGTGCGTGTCGGTGAGCTCAGGACGGCCAGTCACGACGTGAGACAGCAGTGGGGAGTAGGAAGAGGGGAAGTAATGTCTTCCTCTGTACTGGAGGCCATATGCACCAGTGAACAGTGGCAAGGCAGAGAGGCTCGAAAGGGGGATCCACCCAAACACTGCATGGCCTTTTCTAAAAGCCGCACCCAGAGACTGAAGGCGTTAAAAGATGCCCTCTCTAGGGCATATACTGAGTGTCCAATGCATTCAGATGTCTCAGACCCGACTGACTGGGTGGAGGCCCCAAGCCCTGCTGTGGAGAGAAAGGAGGTGGGGGTGATACAAGCAGCCAGGTCTCCACCATTTGGAAGCATTTTTCCACCGAGTGGAAAGCTCAAGGAGCAAAGGCTCATCTTACAGAAATAAGCAGGAGTCATTTTGAAGCTGAAAGGAGACTCTCCAGGCGTGGTGGAGTGCAGGTGGGCATGGGCGAGACACAGAGCTCACAGCACAAATGAGCAGTCTGCATGGACCACATGGTTATCTGCATTTTATTTTTATCACAGCCTGCGAGCAGGTGATTCCCCCCCAGTAGAGGCAGAGTTCTGGGCTAGAGGGACCGCCTATCGCCAGATCTGCCTAGAACAGGAGTACAAAGAATTGTAAGTAAATTAAAAAAAAAAAAAAAAAATTTCTTTTTTTTCCTTAACCTGCTGCATTCAGTTCGATACCACAAAATCGGATGGACAGTTTAAGAAAACAGCCAGCAACTGCAAGCTGAAGAAATATTTACCGGACTTCAGATTCACACCGTTTAAACAAGGTAAGAATAGACGTGGCTTCCTGGCAGCCATTGCTGTGCTGCTCTGATGTAGATTTTGTGACATGTTTTCCATGTCTGTTAAACACTATATAGAGGGTTCAGGTGCGAGCCAGCCCCCCCCCCCAGCCAGTTGGGTTGGTAGCTGCTTGCAGGGTGCTGTCCAGCAAGGTCACGAGGCCCTGGAAAGCCTGCTGTTCAGGTAACAGCCTTGATAGTTTTGGTAGCCATTTAGATGGTTCCTAAGCTGGGGGAGGAGGGGCAAGCTGTGGAAGGGACTTAAAAGGCCAAAAATTTTGGAAAATGATCATGCTGGTACTGGAAGCTTTTATGGAGGAGTGCTGGGTGTGAATGAAGTGTGGGGCGTCTGGTATGCTCCTCTGCCGGAGCTGGCAAACTCTCTCCTGGATCAGGGGTGAGATCTTACGAGCAGTTGGCACTCTGCAGCTGGCCGAGTCTTGGTAGCATGGCTGGGCAGGCAGGATAGGGGCTTGGTCTTTTTGTGCCATCATCTAGGATGGTGCCTCCCTGGTCTGTCAGGATGCGCATGAGATAAATTTGCATGGAGTGGGTCTCGAAGGTGGGCCCAACGTGGCTATCTCACTAGGACAGATTTGGGAAGTGCTGCTCTAGGTTTCCTCTCTACCTGGTACCATTGCTTTCCTGGGGCATGAACTGCTTAATTTCTCTCTTACTGTTACAAAGCGGGTTCTGTTTTATTGTTTGCTTTTATTGTTTTAATGTTATGAAGGTGGTATTGTGATCGGCTGAGCACAGTTACTTATATCCCACTCATAGCAAAAAAAACATTTTAAATATCCCGTGCACAGTTTTTTAAAGTGCAAACAAGTGTGCATACAGAATCTTTTAAAATAACTGAAAGCATCTTAAATGCTTTAATGAAAAACTGTCGTATAAAGGTGTGCTGCTATTTTGTGAGTGCAAAGGCACAGGCTCTGATCCATTAGCAAAGGCCCTCTATTGATTTTGGAATTAATCTTAAAATGTAAAAGCATGTCAGTGAAAGAACAGGGCGCTAGCATGCTTTTCCATCGTACCTTTTCCTTAACATAGCCTTTAGGCTGCATTGTGTCGTTTTAAACTAGAAAAAAAAACCAGGCGTACAAAATCCTTTCCAGGCAGGAGTTTAGTGGATAGGAAGTGCTCGTCTGTTGAGCCTTTCATTGTCATTGGACTCGTCTATGGCATCAGAGTGTCACTTAGGCCTCAGCGCAATGGCACGAGCTTCTGCCCCGAAGGCCAAAATAAGAGATGCTCTTATTTCAATTTAGCAACCACTGAGATTTGTTTTTTAATGCATGACCTTGGTTGTTTTGCCGTCAGTTAGAATTTTACAACTCTCTCCTCCTCCTCTCTTCCAGCTGTTCAGGAAACGTGCGACTGGTTCAATGCCAACTATTCTTCTGCCAGGAAGTGAGAAGGAGGCCGGGCCACGGGTGCCCTGTGCTTGGACGGATTGTGGCTCTTGCCAGCGCTGGAGAAGAGGGCCACACCCTCTCCTCAGGCCCTGCGTGGGATGTGGTGGTGGGATAAATCTGCGGTGGTGGGGTGTTAAGAGAAGACTGGAAGCATCTTCCATTGAACTTGAAATAATCACTGCTCCACTGTACAAAGATTTGAGTTTCTTTTTGACTTGTTTTATGAAAAAGCTGCAATGTAGTGAGATGAATGACCATAGAGTAGGAAGGAGTGGGGGATGGGATGGAAGGGAAGGGTCAGGCATGGGCATCTCATCTTCCCCCCTAGTACTGCTGGAGGAGGGAGTGGATGAAATGCCTGTGAGGTAGGTAAGGCTGCTACGTGCAGGCGGGCTTGTTTTTGTGTCTTCAGGCCTGCTGTGCCCATAGATGTGGCACTCGAGGGAGAGCCTCCCCCAGGGAGAAAAGCCCTGTTTTGAGCGGCAGGAGGACAGTTAAGGAGCAGGTTCTGATCTCGCTCAGCCCTGAGGCTGCAGTAGATATAAACGTTTAGGGCTCTGAGGAGCAGAGATGTCACCCTCCCTTCCCTTTGGGTTCATTTTCTCTGAGGCTTGGGCAGAAATTGTTCAGGCTAAAGTGGAGTGTGTACGGGGTAGTACAGACTGGGGCCTTGTCACCCTCTGCAGCTGCAGATCGGCTTAACGGCTCTAGAAAAATCACAAGAGGCTATGGGGAAGTCCTAACTGCAGGGCTGGGTATGCAGTGGACTAAAATCGGGCCTGGAGGAGCCGTGGCTGCTGCCCACCCTCCTGCTGGAGCTTCAGTGCTTTTACATTAGGCTAGGGCTGCCTAACGCTGCCACCATGCCCATGCTCAAGGAACAGACGGGGGCGCAGCTTGCATATTCAGTGTGGGGATCCTGAATAGCCTGGCTGCTGGCGGGAGTGAGGGTGCCAGGACCCATTTGGGAAGCCCTGTGTTACACATTCTGGATCATGAAATGTAAGCATCACGAAGCAGTCCTAGCTCTGCAGGCGCAATAGCTTTATTAATAAAAGTGGCAGTAGCTACGGCTGCTTCCTCCCTCAGCCAGGGAGCGCACCTGGGTCTGTCTCGCAGCAGACAGTGGCGGAGAGCCCCAGGACTAAGCTGTGGTGTCATCCGCCTGCTCGCGTTGCACTTTCTAGTGCATGGCAGGATGTCACGTGTGCACGTCTTGGAGGGTAGGAGCTCTGGCAGTGAGCTTTGTACCCAGCAGCCCCCTGCTCTGCAGACAGCGATCCTGAACAGAGCAATGGCTGCAGGGCAGCAGGCACCTACCTGAACGTTTGTTACAGCTCCCTCCTGTGATTCAGAGATGGTGAACTCTGTGCTTCCTTTAGGTTGGAACCAAATATCAAACGGGGAGTGGCGAGGTCTCGCGTTCTGTTTACCAGACGACAAAAACCTCCGTCGCCTGCATATCTGGCCTCACGGGTGGGTTGAGGCCCAGCTGTAGTCTTATTTACTGATAGCAATGCAGTGAGGGGAGAGGCTCGGTTTCACAGCCACCGATCCCTCTTATGTGTGGCAGGGTAACGTCGGTCTGCTCAGAGCTTCAGGAGCCATAGCTGAAAAGATAGGACCCCTCCCTCCCAAACTACAGCACTAATAAAAAAAATGTAGTAGTAAAAAAAAACAACCCATTGACCTTTGGAAATGTAATAAGTCTCCATCTGTCACTGTTGTGTTCCCATGCCGCACTGTTAATTAACCCATTAAATAAACTTTGCTAATTGATGTGGGCACACGTGCCACTACAGTGTCGGGATGTTCGGCTCCGTGAGCTTTGCCCCGAGCGCAGGCTCCTCAAGTCGATTCTGACGTAAGTGTACGTTTATAAAATATGCAGAAAGATGCCATTCCCTGTACGTACCCGGATCAGTCCAGACCATGGGTTGAGCCTCCTGTCCAGCAGGTGGAGACAGACCAAAACTGAAAGGGTATCCTATGAGGACAGAGCCTACCCTGTAGCCCTTCTGTATTTGTCTGTCTCCAGCAGGTGGAACAGCTCACCCTGTGGTTCCCTGTTCACTTCTACTTGTCCCTTCTAGGTGGTTTTTCCTTCTGTGTGTCTTATCGTGTTTGGATCAAGCAAGTATTTCTGAGTGTTTTTTTTTTTTAAAACAATGTGTGAACTCTGTGGATCCTTCACAGGAGACAGTCCCTGTCTCCTCACTCTTGCGGGGGAGGGGCTTGGCCCCTTGTTTTATACAGCCTAGGCTCCCTTTTCCTGGTGATCCTCGGCTGCAGGGGTGAAAATTGGTGGTGCCAGTCACTCCCCCTTTCAGCTCCCTCTCTCCTTCTCTTCTGTACTGCTCTCCCTTCAGTGGGATCCATGGTTTTGTAGCTGCTGACAGGGACCTTTGTTAAAAAAAAAAAAAAAAAAAAAAGACTAAATAAAAGGTGATTTTACCCAGAGGAGTCGGTGTACTCCGCTTGCGGACCATTACCTGATCTGTCATCTCATCTGCTCATCAGGAAGGGTTCTCGGCGTATTCCGCTCTGAGGACCACTACCGGACCCTCCATCATCATTGGGTGAGATATATCCTGCACCTCTGCAGTGCACAGACTAAGCTACATCTTCGGAGACTACTCTGTGCCCAGAGGGAGGACTGCCGTTCTCCGCATACCAACCTACTGCTGTACAATAAAGCTTCCTTTCCTTGTGTTCGCCTTACTCCAGAGTCTAGCCTATTGCTGTGGTTCCCCATGGGGCCTCTCCCAGTGGGAGGAGTCATCGCCACAGCAGTCAGGGGTCCACAACTATGCCACAAACACAACACACAATTTACCAGGAGGAAGAGGCAAAGCTCATTGAGATAGTGGCAGTTCAAAATGAAGCAGGGCCTGGATCCTTCCAGATGGACGCCAAATGTTAAATAAATAAATCAATGGTGAGGGAGATTATGGCAATCCTTCATCAGGGGAGCCACGGAGGAGCCCAGGCCCTCTGTGATACAGTTCTCAGGAACTATGGCTGCATAGAGGTTTATACTGTGTCCAAGCAAATATGTGAGAGGTGTTCTGTATGCCAGAAGGTAAATAAGAAATTCTAAGAAAAGCAGCCCCCAGAGGAAGGGACCAAGGCTTGAGACCCTTTCAAAGCATACAGGTAGATTTTACTGAACTGCCCCCCTCTCAGAGACAAAGATTCTTACTAGTAGGGGTAGATCACCTCACTGGATGGGTCGAGGCTTTCCCTATGGCTTCAGCCACAGTGCAGGGAGTCATAAAAGTCCTCCTGGAACAAATTATCCCAGGATATGGGTTGGTTGAACATATTGATTCAGATCAGGGGTAGCCACTTCACTTCCAAGGTACTGCAAGGAGGTATGGAAGGGTTGGGGCTCAACTGACACTTCCACACTCCCTGGCACCCACAATCTTCAGGGAAGGTGAAAAGAATGAACCAAACCCTGAAACAACAAATTTCCAAAATAATGTTGGAAACCAAATTGCCCTGGACTAAGTGCTTGCCCCTGGCTTTGCTAAAGGTAAGGACTCACTCCAGGAAGGATATGGGAATATCCCCTTATGAGATGATGTTTAGATTGCCCTATCTGGGAGGGGCTGGAGAAATACCAGTGTTCAAAACAAAGGACCTATTTTTAAAATAATTATATACTGGCACTTTCTTTTTCTTTATCTTATTTAAGGAAAAAGGGCCTATTGGCACAGACCCCTCCCCTGGACTTTACTGTGCACCAGTTTCAGCCAGGAGACTGGGCGCTGATAAAGGTGTGGAAAGAGTCCAAGTTACAACCAAAGTGGGAAGGTCCGTTCCAGATCCTTTTGACCCCGGAAACTGCTGTGCGGACAGCTGAGAGAGAGTGGACCCATCATTCTCGAGTCAAGGGACCCGTGGAACTGCCTGCAAGCCCTCCCCAGTGGACAGTGGTGACAAGCACAGGCAATCCACTCAAGATAAAGATTACTAAAAGATACTAAAAGTTTTATATGAACAATAATTCACCGAATGTTCCTTGGGACTGGAATCCAGGCCCAGACAGTGACACAGCCTGAGACCCAGTGACTAGATTTGATATTCTATGTGCACCTTTACATGATATATGGACAATGGGACCAGGAGCATTTATAGTGTGGGAGGGGGATTTTTATGGATTAAGGGGAATAAGAATTGAACAAAGGGATGTGTCATTAATTAGACCTAACACTGGGGAATCTGTAATATTTTGGTACACCACTTATAAAGACTTAGGAGGTAGAAGGTACCCATGGTATTTCTTAAGGAAAAGGGGGAACAGAGTCCTCAAATTCTTTGAATTAATTTGTGGAGATGAACCTTTTGCTCCCAACTTAGGGGCCCTATGTTGGCATTCTCCTTGAGAAATCTGCTTAAAACCTTCAGTTCTTATGTAGACAGAGGAATTAGAAATTGGGATATTAATACCATTGCTTGTGATTGCATTAATTTTCTTTTGCTGGGTTTATAGAGAAAGATTGTGTGGGGAAAAGAAAAGAATATGGGGAGGTATATAGAGGGGACCGTTACTTAACCCAAGAGAGAATGAGGTTGACATGGAGAATGGAAGGAATAGGGTACCCCTTAAAGGTATTACCCTAGGGATGATGATAGCCGGATGGCCAGGAGTGGAATCTGGTGTTAGAAGTGATTATGCAAGGGTCCTTAGCCAAGATGACTCCCACTATTAGATGAGTATGGGGGCCCTATAAAGTTTACAATAAGTTTGAATGAAAAAGACTAGCCCCAAACAGCTGTTTTCGATGTGTGCCAAGTGATAGACTGTGGAAATGTTCAGTATCAGTGGCGATATACAGGGAGTGACGAGTATATGTGCTATAATACACATTGCCCCACCTGAGACAGTTAATTTCCATAGTTAAAGCACAATTATCCACAATGTTTTGACAAGAGATGTAATCAAATTTATTTGACAGTCACCAGGACAAAGACAAAGAGGGGAATTACACAGCAAGAATTCCCCTCTTGGTGTGGGATGGGTATATTAGTAAATGGGAAGGACCCATTAGCCTGCTGCTTCCAGATATTGATTGAAGAAACTCCAGACCTTAATACCAGTTCTACAGTAATGCCTGGAATTCAACCACTCAGACCCCCCATTAAATGACTCCAAGATAGTAGAGACTATGACTGTTAATGATTTAAGAAAAACCCTTGAGATAGAGACAGGATATGGAGAAATAGATGCCTGGATAGAGTGGGTAAAATACACTGTGAAAACCCTGAACAAAGGCGACTGTTATTCTTGTGCTTCTGGGAAACCTACAGCACAGAGAGTGCCATTTCTTTTTGGTTGGGACAACAAGCCGGAAGGACTGAAGTGTATCCTGGCTTTATATCAGGATGAGACGGCCTGGGACAACACCACTTGTAAGTCTCTGGCCCTCCTATTCCCTGCCCTGAAACCGAATCAGGGACGACGGGCACCTCCAGTATTCTCTCCAAGTTCTGGGGAACACATTGCCTGCCTCTCACGGCAGGGGTCAATGTACACCCAACAGCTAGGAGAACTGGGTGCCTGTACCGCCACCTTCAATGTAACAGGGTGGAAGGAGGTTGGAAATTATTCCAATTTGCAAGTAGCCAGAGTAGACTTGTGGTGATACTGTGGAGGAAGAGTGATAAGACCTGCATTTCCTCGGTTGTACAATTGGCAATTCAAATTCACCCTGGCATTTAAGAAAGAAGGAAAAGAGCCCAAGAGAGAGCAAAGGGACATCTTAGGCCTGGAAAGAGAGATAGCAAGGTGAAAGGGCCCTTTGATGACAGGATAGGTTTAGACTCTATAGGAGTCCCAAGAGGAGTCCCAGATGAATAAAAAGCCTGAAATCAGATAGCACCAGGGTTTGAGTCTTTCATACCTATTAGGACTCTAGAAATGAGCCCTGAAAGATAAGAATGGAATAGCAACAGAAATAATAAAAAGAAAAAGGTGTGAGAAATGACTCCAGGTGTTGTTATTTCAGTAATATGGCAGGAGATTAAAATATAATCTTAATGATTTTATCCATGCTGCAATTCCATTACACTGCTGCTAAACAGAGTATAAAACACTGACAGATTGAGTCATTCCCTCCCATTCCCTTTTTTTCCTTTAGTAAACCACAGAATGCCTCTGGTAAGAGCAGAGGGCTAGAGCTGAAGAGGAAGGGGCGCATAACTCTTCCTGGCAGAGCAAAGGTGGAAAGTAGACCCCCCCCCCCCCCCCCCCCCCCCCCCCCCCCCCCCCCACTAACAGCTTCTGGCTGAAGAACAATAACCACAGAGCACTGAGGCAAGAGTTCATCTCCCCATACCCCCTCCCCTGCTTCTTGCAAAATACAGATAAACAGAGGAAACCTCAATCAAGCGACGGCAAGTGAGCCCACCTGCCAGAAGGGGCAATATAGGAGAACAGAAAAGGGGAAGGAGCCAGGGGCTTACTACAGGGACAGAAATAGGGGAACTAAAAAGAGTATATAACCTGCTACCGAATGATGTAAAGAATAACGTGAGAATAAACTTCTAAGAGACGTTTCACTGACTCTTTGTGTGTTCACTAAATAATCATTCCCAGAGAGGAATTTGTTTGTTTCTTACAGTGTGTGTATTAATCTAAATTACAAGCAAGGTCAGGTGAGAGTATGAATTAATGTAAGATAATGTTAACGCTGTCCGCGTTGTTATACGACTGCGTAGTAGTATAAAGAGTGACTGAAACATAATATTTGAGAAGAAGCTTGGCATGAAAGAGACTAATAGATACCAAGAGTGGTCACTGAAAGTCACTGTCTGCTCACTTTCTTATGAAGCTCTCAGAGTCAGCCAGAGAGCGTGTGTGCGTCAGCAATCAGCAGAACGCTTAGGACTGATTCACACTGAGCAGTTGAAGCTCACCAGAGCTTAAATACCATTACAGATATTTACGTTGTGTGTAAGAGCAAACTATAGAGAGTGGATGAGGGAAAGAAACGTGCTTTTTCCTGGAGATAGGGAGAATCAATTATTATTTTATTTCTATAGGGTTATTAGGTACAGTTTAACAATAAGTTGACAAGGCTAAACATTAAAGGGTAGATTTTAAAAGGCCCATGTGCGTAAACCCTGGTACCCAAATAAGGGCCGGGCCCAGAGAAAGCGGCAATCTGGGGGGTGGGGAGGGGCGGGGCTGGAAGAGGTTGGTACTGCGGCCATTTGCCACTGTGCAGAGCAGTAAGCAACATAAAAAAAATGAAGGTAGGGGGTTCAGGGGGTGGGAAGGACAGGGGAAGAGGGAGGGAGTATGGGCAGGGGGATAGGAAAGTTCCCTCCCAGTCCAATCCTTAATTGGAGCGGACTGGGAGAGGCCCGAATTCATCGCCGTGCGCACCTTTATAAAATTAGGCCCCCACCTGCGCGGAGCTGCATGGGCTCGTCGGAGCAGGCCAGGGCCGCAGCAGTGGTGGTGAGAGGGCAAGAGAAGGATGGCGCCAGTGTGATAGGGCGGCGTGAGGTCTGAAGTTCTCAGACTCGCTGCTGGAAGCGACGCTCCACTCTTCCAGCCAGGTCAATCAAGTCATCCAAGGAATCAGGGAGGTCCGTAGCTGCCACTCGTCCTTAATACAGGGGATAGTCCCCCCAGGAAGATGCTTTTGAGACAATCTTCCCTCCAGTTAAGTTCAGTTGCCATGGTGCGGACTTCTATTGAGTAGTCCACTAGAGGCCTCACCCCCTAGCGGAGGTGCGGGATATCTGACCCTGTCACGGCCATGGCCAGACGTTTGAACATCTGGACAAAGCATTGCTTGGCTTGGCCTTGGCCTTGGCCTGGACTTCTTCTCCCACAGAGAAGAAGTCCAGGCCAAGTCCTTGCCGTCCAGGACAGAGAGAGTGAACGTGGTCTTGATGACGTCTGTAGGAAACTGTGTAGGCTGGAGGGTGAAGTGCATAAAGTACTGGTTGAGAAACCCATGGCACTGCTTGGGATCGCTGGCGTAGCCTGGAGGGACCAGCAGCCGAATGGAGGAGACCGGAGGAGCCACCTGGGAAGGAGGTGCATTAGTGGGTGCCGTGGAGGCGTTGTGGCGGGCGTTGATGCAGTCCAGTGACATGGCCAATATCTCTAAGCTCTGCTGCTGTTGCTGGAGTTTCTGGTACTGCCTGGAGGCCCGAGAGATCCGCCGAGTCCATGGCCTCAGCAAGCCGCTGCAGCATGGACTCTTGGACTGAGACGGGGTTGACACTGCCTGCAGGTGGAGCGGAGTGGTGTGGAGACCCAACAGCACCTTCACCAGTTCCAGCCCTCATTCCCCGCAGGTTGAGTCCTGGGTGCCAGGGCCGGCTGGACTTAGGCGCAGGTCTCCGAGTGACGAGTCCAGGAAGACGGCATGCGAAGGCAGGGTCAGACGGGCTGGGGTCAGGGGCAGGCAGCAAATGGACGAGTCCAGGAAACAGGCTGAAGGTCAGGACCGACCGGCGGCAGGCAGGCGAAGTCAGAAGCACGTACCGAAGTCAAGGCCAGAAGATTAATCCAAGGAGCAGGGACGGGAGCTGGAGCAGGAGCGTGGAGGAGCTGGAGTAGGAACTGGAAGTGGGGCAGGAACACACGCTGAGCAACTCACGAACTCTGAGGAGTCCGACCTGTGCAAAGCTTTGTTCATTGCATGATTTAAAAATTCCAAAAAACAGAAAGTTAAAAATAATAATAATAATAATCTTTCTAACCCAGTACGAGGATGAAACTGTGCGTCAGCATCGAGTCAGCGTGCGTAATAATTCAAATCACAATTTTCTAACTTGGGTCTGGCCTATTGCCCACCCGGGTACTGGAACATAATTCTTCACCACTAATTCAGCTTCTTGCCGGTAATCACGGTGCTCCTCTCTCGGCTCTAGTGTTGTTAGGAGATTTGAATCCACACGTTGACAAAACCCCAGGTTGCGGAGCTTTGCAGTGAGAGCGGGTGGCAAAGCACCGGGGATACCTCAGGAAAAGGCTGGCGTAGCGGAGCTGAGGCAGAGGGGTTCGAGGTGGGGCCAGCGGATTTCCATTCTCTGAAAGGGGGCCGGAGCACACACCCCCCCCCCCCCCCCCAGGCCCCGGTATCCTCATCCTACACTTGGGAGGGAAAGGAAAAGGGATCAGACAAGACGCTGACCGCAGCACAGTGCCAGGGGGCGGTCACCTCTGGTCACCTCTGGTCCCCCCTTTCCTAGCCTGCTCTGGGGAAGGCGCGAGTCCCAAAGAAACAGGGATAAAGAAGAAAGCGTCCAGGCCTGATGATGTGACGGAAAGAACAAATGGAGCGGGAGAGCCGAGGTTGGATGGGGCGGAGGGGGGAACCTGTCTTATGTCACATAGAGGGAGCCGGAGGGGGAGAGGGGGATAAAACATAAGCATTGTCAAGTTAAGTGTAAAACATTGATAAAACAAGCGAAGAGAGAATTTGAAATGAAGTTGGCCATAGAGGCAAAAACTCATAATAAAAACTTTTTAAAATATATCCAAAGCAAGAAACCTGTGAGGGAGTCGGTTGGACCATTAGATGACCGAGGGGTTAAAGGGGCTCTTAGGGAAGATAAGGCCATTGCAGAAAGACTAAATGAATTCTTTGCTTCCGTGTTTACTAGTGAGGATGTTGGGGAGATACCAGTTCCGGAGTTGGTTTTCAGGGGTGATGAGTCAGACGAACTGAACGAAATCACCGTGAACCTGGAAGATGTAGTAGGCCAGATTGACAAACTAAAGAGTAGCAAGTCACCTGGACCGGATGGTATGCATCCCAGGGTACTAAAGGAACTCAAAAATGAAATTTCTGACCTATTAGTTAAAATTTGTAACCTATCATTAAAATCATCCATTGTACCTGAAGACTGGAGGGTAGCCAATGTAACCCCAATATTTAAAAAAGGCTCCAGGGGTGATCCGGGTAACTATAGACCAGTGAGCCTAACTTCAGTGCCGGGAAAAATAGTGGAAACTATCCTCAAGATCAAAATTGTAGAGCATATAGAAAGACATGATTTAATGGGACACAGTCAACATGGATTTACCCAAGGGAAGTCTTGCCTAACAAACCTGCTTCATTTTTTTGAAGGGGTTAATAAACATGTGGATAAAGGTGAACCGGTAGATGTAGTGTATTTGGATTTTCAGAAGGCGTTTGACAAAGTCCCTCATGAGAGGCTTCTACGAAAACTAAAAAGTCATGGGATAGGAGGCGATGTCCTTTCGTGGATTACAAACTGGTTAAAAGACAGGAAACAGAGAGTAGGACTAAATGGTCAATTTTCTCAGTGGAAAAGGGTAAACAGTGGAGTGCCTCAGGGATCTGTACTTGGACCGGTGCTTTTCAATATATATATCAATGATCTGGAAAGGAATACGATGAGTGACGTTATCAAATTTGCAGATGATACAAAATTATTCAGAGTAGTTAAATCACAAGCAGACTGTGATACATTACAGGAGGACCTTGCAAGACTGGAAGATTGGGCATCCAAATGGCAGATGAAATTTAATGTGGACAAGTGCAAGGTGTTGCATATAGGGAAAAATAACCCTAGCTGTAGTTACACGATGTTAGGTTCCATATTAGGAGCTACCACCCAAGAAAGAGATCTAGGCGTCATAGTAGATAATACATTGAAATCGTCAGCTCAGTGTGCTGCAGCAGTCAAAAAAGCAAATAAAATGTTAGGAATTATTAGGAAGGGAATGGTTAATAAAACGGAAAATGTCATAATGCCTCTATATCGCTCCATGGTGAGACCACACCTTGAATACTGTGTACAATTCTGGTCGCCGTATCTCAAAAAAGATATAGTTGCAATGGAGAAGGTACAGAGAAGGGCAACCAAAATGATAAAGGGGATGGAACAGCTCCCCTATGAGGAAAGGCTGAAGAGGTTAGGGCTGTTCAGCTTGGAGAAGAGACGGCTGAGGGGGGATATCATAGAGGTCTTTAAGATCATGAGAGGTCTTGAACGAGTAGATGTGACTCGGTTATTTACACTTTCGAATAATAGAAGGACTAGGGGGCATTCCATGAAGTTAGCAAGTAGCACATTTAAGACTAATCGGAGAAAATTCTTTTTCACTCAACGCACAATAAATCTCTGGAATTTGTTGCCAGAGGATGTGGTTAGTGCAGTTAGTGTAGCTGGGTTCAAAAAGGTTTGGATAAGTTCTTGGAAGAGAAGTCCATTAACTGCTATTAATCAAGTTTACTTAGGGAATAGTCACTGCTATTAATTGCATCAGTAGCATGGGATCTTCTAGGTGTTTGGGTAATTGCCAGGTTCTTGTGGCCTGGTTTGGCCTCTGTTGGAAACAGGATGCTGGGCTTGATGGACCCTTGGTCTGACCCAGCATGGCAATTTCTTATGTTCTTATGTTCTTATGCTCCCAGACCCGGGCTCTCTTGTCACCGGGAGGATGGGGAGGGCAGAGAGCCCAGGACTCTCCCACATGCGGAGTCGCCAGTTTTAACGGTTTTGTTGCTAATTCTTGAGTCTTTTTGAATCCGATGCAACAATTTACTTTCAAATCCGGCATCTGGCTCTGCTCCCAGCACCCGACTCCTCACCGCAGGCAGGCTGGGTCCTGCCTTCCCCCTTCCTGCATCGTTACTGCCAGGGGGGTTAACAAGGAGGAGCTGGGAAGCTGGCAGCGGATTATAAAACGAGCTCAGCAGATTGCACTACAATTACCAGTGATGCGCCCTGACCGCAATGTGAAAATCTCGTTTTCCAGCCTTCACCTTCTGTCTCTTGTTTAGCCCACCCTCATCCCCTCAGCAAAGAATCAGTTACAAAATGTTTATATGATGTCCCCGAGGCATTCGTCCTTATTCCTCCACCACTAAACTGAGACCCCTCTCACCCCTAAGTATCCCTCCCCATGAATTCCTTCCACATCACCCACTAAAGACGCAGCTTCCAGCACCAGGTGAGAGACCCTGAATATATTTCTCTCACTGCAAAGGTTATGAAGGTAGAATCATTGTAAGAACCTTTCCTTCCCCGTTCAGTGTTCACACTGTGGTTTTAGCTAAGTTTTTTACTCAAGTTGGACATTTTTCACAGTGGATTGGGAGATTTTCTTCACGATGGAGTGGGCGACCCTGTCTCCCAAATAGGGCTGCTTTGCAGAAACCTGAAAACCTCCTGTCCCAGAGAGCCACGCCCTGAATTTCAAAGAAATCCCAGGTCAGCACAGGAAACTGAAACCCACAACCTTGCTTTTCTCTCCTGCAAGAGGCATGGCTGCTGAAAATCCCGCTGAGAGTCTGCGAGGTGAAGCGACTTGTCCCATCTGTTTGGATTATTATACAGATCCGGTGATCACTGAATGTGGACACAACTTCTGTCGCTCCTGTATCACTTGGACCTGGGAGGGGAGAGACACAAACTTCCCCTGTCCCCAGTGCAGGAAAACCTCAAAGAGGAAGAACCTCAGGACTAACAGGCAGCTGGCAAGTGTGACAGAAATAGCAAAAAAGCTTTCTCAGTGCTCAGTAAGACAGAAAGGGGAGCATCTGTGTGAGGAGCATGAGGAGAAGCTGAAGCTGTTCTGTGAAGAGGAGCAGAGACCAATCTGTGTTATTTGTAGAGAGTCCAGGGACCACAGATCTCACACTGTGACCCCCATAGAGGAGGCTGTGCAGGAATACAAGGTGAGTGTCAGTATCTTTATTATCACAGTGTGTCCCGGGGTCACAGATCTCACACTGTGATCCCCATACAGGAGGCTGTGCAGGAATACAAGGTGAGTGTCAGTATCTTTATTATCACAGTGTGTCCCGGGGTCACAGATCTCACACCGTGATCCCCATACATAGAAATGAAATGAAACATAGAAATGACGGCAGAAGAAGACCAAATGGCCCATCCAGTCTGCCCAGCAAGCTTCACTCATTTTTTCTCTCATACTTATCTGTTTCTCTTAGCTCTTGGTTCTATTTCCCTTCCACCCCCACCATAAATGTAGAGAGCGGTGATGGAGCTGGAGCTGCATCCAAGTGAAATATCTAGCTTGATTAGTTAGAGGTAGTAGGGGTAGTAACCGCCGCAATAAGCAAGCTACACCCATGCTTATTTGTTTTTACCCAGATTATGTTATACAGCCCTTATTGGTTGTTTATCTTCTCCCCTGCCGTTGAAGCCGGGAGCTATGCTGGATATGCGTGAAGTATCAGTTTTTTTCTTCTCCCCTGCCGTTGAAGCAGAGAGCTATGCTGGATATGCATCGAAAGTGAAGTATCAGGCACATTTGGTTTGGGGTAGTAACCGCCGTAACAAGCCAGCTACTCCCCGCTTTGTGAGTGGGAATCCTTTTTTCTTCTCCCCTGCCGTTGAAGTTATGCTGGATATGCGTGAAGTATCAGTTTTTCTTTTCCCCTGCCGTTGAAGCAGAGAGCTATGCTGGAAATTTGTGATGTATCAGTCTTTCTCCCATGCCGTTGAAGCAGAGAGCCATGCTGGATATGCGTCGAGAGTGAAGTATCAGGTACATTTGGTTTGGGGTAGTAACCGCCGTAACAAGCCAGCTACTCCCCGTTTTGTGAGTGCGAACCCTTTTTTCTTCTCCCCTGCCGTTGAAGCAGAGAGCTCTGCTGGATGTGTGAAGTAACAGTTTTTCTTCTCCCCTGCCGTTGAAGCAGAGAACTATGCTGGATATGCATTGAAAGTGAAGTATAAGAATGGAGTGATCAAGCTAGTTGAAAGGCATCAGGAATAGAGGAAGGTGGAGGTAGTAATTTGGATATTTGGTTTGGGGTAGTAACCGCCGTAACAAGCCAGCTACTCCCGTCTTTGTGAGTGCAAATCCTTTTTTCCACATTTCCTCTTGCTGTTGAAGCTTAGAGTGATGTTGGAGTCACAGTAACCATGTGTATGTTTATTGAATAAGGGTATTGTCTCCAGGCAGTAGCCATCATTCTGGCGAGTCACCTACTCTTCATTGGCGGCCTCTTGACTTTATGGATCCACAGTGTTTATCCCACGCCCCTTTGAAGTCCTTCACAGTTCTGGTCTTCACCACTTCCTCCGGAAGGGCATTCCAGGCATCCACCACCCTCTCCGTGAAGAAATACTTCCTGACATTGGTTCTGAATCTTCCTCCCTGGAGCTTCAAATCGTGACCCCTGGTTCTGCTGATTTTTTTCTTATGGTAAAGGTTTGTCGTTGCCTTTGGATCATTAAAACCTTTCAAGTATCTGAAAGTCTGTATCATATTTATTTTATTTATTTATTTAAGTTTTTTTATATACCAACATTCAAGACAGAAGTCCCATCATGCTGGTTCACAAGGAACAGGGGTGCACAATATAATAAACTTTACAATTTGAACAATAGTGCAGAAAAGCAGTTACATGTAACAGGGAAACAATAACTTGGATTAAGAAGGAAAAAGAAGATCAGATAATTATATATGTAAATGATAACATTGTAAGAGGTGGTTATTAATGCTATAACTAGTGAAGCATGATGATTGAAGGGAGTTAAATGATATTGGAGTTAGGAAAGGCTTGCGTGAACAACCACGTCTTGAGTCTTTTCTTGAAGGTTGAGATGCTAGGTTCACCTCTGCTCTGCTCTGCTCTGCTCTGTTCATATCACCTCTGCTCCTCCTTTCCTCCAGGGTGTACATATTTAGATTCTTCAATCTCTCCTCGTACGTCATCCGATGAAGATCCTCCACCTTCCTGGTCGCCCTTCTCTGTACCGCCTCCATCTTGTCTTTGTCTTTTTGTAGATACGGTCTCCAGAACTGAACACAGTACTCCAGGTGAGGCCTCACCAAGGACCTGTACAAGGGAATAATCACTTCCCTTTTCTTACTCGATATTCCTCTCTCTATGCAGCCCAGCATTCTTCTGGCTTTTGCTATCGCCTTGTCGCATTGTTTCGCAGACTTCATATCATTAGACACTATCACCCCAAGGTCCCTCTCCTGCTCCGTGCACATCAGCCTTTCCCCCCCCATCGAATACAGTTCATTCGGATTTCCACTCCCCATATGCATGATTTTGCACTTCTTGGCATTGAATCTCAGCTGCCATATCTTCGACCACTCTTCCAGTTTCCTTAGATCCCGTCTCATTCTCTCCACTCCTTCCGGCGTGTCCACTCTGTTGCAGATCTTAGTGTCATCTGCAAAAAGACAAACCTTACCTTCTATCCCGTCCGCAATGTCGCTCACAAAGATATTGAACAGGACCGGTCCCAACACCGATCCTTGCGGTACACCACTTAAAACCGCTCTCTCTTCAGAGAAGGTTCCATTTATTTATTTATTTATTTATTTATTTTTGGTTTTTATATACCGGAAGTTCCTGTATACAATACATATCACTCCGGTTCACATTTAACAGAAATAACTATCGCCGGGGAGGCGGTTTACATGGAATTTACCATCACACATTGTCTTCTGTCCGTCAACCAATTTGCAATCCAGGTCACCACCTCGGCACTCACTCCTAAGCTTCTCGTTTTATTCACCAGTCTCCTGTGCGGAACCGTATCAAAAGCTTTGCTGAAGTCCAAGTATATGACATCGAGCGCTCTTCCTTGATCCAATTCCTTGGTTACCCAGTCAAAAAAGTCAATCAGATTTGTCTGACAGGATCTTCCCCTGGTGAATCCATGTTGCCTCTGGTCCATCAATTCTCCTGACTGTAGATAGTTCACTATTCTCTCTTTCAGCAGAGACTCCATTACTTTTCCCACCACCGAAGTGAGGCTAACCGGTCTGTAGTTGCCAGCCTCCTCCCTGTTCCCACTCTTGTGAAGCGGGACCACCACCGCTCTTCTCCAATCTCTCGGCACCACTCCCGGGGTCACAGATCTCACACCCTTCCATATCTTATTCCATATCTTATTCCTTCCATAGCCTCCCATACAGGAGGCTATGGAAGGAATAAGAGGTGTGTGTCAGTATCTTTATTATCACAGTGTGTCCCGGGGTCACAGATCTCACACCCTGATCCCCATACAGGAGGCTATGGCAGGAATAAGAGGTGTGTATCAGTATCTTTATTATCACATTTACATATTCACAATTACATATTATTATTATCACATTTACATATTATCACATTTACATATTATCACATTTACATATTCTTTATTCTCACATAAATTATTATCACATTTACATATTCTTTATTCTCACATTTATTATCACATTTACATATTTATGCAGCAGTTTCCCGTCTGGTGCTTTATCCTTATCTAGGGTTGCTACGGGTCCAGTTTAGAGTCAGACGGGGAGGAGGAATTATTTTCTGGGGCTCTGGTTGCAATCACTCTCTGGCTTACTTACAGCTCACACTGTAGGTAGAACATCTCCCCAAGGTGCAGTATTGTCCGGATAGGCTCCTTGTAAACTTCAGGATCCTTCACAAATCACTGACAATTATCCACAAAAATATTCACTATCAGACTCCTGTTGATCTTTTACACCCTCTCAAACTGCACTCGACGACCAGACCCTTAAGAGATGCCTACAAGGGATTCTTACATGTTCCCCCAATCAAATTTGTACAACACGCAAACATCAGAGACAGGACATTCTCTACCGCAGGACCCTCCATCTGGAACGCTATACCCCCGGACCTCAGGCAGGAAACCTGTCTACTAACTTTTAAAAGAAACTAAAGACATGGCTATTCTGCCAAGCCTTCCCTGCCAATAGCCCAACAGCCTGACCTAGAATTATCATATCGCTTATGTAAATAATCAAACACTAATCATGCTCAAAAGTCATCACGAGATTCTGCCTCTTCCTCCCTCCCATACGACATTGTATATAGTAATTTATTGTATATAGTAATTTATCTTTGTTCTCCCCCTCTTTTTTTCCTTCTCCCAGTTAAGGCAACCTTGTTAGAATGTAACTTTTATGCTCCTTCAAATTGTCTCTTGTTGTATGGTTGGTTATAGTTCTGCTTCGTTTGATGTAAACCGAGTTGATTTGATCTGTATCAAGAAAGTCGGTATATAAAGGCCTTAAATAAATAAATAAATAAATAAAATAGGGAGTAAGGAAACAGTCTGAGTAGGATCGGCAGGATATAAAACTCAACCAGTGAGACTCAGCCGACAGGAGATTACAAAAATAAAACAGGGTTTCCTTGTCCATGGTGAACCTTCTCCTCACTCTCCTATCTCTTACTCCTTCATCCTCATCCATGGGATGTGACAACCAGAGTGTGGCTTCCAGCGTCTGCCAACCTGTGGGAAAAATATTCCCAATCCAAAAATATAAAAAATGGGTTCCAAACTTCCCAGCTCCTTAAACTGTAATCCAGTTATCCAACTCTGAGGCTCTCGGTTCTCTCTTCAGATGTCTCTGAGTCCCTCTCACCCCTCGCTGTCTGCTGGCTTGGGGTAAAAGATATCCAATCCCAATCCTCAGGGAGACAGGACCCAACCTTTCCCTTCAGACCAAGAAGTCCTTAAATCTCCAAAAATCAACACACTTCATAAGAACATAAGAAATTGCCATGCTGGGTCAGATCAAGGGTCCATCAAGCCCAGCATCCTGTTTCCAACAGAGGCCAAACCAGGCCACAAGAACCTGGCAAGTACCCAAATACTAAGAAGATCCCATGCTACTGATGCAATTAATAGCAGTGACTATTCCCTAAGTAAACTTGATTAATAGCCATTAATGGACTTCTCCTCCAAGAAGTTATCCAATCCTTTTTTTAAACCCAGCTACACTAACTGCATTAACCACATCCTCTGGCAACAAATTCCAGAGAAATTTAAATGTGCTACTTGCTAACTTCATGGAGCGCCCCCTAGTCCTTCTATTATCCGAAAGTGTAAATAACTGATTCACATCTTCTAGTTCAAGACCTCTCATGATCTTAAAGACCTCTATCATATCCCCCCTCAGCCATCTCTTCTCCAAGCTGAACAGCCCTAACCTCTTCAGCCTTTCCTCATAGGGGAGCTGATCCATCCCCTTTATCATTTCGGTCGCCCTTCTCTGCACCTTCTCCATCGCAACTATATCTTTTTTGAGATGCGACGACCAGAAATGTACACAGTATTCAAGGTGCGGTCTCACCATGAAACGATTATAGAGGCATTATGATATTTTCCATTTTGTTAACCATTTCCTTCCTAATAATTGATAACATTCTGTTTGCTTTTTTGACTGCTGCAGCACACTGAGCTGATGATTTCAAAGTATTATCCACTCTGATGCCTAGATCTTTTTCCTGGGTGGTAGCTCCTCATGTGGAACGTAACATCGTGTAACTACAGCAAGGGTTATTTTTCCCTATATGCAACACCTTGCACTTGTCCACATTAAATTTCATCTGCCATTTGGATGCCCAATGTTCCAGTCTCGCAAGGTCCTCTTGCAATTTATCACAATCCACATATGATTTAACTACTCTGCATAATTTTGTATCAATTGCAAATTTGATGACCTCATTTATCGTATTCCTTTCCAGATCATTTATAAATATATTGAAAAGCACCGGTCCAAGTACAGATCCCTGAGGCACTCCACTGTTTACCTTTTTCCATTGAGAAAATTGTCCATTTAATCCTACTCTCTGTTTCCTGTCTTTTAACCAGTTTGTAATCCACAAAAGGACATTGCCTCCTATCCTATGACTTTTTAGTTTTCTTAGAAGCATCTCATGAGGGACTTTTTCAAATGCCTTCTGAAAATCCAAATACACTACATCTACCGGTTCACCTTTATCCACATGTTTATTAACCCCTTCAAAAAAATGAAGCAGATTTGTGAGGCAAGACTTCCCTTGGGTAAATCCATTTTGATTGTGTTCAATTGAACCATGTCTTTCTATATGCTCTGTGATTTTGATCTTTAGAATAGTTTCCACTATTTTTTCTGGCACTGAAGTCAGGCTCACTGGTCTATAGTTTCCCGGATCGCCCCTGGAGCTCTCTTTAAATATTGGGGTTACATTGGCCACCCTCCAGTCTTCAGGTACAATGGATGATTTTAATGATAAGTTACAAATTTTAACTAATAGATCAGAAATTTCATTTTTTAGCTCCTTCATATCCCTGGGATGCATACCAGAGTAGTCCAGGTGATTTACTACTCTTTAGTTTGTCAATCTGGCCTACTACATCTTCCAAGTTCACAGTGATATGGTTCAGATCATCTGACTCATCACCCTTGAAAACCATCTCGAACTGGTATCTCCCCAGCATCCTCATTAGCAAACACGGAAGCAAAGAAGTAATGTAGTCTTTCTGCAATGGCCTTATCTTCCCTAAGAGCCCCTTTCACCCCTCAATCATCTAACGGTCCAATCGACTCCCTCACAGGTTTCTTGCTTTGGATATATTTTAAAAAGTTTTTACGAGTTTTTTCCTCTACGTCCAACTTCATTTCAAATTCTCTCTTTGCCTGACTTATCAATGTTTTACACTTAACTTGACAATGCTTATGCTTTTTCCTATTTTCTTCATTGAGACTGTGGTTGAATCTGAAAACAGCTTTCCTTCTCTGTCCTCTCTGCTCTGAGATCGAGGGGTGATCTGCAGCTCCTCCTTCTCTCGGTTCAGATCCTGGGAGGGATCCCTGATTCCTTCCTCCCGGCTTCTTCAGCCACACCTAACCCTCTGACCCACTGGCCATGCTCCCAGGTCCTAAACCCCCCTCCCCCCAAAAAAAAAGGTGGGGTTGAAGCAATGGGAGAATTTCCAAACCAATTCTCCTATTGTTCCTAGCTTAGAAAAATATACTTTTGGGGAAAATATTAGTGATGGGCCAAGGCCCTCATCACACATCTATTTTGTTACAGAACCTGATATTCCTCTCACTTGATGCACACATCTTGTGCCTGGAAATCAGGATGTTTAGTGCATGTTTGAAGTTATACACATACCTTTGCATTTTCACCCATTATTGACCCTTTTACCTCTAAAATCTCACAAAAAGCGGATGAATTAGCACAGGATGGAAACTAGTGAGCAGTAACACCTTTTGTTCAGACTTCAGCCCTGGCTACTGTGCACTGACCTGTATTTGAAATATATTCATAAATCAATCTGCTTTTTAAAGATTATCTAAACTGGTGATATTATCTCACCAGTTCTGTTCTTAAAAATAATATTACAACAATAAACAATGGAGACATTCTACTCTCCAGTAATAATCCACACACGAAGACGTCTTAAAAATAATATTGAAATTTATTGTTCACAGAATAAAATCCAAATGCACTTGGAGCCTCTGAGAAAGGAGCTGGAAGATCTTCTGAAGCTTAAATCCAGTGAGAAGAGGAAAGCTGAGGAGTTCATGGTGGGTGTCTGTGTCTCATCAATGCCCTGAACCAGATCAGTCAGAGAATCCTAGGATCCAACCTGCCTTGTTACAGAGGGCCTGGGAGTATTTCTGGTGCTTATTTATTAGCTGAAAACAGGCAGATTGGGAATCATTTCTGCTCTCTCCCTTACAGGCCAGGGAATACCTCGGCCCTGATGCTTTTTAACCAGTTGCACTACAGGATGTACATTTACCCCTTAAATACGTGTGAAGTGAGAGATAACTTTCCTTTTATGTAAGCATTTGATATTTGTAGCTTTTGATTGAGTCCTGAGAGCTGTGACAGTTTCTGGTGGTGGATCCTCTGGTGACACAAAGCTCAGGAGGGCTCTGGGAACAGCAGAGATTCCTTGTTCACTGCAGGAGCTGCATCCAGAGCTCTGTGCACCTAAACCAGGGCCGTGTTACTGAGATTTCCATCTCTTTGTTCCATCCAGAGCCAGACAGAGATCAAGAAACAGAAGGTTGAGTCTGACTTTGAGGAGATACAGCAGTTTCTGGCTGAGGAGAAGCAGATCCTTCTCTCCAGCCTGGAGGAGGAAGAGAATAAGATTCTGCAGAGATTCGTGGAAAATCTGACTCGGCTAGAAGGGCAAAGCTCCTCCATCAAGCTCCTGATCTCCGAGATAGAGGAGAAGATTCAGCGGCCAGCCGCAGAGTTACTGAAGGTGACAGCTCAGAGAGATTTCTAACAGGTCAATCCAGTAACGAGCGGTAGGAAGAGCTGCGTTAGTGCCCGGCGCACCTGCGGTTGCCGCACGCACAGTGCAGCTCACCTACCGCTCGATCCTGTATGTAAATAGCTTGCAAATGCAAGCTGCGTCCAAGAAGCGTCCGTGAAGCGTTAGGCCCGCGCAACCCATTTTACTGTATAGAGCGCTATACAGCGCCTATACAGTAACGCTTCACGGACACGCTGGTATCTGTCATTTCAAATGTCATTTCAAATGACAGGTACCAGGAAGTGGACGGTTCTCCGACGCTCGGGATTGTCAGCCCTCTCTCCCCTCCTCCCGAAGCAACAAAAGCGAAAAAAATAAAAAAATAAAAAGTTGCAAGAGAGAGAGGGAAGAGAGGACGGGCAATCCTATGCTCGGGATTGCCAGTCCTCCCTGCCCTCCTCCCGAGGCAAGGCGCGAAAAGCAGCCTTGCTCCGGGAGGAGGGGAGAGAGGACTGGCAGTACACTGCACGGGAAGAGCACCAGAATCTGCTGATCCCTCCCTGCCCATGTGGCTTCCCAGCTCCAACCAATAGCATCAAAGCGAGTCAGTACTCCGAGTCGGACGGAGGCAGGAGCTAAGAAATGCAGGCAGCTGCCCAGACTACCAAGCGACGAAGCGACTTACGTTTTTTTGCAGCCCCCCCTCCGGAGACGGACATCGGCGAGGACGACCGCAGCTGCGGCAGCTGGAGGCAGGGGAGCCGCGGTCGTCCTCACCGATGTCCGTCTCCGGAGGGGGGGCTGCAAAAAAAGTAAGTCGCTTCGTCGCTTTACACTGCCCGTCCTCTCTCCCCTCCTCCCGGAGCAAGGCTGCTTTTCGCGCCTGCCTCGGGAGGAGGGCAGGGAGGACGGGCAATCCTGAGCGTAGGATTGCCCGTCCTCTCTCCCCTCTCTCTTGCAACTTTTTTTTTCGCTTTTTTTTTTTTTGCTTCGGGAGGAGGGGAGAGGACTGGGGCTGCCCCGGAGACCGGCACCCATGGACGCGGCCAGGGCAGGTGAGCGGGGGCTGGGGGAAAGTTTGCCGCCTACCCTGACCCCTGCCTCTACCGCAGGGGTCAGGGTAGGCGGTAAGTTAGCAGGTTAAACGCTCGGCAAAACGGCAGGGAAAGATAGCGATAGTCGGGGCGCGCGTTACTGGATGGTAGGGAATAGCTAATTCGATCGTTTACATGCAACATACATGCCGCGTGCGGAAGGGGTTACCCGGGGATTTAAGGACGCAGTAAGAGTAGGTTCAAGGGGATTGGGGATCACAGGAAGGGCTAACGCGGCCGGAAAGTGAGTAGAAAGCTGTAGAGTATGGAGGCAAGGAACACACTTGAGACAGCTTTCATCGCAGGCAGGAAGAGAAGGGAAGGGGTGAGCCCTCACGAGGCTCTTCCTTTTATTGTACATTCATACAAAGGCAGATGATGTGTCATTACATGATTGGCTACTTTCCCATAGCAACAGACGAGTCCCTACACTATTGGCTTTGGCTCAGGGGGTGTGCACGGATCATTTCATTGGCTGCTGAAATCTATACCTCCTGACTTTGTTCTGCCTCTGACTAGGGAACACCCAGCCCCTCCCCCAGGAATTCAGGGCTAAGCACAAGCCAGAGAAATACATGATGTCAGGTATCCTTTCCTAGGCAGAGAGGCTTAAGCACAAGTGATGCTTTTATTCAGGCAAGGCCAGGGAGAAGGGAAGATAGTGTTTAAACCCTGATGAAATGGCTTGCTGGCAAGCGCATATTTCCCACATCTCACCCTTTCTGTTTTTGTTTAGGTAGCTCAATAAAGCTTTAGACCCTTACTGAAATCTGTTATGTCTTGGTATGGGCTGGAAATAGGGGAAGGGGGATTATGGAGAGAAGAAAGCTAATTCGACGTGGTGTGCCAGCTGCCGATGAGCTCCTGAATCTCCATATCACCCAGAGCTGGTGCAGGTGGTGTGCCAACGCTGCAGGGCTCATGATTCCCTATTAGGCATCTTACAAGACATCTTTGTATCCGGGCTGAGAGCAAGGTTTCAGTATGGATATGAGGTTGGGTATGCACTGAATACAGCATCACAGGCAAATAATTAAGATAATTATGGTCATTATAATAGAAATCACCCCTTTGAGACCAGAAATAGCAGGGAGCCAGGACCATAGCCAATCCCATGGAGAAGTTGGTATTCTGTCTGAAAATGGTGCATCAGCAACCATGGTTTCTATCTGCTCTATGGTATGTGTGAGGTTTGCTTTATAAACTGATATGTACACACAGCAATGAGATCCAATTAATGCACAAACACCACCCTTTAAGGCTAAAATGGTTTCTAAGGTATAGCTGTTCTGTAATACTACTTCTCTAATCTGAGAGACTTTTGTTGTAAGTAGTTTTAATGCATGGACTGTCTGATTAAATATGGCAGTCGTCCAGTTAGCTAGGATGTGTAAGTCTCTGTAATTCATAGCTGTCCCCATTGGGGGAAACAGGCTTCTAGCTATCTGAGTTTCTGTATACTTTTCTATGGGATTATTTATCGCCTCCCTTTTGTTACAGAGCCTTGCTTTGGGTAAATTTTTGACTGCATAGTATGAGGGGAGGATGTAGCCTAAAGTGCATCTGTCTTTCCATCTTGGGGAAATGTACATATATGCTCTACGCCCACATAACATCCATATGTTTCCTAACAGATTAGTGGGCATGTCATTGGTTATCATTTGGGCTATATAACTACAAAAGGTAAATCCCTCATCCCCTCTATACTTTCTGTACCTGCTTGGGTCTCCCACTGCACATCCTGAAATCTGCCAATTGCATACATATATGTGGTATAATTATGTAAGTGTTCAGTGATTAATGCAAAAGTTCAGTTACAATATGGACATTTCCCACCTGAATTCCCTTCCCATCCCCTGTATCATAGTCCCAACAAAGAGCGGCAGTCTCTTGAATACAGCTACCAATGTGTAGTATGGTATTATTAACTGGAGAGTTAATGAAAACCTCTCTGTAAAGGATAATTAGTCCATACTGTAAGGTTAAATGGTACAGCATGCATCAGTCGTTCTCCGCGGGCTTGGGTTGGCATGTGTGCGCAGATCCAACAGTCTGTTCGATTCAACAGGTGTGAAAAGTTCTGTGCATCGAGAATGTACATGTTGTTCTGTCAGAGTCCTTGTTCTGAAATCGCCATAGCTGGAGAAATAAGGCAAAGGAGGAGGATGCAGAACACAATTGTTAATGAGTTGGCATTCAGGCAAGAAAAAGTGGCTAATAAGTTCTCTGGAGTTTTCTCAAGGCCTTGTTGTTCTAAGAGTTGTGCAGATTGGTTGGATAGGGCCTTGATCTGTCCCCAGGTCATGTGGTGCTGCTTTTTGCAAGGAATCCGGTCTCTGTCCTTCTGAGGGCTGTGGAGGCTCAGGGAGAAGTTGGGGATCGGGTCCTGTAGACCTGGACACCTTTCCATCTTTCCACGGCTTGATATACCTGTGGAAGCAAGCAGAGAAACATATCCTCGTTCCCCATTTTAAGGGAACGGGACCGTACCAGACATTAAATATTCTATACAAAACTGATGGCTGTGGGTGACTAACCCTAGTCCCATAATGATTACTCATGGCTGTGGTCTTAAATTTGATATGTTTGGATGATTTAAAGTGATTTAAAACAATACTTTGTTCTTGTTTAGCCAGTCCTTCTTAGGGGGAAGTCCAGGGGCAATTATCCCTCCTTTTTGTTTTTGTTTTCAAGAGCTCTTAAGGGTATGATTGGCTCTCTCCACAATGGCTTGCCCTGTGGTGTTGTAGGGGATGCCAAATACATATTTAATGTTCAATTATTGACAAAATTCATGTAAAGGAATGGCTGCAGTAAATAGAGCCATTATCAGTTTTCAGGACAGAGGGTAGCCCCATTATCAAGAAAGTTTTTATGCAGTGATCAATTTTCATTCAGTAAAATAGCAATAAGTGTAAATTAATCATTTAAAGGAAAAGTCATTTGCAGTAATCACAAATGACAAGTATATTAGACATTACATTAAACATATGTTACACAAGACTGACACATATTCATATGTCCTGCAAATATTCATTTACACAAAACTGATACATATTCATCCATTCTGCAAATATTCATTCATAGTCTTCTTGGCATCAAGACAGACAAAAGATAACACATAATTTAAGCTAAAAATCTTATTAAAAAGTTATCAAAAACAAAATTAGATCAAGGATCAAAAATCAAAAGTCAAAAGGTGTTAGAAAAATGTTAAAATAAACTGCAAAGTGTTCACCTTCACATCTCCTCATGGCAGGAAGGCTGTAAATCTGGAAAATATTAAAAACTGGCATACAGCAAAAAATTACTAAGGTAAGAATTAAAGTGAAATTCTTACTTTTTTAACCTTGGAGAATCAATTCTATCATTCAATTTAATAAAATAAATTTGGATTTGCAAGAAAAGGCTTGGGAGGGATTGCTTTAGATGTAGCAACCTCTATCAGTAAAAATTTTAAGGTTCAGAATTCTGTATAAATTTGTGAAAAAGAAAATAAAACTGAAAAATAAAAACTGAAAAATAAAAACTATTATACAACAGAATTATTAAAACAATAATATAATATAACTTGTAGAATAACATAGCGCCTCCTAGTGGAGACCCCATCATTACTTTATAGATTGCAACTATTGTTCCAGGTTGCAATCAATAATACTCTGAGCTTACTTTCAATGTGGAATATCAGAATAGAATTTCTTCTTATAATTATTAGAATAGGAAATTAAACACGCTGTTCGCTCTGCTCTGTCTGCTGCACGCTAAAGTTTGAAAGTATTAAAAGATTAAAGACAGATTGAGAGGAAGGGCTAGTACAGGAATGCTGAGTTATAACATATAGAAGCTAGAGAGAGAAACTGCAGGACTAAGTCCAGTTTTTTTTTTCTTTTCAAAAGTTCTCCCTCCCTCCCCCATGAGTGGCAAGCAAGAGTTACAGTAAAGGGGGGGAGGAGCAGTGTTTCTCAAAAGAAAAGAACTGCACCCAAGGAATTAATCCTTCAGTCAATAGGAACTGAAAGATAGCTTTGTTTAACAATTTAGATAACATCGACCACAGACAATGGCTTGGCAAGGACTTGCTGATTCCTTGCAGACATACTATTTTTCTCCTATAGGGAAAATTGCAATAAGAATCTGTGCTCTGGCAATTCAAGCAATTGCTTTAAACTTAAATCTCAGAGAAATGGAGTCATTTTAAATGTGAGCCAAATAAACTTTGCAAAAGGGAAACTTTCACATGTAATTTATACAGTATATTCAAATTTCAGTACAGTTTTAACATAAGGCTATGCATACACTTTGTGGGGGAAATACTCTCAAAGTATGCAGATTTTTTGTAACTGAATTCAAAGACTAATAGAAACCATTTTTTTCCAAATCAGTACTGTTTGTTAAGAGAAACCATTTTTTTTTTTTCATAGTGATATTTTCTTTGCTTGTAACGCAGGAGTCTAATTAAATCCTTTTTTTCATATTGATATTTTCTTTGCTTGTAACGCAGGAGTGCAGCTGCCTGGCCCAAGGTCTTATACGCTGATTTCTTTGAAGACCTGGGGGCATAGTCACTGCTCATGGCACTCAACTCTATTGCTGCCACACCCAGCTCTTTAATCCCTTTTGTAATAGGAGAGGCTTGAATCCCTTTCAATAATTCCTCTCTTGTGAGATTTCCATGTTCTAGATGAAATCCCATGCTGACCACGGCACATAAATTGTTACCGGGAGCAGTGGTTTGAGATGGTAATTTACCTGGACAAATTGATGATGCAGAATTAATGACTGTCTCAGGCAATGGCAAATGGGGGTACAGGGAGTGGTTGGTGGGGGAAGGGGGTTGCAGGCAAGATGGAGGAAGGCTAGTTTTTCTGACCTCAGTGTTTTCAGTTTCCTGGGGCCTTTTCTCTGAGGTGGACGCAGAGGAAGCCACAGGAGCCATGTGAGTGTGTGTCCCCAGATGTTCTATTTCATTTTCTGTCCCCCTTTGTTCATGGTTCTTTTCTGTGATGGGGAAGGCTTGAAGTCCTTCTAATAATTCTTCTTCTGTAAAGTTTTCTTTCTGCTGAAATTCAATGCTAATCGCCCCACCCAGGCCAGGTTGTGGCTCTATTGTTCTCAAGGGTTGCTTTTCTAAAGAAATGGGGAAGGTGTGAATGGGCTTGGGTGTGGGTATGGAGAGCTGATACAAAGAATTTGCTGTCTCTGAGGGAGACTGAGCATAAGATGGGGGAAGGGTATTCTGATTGAGTCTGCCTGCTTCTAAAAGCACATGGTTTGAAACTGCTGTCTTTAAACTTTTTTTTTCTATGTGTTCGATGGCCTCTGTACATTTTTGCCAGATTAATCTTTGCTTTATGGGAGCTCTGGGAGCCGTATGAAGACAATTGCCGATTGAAATCCATTCCTGGGTATTTAGAGTTCCCGCCTCCATGGAATACCAAGGGCAATGGCAAGCTATTTCACTTATTAATTTTTCTAAGTCCCCCAGGCTGACTTGCGCTATTTTTCTTCTGGTGATGAAATAAAGATTATTGATGATTTGCTGCAGCTCCCTGGCATGTAGCCTCTGCTGTACAGTCAAATCATTGCCCATGCTCACGAGTGTGGGGAACAAACTTGCTGAGAAATACTTTAAAAATTACTAAGAAGTACTTTTTTTTTTTTTTTTTAAATTATTACGATTGCAAATCTGTTGTACCTTAGCTTTGACCAGCTGAAATAAGCATGGAGTTTATCATCACTGTCGGGCTCACCAGATGTTGAATATGGAGGCAAGGAAGACACTTGAGGCAGCTTTCATCGCAGGCAGGAAGAGAAGGGAAGGGGTGAGCCCTCACGAGGCTCTTCCTTTTATTGTACATTCATACAAAGGCAGATGATGTGTCATTACATGATTGGCTACTTTCCCATAGCAACAGACGAGTCCCTACACTATTGGCTTTGGCTCAGGGGGTGTGCACGGATCATTTCATTGGCTGCTGAAATCTATACCTCCTGACTTTGTTCTGCCTCTGACTAGGGAACACCCAGCCCCTCCCCCAGGAATTCAGGGCTAAGCACAAGCCAGAGAAATACATGATGTCAGGTATCCTTTCCTAGGCAGAGAGGCTTAAGCACAAGTGATGCTTTTATTCAGGCAAGGCCAGGGAGAAGGGAAGATAGTGTTTAAACCCTGATGAAATGGCTTGCTGGCAAGCGCATATTTCTCACAGAAAGCGGGTTAGGAGCGGGGAAACCGCGGACGCACTTTACAGGATTGACCTGTAAGAAAGTTACCGATCTGCCATGAGGGCTGCTGGAATTCACTTACAATATAAAAAAACCTAAAATAATCATTTCCCTTTGAATATCACCTAGTGATACATAAGGCATGCTGAAACACATTATAGAAACATAGAAACAGAAATGATGGCAGAAAAAGACCAATTGGCCCATCCAGTCTGCTCAGCAAGCTCCCACACTTATTTTCCCATTCGTATCTGTTTCAACAACCATCAATTTCAGGGCCCCTGTTGGTAAGAACATAAGAACATGCCATACTGGGTCAGACCAGGGGTCCATCAAGCCCAGCATCCTGTTTCCAACAGTGGCCAATCCAGGCCATAAGAACCTGGCAAGTACCCAAAAACTAAGTCTATTCCATGTTACCGTTGCTAGTAATAGCGGTGGTTATCTAAGTCAACATAATTAACAACTTAATTAATAGCAGGTAATGGACTTCTCCTCCAAGAACTTATCCAATCCTTTTTTAAACACAGCTATACTAACTGCACTAACCACATCCTCTGGCAACAAATTCAGGAGTTTAATTGTGCATTGAGTAAAAAAGAACTTTCTCCGATTAGTTTCAAATGTGCCACATGCTAACTTCATGGAGTGCCCCCTAGTCCTTCTATTATTCAAAAGTGTAAATAACTGATTCACATCTACTTGTTCAAGACCTCTCATGATCTTAAAGACCTCTATCATATCCCCCCTCAGCCGTCTCTTCTCCAAGCTGAACAGCCCTAATCTCTTCAGTCTTTCCTCCTAGGGGAGCTGTTCCTTCCCTTTATCATTTTGGTTGCCCTTCTCTGTATCTTCTCCATCGCAACTATATCTTTTTTAGTCCGCAGAGCGGGGTAGGCCGAGAACCCAGATGCAGATGATATGCCAGTGAGGGTAGATCCAGTAGTGGTCCGTGATGCGGGGTAGGCTGATAATCTACTTCGGAAGAGATGAGACAAAACAGAGACAGACCAAGAGCAGGAGTACTCACTCTGAGGCAGGAAGTTGCTGTAGAGAGGAACCCCCGAGAAACAGATGTCCGGGTCAGAGCAAGTTCCCTGAGGAGCGGGTACCTTAGGTGTCCTTGCAGGAAGCTGGTAACCCGAAGGGTAGGTAGGAGCGAGGCAAGGCCCCCGAGGAGCGGGTACCTAAGTCGTCCTTGCTGGAAGCTGATAACCCCGAAGGGTAAGTAGGAGTGAGGCAAAGCCCCCGAGGAGCGGGTATCTAAGTTGTTGGAGCGAGAGTACACAGAGCGGAGACATCTGGAAACAGGCAGAGATCAGCAGGAAGGATTCCTTGCTAACTCGTAGCTGGTATAGCAAAGGGGGTTTAAATATCCGGAGTCCGTAACGTCATGCGGAGGGGACGCCCCCGAAGTTCCCGCCATGACGCACATAAAGGAAGGGGCTGCGCGCATGCCCTAGGTGAACGCAATCGCCCATGCCGGTCTGGGGACGCCGGAGAGGTCAGCGTGTGGAAGCGAAGGCAGCCATCTTGCCCAATGGAACTGAACCAGGCAGGAGAAAGGTGAGCAACAGAGGGTGCAGCCATCTGCGACCGACTGGCGCAACACTCACCATCGGAATATTTTGCTTTCCTGCAAGTTCAACACTTTATATGCAGCAGAACCACACAGTTGCAAGACAACACTTGTGTTAAACAGATTAGGGAAATCCTACACGAGGAGAAGATCCAATGCCCATCTATATCTACCTGAGGAATGATTACAAAACAAAATGTCTTGAAACCCTTTACTTAAAATGGATCAAAAGGCCTCCATTTCGCCTTTCACTCACTGATTTAAAAAATCTATTCAGCAACCTCTACACATTAAATGACAATATCATGTTGAAAGAATCCTATTATAAATTTCTGTGGCAAATATATATTCCACCACTTCGTGAAGCACAGATGAGAATAACAATCTCCAAGCTATGTCCCAAATGTAAAATAACTGACGGAACATTTTATCACAGTTTCCTGGGAATGCCCTATCATAAGATTGTTTTGGGGGAAAATACAGAAACAATGTGAACAACTTTTACACACCAAATTACCCAATAATCCCAATTTATGGCTTTTTGGGACCATTGTAAATTCTAACTCGAATTCAACACTGTTATGGTTAAGCGGTGTTTGGGTGGATTCTTGGGTACTGTGGCAGATGACCACACCCACGGGGAGGAGCCTCGTGAGGCGCCACAGTACTGGGCTAAACGCAGACGCACAAACACAGAGTTAGTTCTTTTATTAAACAGCTTAAACTAAACCACCAGAGGTGGCAGTAGTGAGGAAGTCTGGATATAGCAGTCTCAGGACCCTCGGCAGAGGGGACCCTTCTCACCCCGTTGGTATTGGGGAATTCCGGTGTAGGTTTCCCAACAAGGCAGTGCTGTGGATGAGACAGACTGAAAGTTAGTTTACTCACTAGATGGTTGCTGTAAGTATGCGATTCCACCAGGTTGAAGAAGATGGTACAGGCACCGAGGCAGGGAGAGCAGGCCCTCAAGGAGCGAGTACCTGAACCCTGAAAGGCACCTGAAATAAAGCAGAGAGCCCCCGAGGAACGGGTACCCAGGTTAGCAATTACCCCGAAGGGTAGAGAGAGAGCTTCCATCGGCAGCACGGAAGCGGCAGAGTAGCTTAGACCGGTCGAGACCAATCTGTTGCTAACTCAACGAGCTAGCAAAATAGTATAGGCTATATACGCGGATGGTGTGACGTCAGTAGAGGGGAACGCCCCTGAGGTTCGCACCAATGCTGGAATAAAGACGTGGGTTGCGCGCGCACACCCTAGTAGGTCCTTGGGAGGAGCATGGCGGGAGGCAGCACCATAGCCGTTCCGGGGACGCAGGAGAGGGCGACTTGTAGACGCGGCGGTAGCCATTTTCCCAAGTGTTGTGGATGAAAGTAAAAACAACACTTTTCCCTTGCGGGAAAGATTACAGCGAACTTACAAATTTGTCGGCAAAAGCAGTTTTTATTGCATATCATGATATGGGTGCACATACAGAGCCAACATTTGAGTATGCTGACTGAGAAGGCATGAGAAAGCCAGGAAACAGGAGGTCTTCTTATACCCCTCTTGTTCCGGGTTTTAGCCTTGGGGTTTCTTCTGCTATTAGTTGATAGGCTTATGATTTACAAGTATTTTAATTGGAAGGGAGAGGGGTTGGGAAATCTTGGTACTTTCTGGAAACAGGGAGGGGAGGGGTAGAGGAGAGGGGATGCTTTAGCTTTGCTGTTATTTGTGTGGGGTTGCACATATACCTTAACACCACTAGATGGCAGTATTAATCACCTAAGAGTTACTTCCCTTTTTCAAGCCTTGCAAGTTCGCTCTTTTCTTTTGGTAAGCTAGATACACATCAAATAAAGGAAAAAGGTGGGGGTATCACAATACTACCACAGGGTACAGAGGGATATTTACAACATTACTTTTCTTACGAGTACATCTTATCAGTTTCTGCAGAAATCAACTGTCTCGCTTAAGCGAGACAGTGGGTCATTGCTTGGGTCTGCTTATCTCACCAGCCGTTGGCCGTTGTTTCTCAAGGGGGATTTTTATATATTTAAAAAAAAAAAAAAGGGTTTTCCATATAAGGTCACTGAATACAGCAGTTTATTGATTTCCAGGCTAGCCTGCTGGCTACTTCACCACCTGTCACAAGTTAAGCTCCTCTCTCATTAGGATCAGACACTCAAATTGATCTCTGTTTAAATTCTAGTAGCTTCTATATACAATTCTTACTATTTGCTTCTATCTTTTATTTCTGTATTGCAACCAAACACAAAATATAAAACTAGCTTAGCTGTCAGTATCTCTCCCACCCTATTTATAGTGTTTCTGATCAGGTTACCTGTTAGCAGCATAGAGCTTTTCAAGCATTTTTATTACTGTGTTAGCAACACTAATTTCTATTTATCACACAAGGTACACGGGAGGAGCCGTGAACAAGGTGAGGCAAACGGGGTGAAGCCGTCTAGCACCGATGGAAGCAACAAATGCTTTCACCGGCAGACACAATATTTCTTCATAAAGCAGGAATGATGGGCCAAAATGTTATCTTATCTAAATGGTTGACAGATCGCAAACCAGAATACGAACTCTGGTTCCAAAAAATGCTCGCATTAAATTCTCTCAGAATCTGTGACAGCGCAAAATGCTTCTCACAGAAAAAAGTGAATTACACCGGAACACGTGGGCGGCCTTCTGCAAATATATCGCCCCACCTACAACATGAAAGGTGTTCGGTGGAGACCCCACAACACACGAACGGGTATATACGGCCTTGAGTTTCCCAAGATGCTTTACGCTTACTTCATTTATGCTCACCACTTTTATAATGCTTATTAGGCTATATAGTGCCTAGTATCATTTGCCTTGTAAGATCTTTTTGAAATTATGTGCTTTTACATACAACCCTGCGCAGTGTTAATGGGGATAGTCAGTTTATCACAGTCTAAAGAAGTCTGCAAAGATAAATGACAGAGATGGAACACACTGGGTATATAGACCACACTTAATCTTTTTCTTTTTTCCCTACACATCCCACATCACTTTAATCTCTATACTCTATGAAATTTTACCCTTCTGGGGCCCAACGTTCAGCACTTCAACGGCAGACTGTAGGTACAACACCTACACCTCAGAATGCGCCTACACAAAAGATGAGAAGGGAAGGATGGGAGGGGGAAGAAAAGAGGATTTAGATCACAGAAATCACTTGTTCCATAGACAATTATAGCTCAATTACGTGTTACATGGATTTTTAGATCTAGAAATTTATAGCAGTATCTTCTTTATCTAAGATGGGTATGTCAGCAATGAACCACTCAAAATCATACGATTTATGCATTGGTTACATGATTATTTTGTGATATACTCATGTTCTGTATTATAACTACGTTCAGTATCTGTTTCAATGTTCAAACGTTCATTAGCAAGAGAACGAAAATGGCTGTATTTGAAAATCAGCCTCTCCTTACATCTTCCAGGGGAGCTCTCATAAGAAACCCCTCAGTCCCAGCCTCTCTTCTTACATCTTCCAGGGGAGCTCTCATAAGAAAACCCCTCAGTCCCAGCCTCTCCTTACATCTTCCAGGATAGCTCTCATAAGAAAACCCCTGAGTCCCGGACTCTCTCCTTACATCTTCCATGGGAGCTCTCATAAGAAAACCCCTCAGTCCCAGCCTCTCTTCTTACATCTTCCATGGAAGCTTTCATAAGAAAACCCCTCAGTCCCAGCCTCTCTTCTTACATCTTCCAGGGGAGCTCTCATAAGAAACCCCTCAGTCCCGGACTCTCTCCTTACATCTTCCAGGGGAGCTCTCATAAGAAACCCCTCAGTCCCAGCCTCTCTTCTAACATCTTCCAGGGGAGATCTCATAGGAAAACCCCTCAGTCCCCGACTCTCTTCTTACATCTTCCAAGGGAGCTCTCATAAGAAACCCCTCAGTCCCAGCCTCTCTTCTTACATCTTCCAGGGGAGCTCTCATAAGAAAACCCCTCAGTCCCAGCCTCTCTTCTTACATCTTCCAGGGGAGATCTCATAAGAAACCCCTCAGTCCCAGCCTCTCTTCTTACATCTTCCAGGGGAGATCTCATAAGAAAACCCCTCAGTCCCAGCCTCTCCTTACATCTTCCAGGGTAGCTCTCATAAGAAAACCCCTGAGTCCCGGACTCTCTCCTTACATCTTCCATGGGAGCTCTCATAAGAAAACCCCTCAGTCCCAGCCTCTCCTTACATCTTCCAGGGGAGATCTCATAAGAAAACCTCTCAGTCCCAGCCCTCTCCTTGCATCTTCCAAGGGAGCTCTCATAAGAAAACCCCTCAGTCCCCGACTCTCTTCTTACATCTTCCAAGGGAGCTCTCATAAGAAAACCCCTCAATCCCAGCCTCTCTTCTTACATCTTCCAAGGGAGCTCTCATAAGAAAACCCCTCAATCCCAGCCTCTCTTCTTACATCTTCCAAGGGAGCTCTCATAAGACAACCCCTCAATCCCAGCCTCTCTTCTTACATCTTCCAAGGGAGCTCTCATAAGAAAACCCTTCAGTCCCAGCCTCTCTCCTTACATCTTCCAAGGGAGCTCTCATAAGAAAACCCCTCAGTCCCAGCCTCTCTCCTGTTCCTTCTCAGGCCGCTCTGTTTAGGAGCTCCCAATGCCTGCTCCTCATCAAACTGCTCCCTGCCTGTGAGAAGGAGGAAGGAGGATCCTCTTTCATTGCATGGAGTTTCTTTGCTCTATAAACAGGTTTATGATTGCACAGAGCTGAGTGTTGAATATCTTTGTGTATAACGGCTGCTCATGATCTGTAGGGTGGAGCTAGAAATAATCTCTGTCTCATTTCTCCTCTAGGATGTGAAGGACACCCTGAGCAGGTACAAGTTACTTTCTCATCTTTTCTATGTGGTTGGAAATTTGTATTTTTTGGTGATAGAGTTTGGAGGGGATAGTGGGGTAACAAAGGATCTTATTGATAGGTGAACTGGAGGGAGAAGTGGGATTTGGTTTGGACAAATTCCTGGAGGAAAAGTCCATAAACCATTATTAAGGTGGAGCTGTAGGAATCCCCTTCTCACTGGGATGAGCAGCTTGGAATCTCTTACATTTGCCAAAATCTCAACCTCTCCTCCCCCCTCATAACGCCCCCCCCCCCCCAGATGCTTTCTGTAAATAATTCACCTGTATATAATGTCCTCATTGTATATATCTATCCATACTATATCGCTTGTTAATTTGTACAGTGTACCTTTGTTTTCTTCCCCCCACCTTCCCTGATACCCAGTTCGCCTATCAGTTCATTGTAAAGCCCAGTTGGCTACCTTATGTTATATGGAAACCGATGTGATGTTCCCCGAACGAATGTCGGTATACAAAAAATTGCAAATAAATAAATAAATAAATAAATAAATAAATAAATAAATACCCTTTGGGATCCTGCCAGATACTTGATGGACCTTTGGTCTGACCCAGTATGGCAAAGTCTTTTGTTCTTGTAGAACCAGCACCAAGGCAGGCCCTGATCCCCTTCCCACTTGGGTAATGGCTTAGGCTGTGTAACCCAGAACCCAAACAGGGGAACAACTCCAGATAAACACTCCTACTCTCTTTAACTCTTATCAATGAATGCCACAACTAGAATTGCTGCAGCCGGCTTTTGTAAGCAGCAGGGGGGGTGGCTGTTCCAGCAACCTCAGTGGAGGAGCTGTTCTGAATAGTACACCCCTCCCTCCACTTCCTCTCCCATTCTAGCTCACAGGGTTCAAGACCAGGGCATCATCGGGATGATCCCATCTGCTCCATCTCTATCCCCTGGGGTTGAACATCTCCCAGAATAATCCCAGTGACTCTCTTACCTATAGGTGTCAGCCTCCAGAGTTTCCAAAACCAGAGGCTGTTTCTACTGACCTGAGATTGGATTTCCCACTGAGATACCCTCAGCAATTGAAGAAACTGACCAGAAGCTTTGGAGGTAGAAGAATCTCTCTCTCTCTTACTTTCGCTTTATTTGTTTGCATTAAATCATTACCAGTCAGAATGTGGAGTTTCTCAGATACAGATCTGCAATCTGTCTGTACAGATGAAAGATTGCTCCTCTCTTCCCTTTCCCCTTACTCTGTTTGTGCTCCTGATCCCATTGTCTCCTGTCTTCCCCGATCTCTTATTTATTCTTTCTCTTACATTTGCCAAAATCTCAAATTGCAAAGCTTGCTCTATGAAACACATTTTAAATGTAAATCTCTGAGTTCTCTCAGTATATTCTATAGGCAGACTTGTGGAGGAAGAGAAGGCAGAGAAGGGCATAGGATTGGGATTTATAAGTTACGAGTGGGGTGGAACGGGTAAATAGGGAACGATTATTTACCCTTTGAAACTTCACTAGGATGATTGCATCTTTAGCACCCTCCTCCCAGGAACATCGCCACTCGCTGCATAAATCTTTAGCACCCTCCCATCTGGAAACATCTCCACTCGCTGCATGCATCTTTAGCACCCTCCCCCCGGGAACATCTGCACTCACTGCATGCATCTTTAGCACCCTCCCCCCGGGAACATCTGCACTCACTGCATGCATCTTTAGCACCTTCCCCCAGGAAACATCTCCACTCACTGCATGCATCTTTAGCACCCTCCCCCAGGGAACATCTGCACTCACTGCATGGATTTTTAGCACGTTACCACCTGGAAGAATCTCCACTCACTGCATACAGCTTTAGCACCTCCCCCCCAGGAACATCTTCACTCACTGCATAAATCTTTAGCACCCTCCCACCTGGAAACATCTCCACTCACTGCATGCATCTTTAGCACCCTCCCCCAGGGAACATCTGCACTCACTGCATGCATCTTTAGCACCTTCCCCCAGGAAACATCTCCACTCACTGCATGCATCTTTAGCACCCTCCCCCAGGGAACATCTGCACTCACTGCATGGATTTTTAGCACGTTACCACCTGGAAGAATCTCCACTCACTGCATACAGCTTTAGCACCTCACCCCCAGGAACATCTTTACTCACTGCATGCATCTTTAGCACCCTCCTCCCAGGAACATCTCCACTCGCTGCATAAATCTTTAGCACCCTTCCCCCAGGAACATCTTCACTCACTGCATGCATTTTTAGCATCCTCCCCCCCCCACCCGGGAACATCTCCACTCACTGCATCTATCTTTAGCACCCTCGCCCCAGGAACATCTCCACTTGCTGCATAAATCTTTAGCATCCTCCCATCTAGAAATATCTCCACTCGCTGCATGCATCTTTAGCACCCTCCCCCAGGAACATCTTCACTCACTGCTTGCTTCTTTAGCACCCTCCCACCTGGGAACATCTCCACTCACTGCATGCATCTTTAGCACCCTCCCACCTGGAAACATCTCCACTCACTGCATGCATCTTTAGCACCCTTCCCCCAGGAACATCTTCACTCACTGCATGCATTTTTAGCATCCTCCCCCCCCCACCCGGGAACATCTCCACTCACTGCTTGCATCTTTAGCACCCTCCCACCTGGGAACATCTCCACTCACTGCATGCATCTTTAGCACCCTCCCACCTGGGAACATCTCCACTCACTGCATGTATCTTTAGCAGCGCCCCAGGAACATCTCCACTTGCTGCATGCATCTTTAGCAGCCTCGCCCCAGGAACATCTCCACTTGCTGCATGCATCTTTAGCACCTTACCACCTGGAAACATCTCCACTCACTGCATGCAACTTTAGCATCCTCCCCCCACCTGGGAACATCTCCACTCACTGCATGTATCTTTAGCAGCCTCGCCACAGGAACATCTCCACTCGCTGCATGCATCTTTAGCACCTTACCACCTGGAAACTTCTCCACTCACTGATGCATCTTTAGCACCCTCCCCCAGGGAACATCTCCACTCACTGATGCATCTTTAGCACCCTCCCACCTGGGAACATCTTCATTCACTGCATGCATCTTTAGCACCTTACCATCTGGGAACATCTCCACTCACTGCATGCAACTTTAGCATCCTCCCCCCACCCGGGAACATTTCCACTCACTGCATGTATCTTTAGCAGCCTCGCCCCAGGAACATCTCCACTCACTGCATGTATCTTTAGCACCTTACCATCTGGAAACATCTCCACTCGCTGCATGCATCTTTAGCATCCTCCCCCCACCCGGGAACATTTCCACTCACTGCATGTATCTTTAGCACCCTCGCCCCAGGAACATCTCCACTCACTGCATGCATCTTTATCACCTTACCACCTGGAAACATCTCCACTCACTGCATGCAACTTTAGCACCCTCCCACCTGGGAACATCTCCACTCACTGCATGCATCTTTAGCACACTCCCACCTGGGAACATCTCCACTCACTGCTTGCATCTTTAGCACCCTCCCACCTGGGAACATCTCCACTCACTGCATGCATCTTTAGCACCCTCCCACCTGGGAACATCTCCACTCACTGCATGTATCTTTAGCAGCCTCGCCACAGGAACATCTCCACTCGCTGCATGCATCTTTAGCACCTTACCACCTGGAAACATCTCCACTCACTGATGCATCTTTAGCACCCTCCCCCCGGGAACATCTCCACTCACTGATGCATCTTTAGCACCCTCCCACCTGGGAACATCTTCATTCACTGCATGCATCTTTAGCACCTTACCATCTGGGAACATCTCCACTCACTGCATGCAACTTTAGCATCCTCCCCCCACCCGGGAACATTTCCACTCACTGCATGTATCTTTAGCACCCTCCCCCCGGGAACATCTCCACTCACTGATGCATCTTTAGCACCCTCCCACCTGGGAACATCTTCATTCACTGCATGCATCTTTAGCACCTTACCATCTGGGAACATCTCCACTCACTGCATGCAACTTTAGCATCCTCCCCCCACCCGGGAACATTTCCACTCACTGCATGTATCTTTAGCAGCCTCGCCCCAGGAACATCTCCACTCACTGCATGTATCTTTAGCACCTTACCATCTGGAAACATCTCCACTCGCTGCATGCATCTTTAGCATCCTCCCCCCACCCGGGAACATTTCCACTCACTGCATGTATCTTTAGCAGCCTCGCCCCAGGAACATCTCCACTCACTGCATGCATCTTTATCACCTTACCACCTGGAAACATCTCCACTCACTGCATGCAACTTTAGCACCCTCCCACCTGGGAACATCTCCACTCACTGCATGCATCTTTAGCACCCTCCCACCTGGGAACATCTCCACTCACTGCTTGCATCTTTAGCACCCTCCCACCTGGGAACATCTCCACTCACTGCATGCATCTTTAGCACCCTCCCACCTGGGAACATCTCCACTCACTGCATGTATCTTTAGCAGCCTCGCCACAGGAACATCTCCACTCGCTGCATGCATCTTTAGCACCTTACCACCTGGAAACTTCTCCACTCACTGATGCATCTTTAGCACCCTCCCCCCGGGAACATCTCCACTCACTGATGCATCTTTAGCACCCTCCCACCTGGGAACATCTTCATTCACTGCATGCATCTTTAGCACCTTACCATCTGGGAACATCTCCACTCACTGCATGCAACTTTAGCATCCTCCCCCCACCCGGGAACATTTCCACTCACTGCATGTATCTTTAGCAGCCTCGCCCCAGGAACATCTCCACTCACTGCATGTATCTTTAGCACCTTACCATCTTGAAACATCTCCACTCGCTGCATGCATCTTTAGCATCCTCCCCCCACCCGGGAACATTTCCACTCACTGCATGTATCTTTAGCAGCCTCGCCCCAGGAACATCTCCACTCACTGCATGCATCTTTAGCACCTTACCACCTGGAAACATCTCCACTCACTGCATGCAACTTTAGCATCCTCCCCCCACCCGGGAACATCTCCACTCACTGCATGTATCTTTAGCAGCCTCGCCCCAGGAACGTCTCCACTCACTGCATGCATCTTTAGCAGCCTCGCCCCAGGAACATCTCCACTTGCTGCATGCATCTTTAGCACCCTCCCCCAGGGAACATCTGCACTCACTGCATGCATCTTTAGCACCTTCCCCCAGGAAACATCTCCACTCACTGCATGCATCTTTAGCACCCTCCCCCAGGGAACATCTGCACTCACTGCATGGATTTTTAGCACGTTATCACCTGGAAGAATCTCCACTCACTGCATACAGCTTTAGCACCTCACCCCCAGGAACATCTTTACTCACTGCATGCATCTTTAGCACCCTCCTCCCAGGAACATCTCCACTCGCTGCATAAATCTTTAGCACCCTTCCCCCAGGAACATCTTCACTCACTGCATGCATTTTTAGCATCCTCCCCCCCCCCACCCGGGAACATCTCCACTCACTGCATGTATCTTTAGCACCCTTGCCCCAGGAACATCTCCACTTGCTGCATAAATCTTTAGCATCCTCCCATCTAGAAATATCTCCACTCGCTGCATGCATCTTTAGCACCCTCCCCCAGGAACATCTTCACTCACTGCTTGCTTCTTTAGCACCCTCCCACCTGGGAACATCTCCACTCACTGCATGCATCTTTAGCACCCTCCCACCTGGAAACATCTCCACTCACTGCATGCATCTTTAGCACCCTTCCCCCAGGAACATCTTCACTCACTGCATGCATTTTTAGCATCCTCCCCCCCCCCCCACCCGGGAACATCTCCACTCACTGCTTGCATCTTTAGCACCCTCCCACCTGGGAACATCTCCACTCACTGCATGCATCTTTAGCACCCTCCCACCTGGGAACATCTCCACTCACTGCATGTATCTTTAGCAGCGCCCCAGGAACATCTCCACTTGCTGCATGCATCTTTAGCAGCCTCGCCCCAGGAACATCTCCACTTGCTGCATGCATCTTTAGCACCTTACCACCTGGAAACATCTCCACTCACTGCATGCAACTTTAGCATCCTCCCCCCACCTGGGAACATCTCCACTCACTGCATGTATCTTTAGCAGCCTCGCCACAGGAACATCTCCACTCGCTGCATGCATCTTTAGCACCTTACCACCTGGAAACTTCTCCACTCACTGATGCATCTTTAGCACCCTCCCCCAGGGAACATCTCCACTCACTGATGCATCTTTAGCACCCTCCCACCTGGGAACATCTTCATTCACTGCATGCATCTTTAGCACCTTACCATCTGGGAACATCTCCACTCACTGCATGCAACTTTAGCATCCTCCCCCCACCCGGGAACATTTCCACTCACTGCATGTATCTTTAGCAGCCTCGCCCCAGGAACATCTCCACTCACTGCATGTATCTTTAGCACCTTACCATCTGGAAACATCTCCACTCGCTGCATGCATCTTTAGCATCCTCCCCCCACCCGGGAACATTTCCACTCACTGCATGTATCTTTAGCACCCTCGCCCCAGGAACATCTCCACTCACTGCATGCATCTTTATCACCTTACCACCTGGAAACATCTCCACTCACTGCATGCAACTTTAGCACCCTCCCACCTGGGAACATCTCCACTCACTGCATGCATCTTTAGCACACTCCCACCTGGGAACATCTCCACTCACTGCTTGCATCTTTAGCACCCTCCCACCTGGGAACATCTCCACTCACTGCATGCATCTTTAGCACCCTCCCACCTGGGAACATCTCCACTCACTGCATGTATCTTTAGCAGCCTCGCCACAGGAACATCTCCACTCGCTGCATGCATCTTTAGCACCTTACCACCTGGAAACATCTCCACTCACTGATGCATCTTTAGCACCCTCCCCCCGGGAACATCTCCACTCACTGATGCATCTTTAGCACCCTCCCACCTGGGAACATCTTCATTCACTGCATGCATCTTTAGCACCTTACCATCTGGGAACATCTCCACTCACTGCATGCAACTTTAGCATCCTCCCCCCACCCGGGAACATTTCCACTCACTGCATGTATCTTTAGCACCCTCCCCCCGGGAACATCTCCACTCACTGATGCATCTTTAGCACCCTCCCACCTGGGAACATCTTCATTCACTGCATGCATCTTTAGCACCTTACCATCTGGGAACATCTCCACTCACTGCATGCAACTTTAGCATCCTCCCCCCACCCGGGAACATTTCCACTCACTGCATGTATCTTTAGCAGCCTCGCCCCAGGAACATCTCCACTCACTGCATGTATCTTTAGCACCTTACCATCTGGAAACATCTCCACTCGCTGCATGCATCTTTAGCATCCTCCCCCCACCCGGGAACATTTCCACTCACTGCATGTATCTTTAGCAGCCTCGCCCCAGGAACATCTCCACTCACTGCATGCATCTTTATCACCTTACCACCTGGAAACATCTCCACTCACTGCATGCAACTTTAGCACCCTCCCACCTGGGAACATCTCCACTCACTGCATGCATCTTTAGCACCCTCCCACCTGGGAACATCTCCACTCACTGCTTGCATCTTTAGCACCCTCCCACCTGGGAACATCTCCACTCACTGCATGCATCTTTAGCACCCTCCCACCTGGGAACATCTCCACTCACTGCATGTATCTTTAGCAGCCTCGCCACAGGAACATCTCCACTCGCTGCATGCATCTTTAGCACCTTACCACCTGGAAACTTCTCCACTCACTGATGCATCTTTAGCACCCTCCCCCCGGGAACATCTCCACTCACTGATGCATCTTTAGCACCCTCCCACCTGGGAACATCTTCATTCACTGCATGCATCTTTAGCACCTTACCATCTGGGAACATCTCCACTCACTGCATGCAACTTTAGCATCCTCCCCCCCACCCGGGAACATTTCCACTCACTGCATGTATCTTTAGCAGCCTCGCCCCAGGAACATCTCCACTCACTGCATGTATCTTTAGCACCTTACCATCTTGAAACATCTCCACTCGCTGCATGCATCTTTAGCATCCTCCCCCCACCCGGGAACATTTCCACTCACTGCATGTATCTTTAGCAGCCTCGCCCCAGGAACATCTCCACTCACTGCATGCATCTTTAGCACCTTACCACCTGGAAACATCTCCACTCACTGCATGCAACTTTAGCATCCTCCCCCCACCCGGGAACATCTCCACTCACTGCATGTATCTTTAGCAGCCTCGCCCCAGGAACATCTCCACTCACTGCATGCATCTTTAGCAGCCTCGCCCCAGGAACATCTCCACTTGCTGCATGCATCTTTAGCACCTTACCACCTGGAAACATCTCCACTCACTGCATGCAACTTTAGCATCCTCCCCCCACCTGGGAACATCTCCACTCACTGCATGTATCTTTAGCAGCCTCGCCCCAGGAACATCTCCACTCGCTGCATGCATCTTTAGCACCTTACCACCTGGAAACTTCTCCACTCACTGATGCATCTTTAGCACCCTCCCCCAGGGAACATCTCCACTCACTGATGCATCTTTAGCACCCTCCCACCTGGGAACATCTTCATTCACTGCATGCATCTTTAGCACCTTACCACCTGGGAACATCTCCACTCACTGATGCATCTTTAGCACCCTCCCACCTGGGAACATCTTCATTCACTGCATGCATCTTTAGCACCTTACCATCTGGGAACATCTCCACTCACTGCATGCAACTTTAGCATCCTCCCCCCACCCGGGAACATTTCCACTCACTGCATGTATCTTTAGCAGCCTCGCCCCAGGAACATCTCCACTCACTGCATGTATCTTTAGCACCTTACCATCTGGAAACATCTCCACTCGCTGCATGCATCTTTAGCATCCTCCCCCCACCCGGGAACATTTCCACTCACTGCATGTATCTTTAGCATCCTTCCCCCAGGAACATCTCCACTCGCTGCATGCATCTTTAGCACCTTACCACCTGGGAACATCTCCACTCACTGCATGCATCTTTAGCACCCTCCCCCCCCGCGAACATCTCCACTCACTGATTTTTATTTTTATTTATTTATTTATTTTTATATACCGGTGTTCGATTTTACTTATCACATCAGTTTACATTTAAACAAAATTTGCAGGGACTCATGCGTTACCTTTGTCAAATACATTAAACATTTAAATATGGAGATTGTTAACAAGGGATATAAAAGAACATGTGGAATGGCTAACACTACGGGATGCACAAAGGGGCGCACAAAGGGGAGTGCCCCTTTGTCGCGTCCCTTCGGTGCGCAACGCCTGGTGTTCTGGCGCCATTTAACGTCCGTCACAGTCTTCAGTGATGTCAGAGGGGGCGGGTCTCCTGATCGAGGATCACACACCGTTCCGCCCTCCCCTCTCAGTTCCAGATGGATTCTTTCACCTTTTTTTTCTCTCTTTCTGTCTTTCTTATCACTGTTAGTTGTTTCAGGGAGCCCGGTGGTGATGGTGTGTGGCATCCCTGCATCTTTAGCCCCTTACCACATGGAAACATCTCCACTCACTGCATGCAACTTTAGCACCCTCCCACCTGGGAACTTCTCCACTCACTGCATGCATCTTTAGCACCCTCCCACCTGGGAACATTTGCACTCACTGCATGCATCTTTAGCACCCTCCCCCCAGGAACTTCTCCACTCACTGCATGAATCTTTAGCACCCTCCCCCAGGGAACATCTCCACTCACTGCATGCAACTTTAGCACCCTCCCACCTGGGAACATCTCCACTCACTGCATGCATCTTTAGCACCCTCCCCCAGGGAACATCTGCACTCACTGCATGCATCTTTAGCACCCTCCCCCCAGGAACATCTCCACTCACTGCATGAATCTTTAGCACCCTCCCCCAGGGAACATCTCCACTCACTGCATGCAACTTTAGCACCCTCCCACCTGGGAACATCTCCACTCACTGCATGCATCTTTAGCACCCTCCCACCAGGGATCATCTCCACTCACTGCATGCATCTTTAGCACGTCACCACCTGGAAACATCTCCACTCACTGCATATAGCTTTAGCACCTCCCCCCCAGGAACATCTTCACTCACTGCATGCATCTTTAGCACCCTCTCCCCAGGAACATCTCCACTCACTGCATGCATCTTTAGCACCCTCCTCCCAGGAACATATCCACTCGCTGCATAAATCTTTAGCACCCTCCCATCTGGAAACATCTTCACTCCCTGCATGCATTTTTAGCACCCTCCCACATGGGAACATCTTCACTCACTGCATGTATCTTTAGCACCCTCCCCCAGGGAACATCTGCACTCACTGCATGCATCTTTAGCACCTTACAACCTGGGAACATCTCCACTCACTGCATGAATCTTTAGCACCTTACCACCTGGGAACATCTTCACTCACTGCATGCATCTTTAGCACCTTACAACCTGGGAACATCTCCACTCACTGCATGAATCTTTAGCCCCTTACCACCTGGGAACATCTTCACTCACTGCATGCATCTTTAGCACCTTACAACCTGGGAACATCTCCACTCACTGCATGCATCTTTAGCACCCTCCCACATGGGAACATCTTCACTCACTGCATGCATTTTTAGCACCCTCCCACCTGGGAACATCTTCACTCACTGCATGTATCTTTAGCACCCTCCCACATGGGAACATCTTCACTCACTGCATGCATTTTTAGCACCCTCCCACCTGGGAACATCTCCACTCACTGCATGCATCTTTAGCACCCTCCCACATGGGAACATCTTCACTCACTGCATGCATTTTTAGCACCCTCCCACCTGGGAACATCTTCACTCACTGCATGTATCTTTAGCACCCTCCCCCAGGGAACATCTGCACTCACTGCATGCATCTTTAGCACCTTACAACCTGGGAACATCTCCACTCACTGCATGAATCTTTAGCACCTTACCACCTGGGAACATCTTCACTCACTGCATGCATCTTTAGCACCTTACAACCTGGGAACATCTCCACTCACTGCATGAATCTTTAGCCCCTTACCACCTGGGAACATCTTCACTCACTGCATGCATCTTTAGCACCTTACAACCTGGGAACATCTCCACTCACTGCATGCATCTTTAGCACCCTCCCACATGGGAACATCTTCACTCACTGCATGCATCTTTAGCACCTTACAACCTGGGAACATCTCCACTCACTGCATGCATCTTTAGCACCCTCCCACATGGGAACATCTTCACTCACTGCATGCATTTTTAGCACCCTCCCACCTGGGAACATCTCCACTCACTGCATGCATCTTTAGCACCCTCCCACATGGGAACATCTTCACTCACTGCATGCATTTTTAGCACCCTCCCACCTGGGAACATCTTCACTCACTGCATGTATCTTTAGCACCCTCGCCCCAGGAACATCTCCACTCGCTGCATAAATCTTTAGCACCCTCCCACCTGGAAACATCTCCACTCGCTGCATGCATCTTTAGCACCCTCCCCCCGGGAACATCTGCACTCACTGCATGCATCTTTAGCACCTTACCACCTGGGAACATCTCCACTCACTGCATGCATCTTTAGCACCTTACCACCTGGGAATATCTCCGCTCACTGCATGCATCTTTAGCACCCTCCCCCAGGGAACATCTGCACTCACTGCATGCATCTTTAGCACCTTACCACCTGGGAACATCTCCACTCACTGCATGCATCTTTAGCACCTTACCACCTGGGAACATCTTCACTCACTGCATGCAACTTTAGCACCCTCCCCCAGGGAACTTCTCCACTCACTGCATGTATCTTTAGCACCCTCCCCCCAGGAATGCTTGCAGTCAGTTCAATGTGTGCAACTTTAATACCCATACCCTGGGAACACCTTCACTCAACACGTGCACCTTTAACAACTCCCCTCTGGAATCCTCTCCACTCAGCCCTTGTTCCTTCAGCCACATTGAGGGGACACAATTCATGCTTTTTACCTCTAGAAATTTCTTTGATAATTTCCCTGAGATGTCCCAACAATTTTATCCTGATTGTATCCTCAGCATCAGCCTTAGAACAGGAGACAACATGCAGAATCAGTTCAGAGAGAACTTCCTGGCTCAGAAATCAATAAAATTCCAAAGAGGAACCTCTGACAATTCTGAATTATCTGTCAAATAGCAATAAGAAGACAACGTGAATTTGTCTGGGATTTCTGTTATACGTCTGATGAACATAAAAACAGAGAATTATCATTTTTATAAATATCGGTTTATGATTCTATTCTAGTGCATAAAAATGCCAAGTTCTTTCTTTCTAACAGAGGAAATGTCACAAGTTCTCTGATGGACATTTTATAAACTGGAAGCTCTAACATTTCTCTATTTCTTACTGTTTCTTCCCACCCTGCAGGACTGGATAAGTTTTATTCACAGTCTGATAAATATATTTCTGCCTGGCACTGTATTTATTTCTCTTCTCTGACCTCTGATCCGTGTTTCTCTTTGTTTTAATTCAGAGTGGTGGATGGATCGTTTCAGATATGCAGGTAACTGCCTCTGACATAACTAATTATACAAATGATTCAATCTATGTATGAGAGCTGCTACAGTGTCTCCTCCAGCCTCACCCTTCCCCTCCTGCCCCCTGTATGCTTCCTGGGAGGGGAGGGGTTGGGGCAGGAAGCAGAGGGCAGTTCTCTGTTACCTGAGATTCAGGGCAGGGGGGCAGAGCCCTGGTGCTCATGCAATGGGTCCCCTGCTATGCAGAGTCAGGGCATAGGTAACCCCAGCACTCTCCTCCCTCAGACACCACAGTATCTTCCTCCCTCTCCCCTCCAAGCCTGATCTAAACATTCTCCTCCTCTTCATCCCCCCCCCACAACCTCAGCAGTCTCTTTTCCATAGGCTCCCACTCTCAACTGTGAAGCTGCTGCCCCTACAGCCTCCTGAGCAACCCTGGCACTGCCTCCATTTCTGTCACCACCCCTACATTCCCACCCCTTACTCCCCTTCCAACTGAAATCATCCTCCCTCTCCCCCCTGCATGCCCCAGCCCTCTCCCCTTCCCAGCTGTGAATCTGCTGCCCCTGCAGCCTTCACTCTCCTCTGCCGCTTGCTCTGTGCTGGCCCCGCTCTTTCCGCTCTCTGCGTCTCCCTCCCGCCTGCGTGGCCGGTGCAGCTTCTCCCAGTGCAGACCCCAGTGCCAGCACCGCTGCCTCCTGCCGCACGGGGCAATTACTGCACTTCCTGCCACAGGAGCACATGCAGGAATTGACAGAGACCCCACCCCTTATACTAAGGACTGCCCCTGCCTTTATTGCGGGAGGAGGGGGGGGTGTCATGGGGGCGAGGTGTTTTCAGTGGAAGGGAAATATAAATGGGAAGAGGAGGCCAATCGGGCTGTGAATTGTAGGAAGCCCGGCAGGGAATTAGCCAATTAGAAACTCCTTTCACTGATGATGTCAGGGGAATCAGTCCAATGGGAGATACTGGAGAGCAGCCGGCCAATAGGATCACTGGTATGGCTGAGCCCTGTCAGTGAGTGGCAACCAATAACAGAGCTCCTCTTATAGACTACGTAAGTGACTCAGGAAGCAGCCAATGAGGTTTAGGGGTGGGAGAGTGAAGAGCCAATGAGAGTTAGAGCTGGGGGGGGGGTATAGGGAACCAATGGGGGTTAGAGGTGTGTGAGGAGCCAATGATGAGTGTGTGCTCATGTTTATTCATGTGTCTCCTCTCTGCAGTGCCTGTGACTCTGGACCCTGAAACTGCGCATCCTGAGCTCCTCCTATCTGAGGATGGGAAAAGTGTCAGAGAGGGAGGGGCAGGGCAGAGCCTCCCTGACAGTCCCCGGAGATTTGATACTGAGCCCTGTGTGCTGGGGCGTGAGGGCTTCACCTCGGGGAGACATTACTGGGAGGTGGGGGTGGAGCTGCAGGAGGGGGGTATCTGTCAGCTGGGGGTGTGCAGAGACTCTGTGAGGATGAAGGGGGAGATCTCACCATCACCTGAGGAGGGATACTGGGGAGTGGGGCTGTGGCCTGGAGGTAAATGCTGGGCCCTCACCTCCCCCAATACCGAGCTCCCCCTGAGTGAGAGCCCCCGGGCAGTGGGGATTCTCCTGGACTATGAGGGAGGGGAAGTTTCATTTTACAATGCAGAGAATAAATCTCATCTCTACACCTTCTCCCACACCTCCACTGGCCCTCTCCTGCCTTTCTTCTGTACTTTTAAAGCAGCTCTGAGGATCCTCCCAGTGCAGGGCTGGGAGTGAGAGACCCCGGGCAGTGAGGATTCTCCTGGACTATGACGGAGGGGAAGTTTCATTTTACAATGCAGAGAATAAATCTCATCTCTACACCTTCTCCCACACCCTCACTGGCACTCTCCTGCCTTTCTTCTGTACTTATAAAGCAGCTCTGAGGATCCTCCCAGTGCCAGGCTGGGAGTGAGAGATACCGGGCAGTGGGGATTCTCCTGAACTGAGGGAAGGGGAAGTTTCATTTTACAATGCAGAGAATAAATCTCATTTCTACCCCTTCTCTGGCACTCTCCTGCCTTTCTTCTGTCTTTATGAAGCAGCTCTGAGGATCCTCCCAGTGCCAGGCTGGGAGTGAGAGCCCCCGGGCAGTGGGGATTCTCCTGGACTATGAGGGAGGGGAAGTTTCATTTTACAATGCAGAGAATAAATCTCATCTCTACACCTTCTCTGGCACTCTCCTGCCTTTCTTCTGTACTTATAAAGCACTGAACTCTAGGAAGGTATAGGGATGAGTAATATTAACTTAGTAACCTCTCTGAGGCAGGGACACATTGTACTTGTATGTAATTGGTGGTAAATGATGTCTGTAATACTGCAGCAATGATAAGAGGAATATTAATAATAAAAATAATAAAATTAATAAAATCTGTTTTCCATTTGCTCCTCACTCCTCCCCTGTACATTTCTCTTGGGGGGGGGGGGGGAGTGCTTGCTATCACAGCACATACACTCTACACCAGTGGTTCGCAACTGGTGTGTCGCCAAGCACACGCAGGTGTGTCGCCACACTTCCCGGTCCCCCGCTGACCCTGCTGCTCCCCCACCCAAGCAAAATAGGTCCTCCGCCCGGGCGAAACGCGGCAGGACAGCTGGGGTCAGCAGCACCGGCATGCTCTCTTCTTCCCGCGCCCAGGAAGAGGATGTGGTGAGCAGCAGGTGCATGCACGGGAAGAAGAGACCATGCTAGTGCAGGCAGTATCGGCCTGAAGAAGAGAAGAGAGGTGCAGCCTGAGGAATGAGCAGCGCAGCTTGGAGAAAAACAAAGAACAATGTCAACCCTTGTGGCCGATGGGACTCTTTCTCCACGAGGGCTGAAAGTGAAGGAGGTTGCTGCTGTCGCTAGTTTGGGGGGAGGGGTAAGTGAATGAGCAAACATATGTGTTTGAGGTGCTGTGTGTATGAGTGAGACAGCATGTATGTGAATGATTGAGGCCTGTATATGTGAAAGAGAGTATGTCTGTGACTGAGAGCCTGTGTGTCTAAGTTTGTGATTGAAAACCTGTTTGAGTGAAAGAGTATGTGTGTATGATTGAGATCCTTTTTGTGTGAGAGAGATCATGTGTATGTATGATTAAGAGCCTGTGTGTATAAGTAAGAGAGAGAGCATGTGTGTCTGTGACTGAGAGCTGGTTTAGGTGAGGGAGCATGTGAGTATGTGATTGAAAGCCTGTGTGTAAATATATGAGAGAGAGAGCATGTGTGTCTGTGTCTGATTGAAAGCTGGTTTAGGTGAGAGAGTATGTGAGTATGTGATTGAGAGCCTGTGTGTAAATGAGAGAGAGAGCATGCATGTAAGAGAAAAAGACAGCATGTATGTGTGCGATTGAAAGCCTGTATGTGTAAGCATGAAAAGACAGCATGTGTGTAAATGTGTAACTAAGAGCCTATATAAGTGAGAGAGAAAAAGCATATGTATATGTGAGCGATTGAGAACATTGCGGAGTGCGCTCATTGGGACCGAGCTTATGGCCTTCAGGTACTGTTATGAAGCACACCCTCGGGCCTGGTCAGGAACTCGGAAGTGCGATCCATCAGGAGAGGAATGTGAGCCCTTGAGCTGTGGCATGACTCAGGGAGGAGCCCCAAGACACACCTTGGGAGGTGAGCTGGTACCAGCACGGATGGAGCAGGAACAAGGCTGGAGCAGAGACAAGGCATGGATTATCTGGGAATGGAACAAGACTGAAGATACTGACCCTCCACCAGACCTGCATGCTACAAGAAGACCAACAATGCAATGGTGGTCAATGAACAGTCCTCCGACTGTTCCAAGCCCTTTCAGACCTGCCGCTGGGTAACAGCAAGAAGCGGCAGGCCAGACGGAGGCCAGGCAAAGACATGGATACTTGGGCGAAGACTCAGATGAAGACGTAGGTGCTTGGACGAAGACTCAGGCAAAGACGTAGGTGCTTGGACGAAGATTCAGGATTAAAGTTCAGAAGACGAAGACTCAGGTTCAAAGGTCAGGATCAAGTACTAGGTTGAGGCTGTGACGCAGCGTGCCCTACACAGCCCACCCGCGGGACTGGTCGTGGACCATGCTTGATACGGGGCAGACTCTATACAAGATAATGGAGCAAATCAGAAGGTGTCCCAGAAAATGAGAGGCCTGCCCTACACATCCACTTGTGGCTGGTCATGGACCATGCTTTGTCGATGCAGGTACCAAACAGAGCCCAACCCATGGACAGAGCAGACACAAGGAATCAGAGGGCCAGCAAAGTTCAAGACACAGGACCAAGACAGGACTTGGCTTCGGAGGCTTGCGCAGCAAACGACGAAGGGTGGACATCAAGGAACCAAAGGTACAGGACATGAAGGCTGGATTACAGGACATCAAGGACGTCAGGACTGGATCACGGAGCATCTCGGTCGTCAGGAACATGGACATCAGGAACATCAGGGCTGGATTGCAAACATCCCAAACTACAGACGAAGGAATTCTGATGAGGGACAAGACTAAGACATCAAGACGAGGAGACCAGAAACATCAGAAAACATGAAGAACACGAAGCCATCTACACAATGAAGACCACGGAAAACCTGGACTACCAGACAGAACATAACGATGTGCAAGCTGATCTGAAGGCCGGAGTGACTAAAGAGGAACCCTTATATAGAGCTGGAACCTCTTCAGTGTATTTAAAGGGCCCACGGCCTGGGGCATATCCAGCCACGGGCCCTTTAAATACACTGAAGAGGTGCGAGCCGGACAGCGAGCCGGACAGCGGAGTCCCTGCCGTGCAGAAGCAGACTGAGCAGGCAGGCTTCGGGGCAGCCTCCTGGCTGCAAGATGACGTCAGAACGACAGAGGCAACGGTCCTCCCCTGCCGCTCAGGAGGAGTTTGACGGTGGCTCCATGCCGCAAAGAGAACAGCTGACCAGCGCGGCCTCCAGGCCGCACAAGAAAATCTCTGCGGGGCTTCCTCGCTGCAGAGGCGGAGTCTCTAGTGGCGGACATCGGGCAGGGTCGGCCCGCCACAAAGGATGGCAGAGGCGCAATGGTCCAGGCCATGAGTGCAGCAGCAGTGGTGGCCTCCTGGCTGCTTGGGTGGGCGGCGGCACGGCCGTCCAGGCCGTGACTGCCGCAGGACGGCTCCAGCATCAGCAGCAGCAGCTTGGGTGAGTGAAGAGGCCTGCTCGCGGAGATTAGCTCCGCGGGCAGGAATCGTAACAAGAACCAGTGTGAGAGAGATAGAGGAGAAAGTTGCAAGCAAACCATCCCTCCTCCTGCTAATTCAAAACAATCTCAGGGCACCTGGATATCAACCGTTCCCAGGTATGCAGAGCAAAACATTTTTTTTTGTATCATTATTGGGCCTTTGTGTCTGCTATTTTGAAATATTTTATTGGTAAAACATTGACAAGACAGGCGAAGAGAGAATTTGAAATGAAGTTGGCTATAGAGGCAAAAACTCATAATAAATCTTTTTTAAATATATCCAAAGCAAAAAAACCTGTGAGGGAGTCTGTTGGACCATTAGATGACTGAGGGGTTAAAGGGGCTCTTAGAGAAGATAAGGCCATTGCAGACTAAATTAATTCTTTGCTTCCGTGTTTACTAATTTATTTATTTATTTATTTATTTATTTAAAAACTTTTATATACCGGTATTAGTATGCATACATCATACCGGTTTACAATGTAACTTTAAAGGTAGAAATTACAATGAACAGGGAGGGCGAACAAGGAGGAGTATTTTATTTTTATTTATTTGTGTTTTTCTATACCGGCATTCACGGCAGTTCGTATCATGTCGGTTTACATAAAACAAGGGGTGAGCAATACATTATAACGTACATAGCTAAAACGTAAGAGTATACATTACAAAAGTATAACAAATGCGTAGAAGAAAAAGTTACAATAAAACAGGGGTTATTCTAACTGGGATTAGAGTTAGAGGAGAGATAAAAAGTTTAACAAGAAGTAAAACATTGTAGTGATTGGTTGGTATTGTCTGTTTCAGTTTAATAGAAGATGCTCAGTGTTGCTGCATTTGATGGAAGTGAATCATTAAGGGTCCGGAAATGCTTTCATGAACAGCCATGTTTTAAGTCTCTTCCTGAAGGTTGGAAGACATGGTTCCTGTCGTAATTCTAAGGGGATTGAGTTCCATAGTGGGGGACCTGCTGTGGAGAAGGCCCGATCTCTCAATGTTATATGTTGGGTGGTATTGTTGTGAGGTACTTGTAGATATTCTCTATATGCTTCTCTGATGGGTCTGTTGGAGGAATGTTTTTTGAGAGCTATTTGTAGATGGAGTGGAGCCAGTCCATGGATATTTTTGTAGATTGTGGTGAGGGACTTATGAATTATTCTGTAGTGGATTGGTAACCAGTGAAGGTCTTTGAGGACTGGTGTAATGTGATCTCTTCTCCTTTTGTTTGTTAGAATTCTTGCTGCCGTGTTCTGTATCATTTGGAGAGGTTTAGTGTGGGATGATGGGAGGCCTAGAAGGATAGAGTTGCAGTAATCAATTTTCGCAAATATTATTGCTTGGAGCACTGTTCTATAATCATGGAAATGAAATAGGGGTTTTATTCTTTTTAATATGTGCAGTTTGTGGAAGCAGTCTTTGGTTGTTTGGTTGATAAACGATTTTAAATTTAGCTGGTTGTCTATAGAAACTCCTAAATCTCTTACTTTTGAGATTTGCAAGTTGGCTGGCGGGTTTGTAGTGATTTTGCAATTATCTGGAGAGATTAGCATGAATTCGCTTTTTGATTGGTTTAGAATAAGATTTAAGCTGGATAAGAGATCGTTAATTTCTTGAAAACAGTTTTCCCAAAGTTCTAGAGCTTTAGTGATGGATTCTTTGATGGGGATCACAATCTGGACATCGTCGGCGAATATGAAGTGTTTTAGGTTCAATTTGTTTAGCAGTTGGCAAAGCGGGAGAAGGTATAAGTTGAAAAGTGTTGGTGAGAGAGAGGAACCCTGAGGAACTCCTTGTGAAGATGGGTATCTGGGGGATTCTTTGTTGTGGATTTTAACTTTGAAACCTCTGTTTTCTAAGAATGTCTTGAACCATGTTAGTGCTGATCCTGCAATACCGATGTTCGCCAGTTGCTTTAGTAATATGGTGTGGTTAACAGTATCGAAAGCTGCCGATAGATCCAATAAAATCAGTAGGAAGGCCTGTCCTTTGTCGAGGCCCAGTATAATGTAGTCAGTCAGTGAGATTAGAAGGGATTCTGTGCTTGAAGCTTTTCTGAAACCGAATTGAGTAGGGAATAGAATTTTGTGTTCTTCTATGTATTCAGATAGTTGTGAGTTAACTAGTTTCTCCATCACCTTGGCAATGAAAGGCAGATTGGAGATTGGACGGAAGTTGTTAGGATCTTTGGGGTCCAAGTTAGGCTTCTTGAGGAGCGGTTTAATGGATGCTAGTTTGAGGTCGTCTGGATAGAAACCCTGGGTGAATGAGCAGTTTATGATGTCCGCTAGGGTTTTGGTTATGGTGTCCGGGATTAGCAGTAGTAGTTTAGATGGGATCTGGTCTAGTGGATGAGATGAGGGTTTCATTTTCTTAAGAAGTGTTTGGATCTCTGAGGAAGTGGTGAGTTCAAGAGACTGGAGGGAGATGTCTTTATTATGGAGTGCATAATTGCTGGCTGGTGTGCCTGTATTAGGCTTTAATTGTGTTAGCAGGTTTGTGATTTTCTTACTGAAGAAGAATGCCAGCTCATCAGCTTTTGTTTGAGCTTGGTTAGGTGGTATGTCAGGAAGGTTGGCCTGAGTTAGATTGGAGACAAATGTGAATAGCGCTTTGGAGTCGAATATGATGTCATGAATCTTATGTGCGTAGAAGTATACAAAGAGCAGGAGGTGGAGGAATTAAAGCAATAAATAAAAACTGCAACGGACTATTTACAGGAATATACAAGGCGTAGGCAAGATACTTGCAGAAGTCGGTGTACTTAATCAGGGTAGGCTTGTCGGAAGAGCCATGTTTTAAGTTTTTTTCTGAACTTGGCGTAACATGGCTCTAGCCTGAGAGTGGTAGGAGGGCGTTCCATTGTTTAGGGCCTGCAATGGATAGTGCACGGTCCCTAGTAGAGGAGAGGTGGGCTTTTTTTCAAAGGGGGAATGGAGAGGGTGCCTTTGTTGACAGTGCGAGTGGGTCGTTCAGTGCGTATAGGACGAAAGGGTTCATCCAACCAATTGGAATTGTGCGAGTGGATGGACTTGTGCACTATGGTTAGAATTTTGAAGAGAATTCGGGATGCGATGGGGAGCCAGTGGAGTTCTTTGAGTATTGGGGTAATGTGATCAGCTTTCCTTGAGTTGGTGATGACCCTGGCGATGGCATTCTGGAGCATTTGTAAGGGCTTGGTGGTGGAGGAGGGTAGGCCAAGGAAGAGGGCATTACAGTAGTCCAGCTTTGAGGAAAGGGTGGCTTGGACGACGGTGCGGAAGTCATGATAGTGGAGGAGGGGTCTGAGTTTCTTCAGGATGTGAAGCTTGAAGAAACCTTCTTTGAGGATGGAGTTGATCTGTTTTTTGAGATTGAGTTGTTGATCTATGATAACCCCAAGGTCTCTTACTGTGGGTTGGGGTGTTATGACGTTGAAAGCTGGATCGTTGGAGATCGGTGGTTTGGGAGGGAGGTGAGGAGAGATAAGGAGCAGCTCTGTTTTGGAGGAGTTTAGAGCGAGGTGGATGTTGGTGAGGAAGTCATTGATGTTGGCAAGACATGTGTTCCAGAAGGCAAGGGCATCTGAGAGAGAGTTGTGAATGGGAATGACGATTTGAACGTCATCTGCATGATGGTAGAATTTGAGGCCGAGGTCTGTGAGGAGCTGACATAGAGGTGTGAGATAAATGTTGAAAAGGGTGGAGGAGAGGGAGGAGCCTTGTGGGACACCTTGAGACAAGGGATAGAGTGTGGAGTTGGCGTTTCCTATCTTGACGGAGAACTTTCTGTTAGATAAGTAGGATTTAAACCATAGTAGGGCTAGGCCTGAGATGCCTATTTCGGATAGCCGGTTGATGAGGAGGTTATGGTTGATGGTATCAAAGGCAGCTGAGATGTCGAGTAAGGCGAGGAGGTAACAGTTGCCTCGGTCCATGCCTATGAGTAAGTGGTCCGTGAGGGAGAGCAGGAGGGTTTCTGTATTGAGGTATTTACGGAAGCCATATTGGGCTGGATGCAGAATGTTGTTGCTTTCTAGATATTCTGTAAGTTGGATGTTTACAATCTTTTCCATAATTTTGGATAGGAAGGGCAGGTTAGAGATAGGGCGGAAGTTAGCGGGGTCTTTAGGGTCTAGTGTTGGTTTTTTTAGGAGGGGCTTGACAATAGCTTGTTTAAGAGCATCTGGGACAGAGCCTGAAGAGAGGGAGGAGTTTATGATGTCTGCGATGGGTTTGGATATAGTGTTCGGGATGGAGAGGAGGGATTTTGTGGGAATGGTGTCTGAAGGGTGGGAAGCTGGTTTGAGTTTTCTGAGAATAGATTCCACTTCTTTAGCGGAAGTCAGGTCAAGGGTTTGGAGGGTGGGTGAAGTGGGGGAAGGTTGGAGGGAGGGGGAAGGGGAGGTGGATGGAGAAGGGTGTTGAAATCTGCGGAGGATGTTGGTGATTTTTGTGAGGAAATACTGGGCGATTTCTTCGCTCTTAGTGGAGGCATCATTCTCAGGGATAGTGGGCTGAGAGGATTTGGTGAGGTTGGCAACATAATTGAAAAGGGCTTTCGGGTTGTACATGTATTGGTGGATCTTAGCTGAAAAGTAGTCTCTTTTTGTTTTGAGGGTGGTTATTCTATATTGGTGAAGGGTAGTTTTGAAACTTGAGGCGAGTTGGGGTGAGGGGGCTTTATGCCAGTTTCTCTCACGCTGCCTGAGGGTATTTTTTAGGGATCTTAGTTCAGTCGTGTACCAGGGTTGATGATTTTTTGTGGGTTGGGTAATGTTACGTCTGGAGATGGGGCATAGTTTGTCAGCAATTTCAAGAGTCATGCTGAGCCAGGATTTGATGGCAGTCTCTGGACTGGAGCAGTCAAGGCTAGTGGATGTGTTGGAAATGGCAAGAGCCAGTTCATCTCCAGAGCAGGGTTTCCTGAAGGTGAAGGTGGTGTTGTTTGAGGGAGTGGGGGTAGTAGGGAAGTTAAGGGGGAGGAGGGCTTTTATGAGGAAGTGGTCGGACCAAGGTACAGGGGAGCAGGTGGGGGGGGTGGGATGGTAGGAAGCAGTGGTTGATGAATATAAGGTCAAGGGAGTGACCAGCTTGGTGCGTGGGGGAGGCAACAATTTGTCTAAGGCCTAGAGCTTGGAGTGCAGTAAGGAATGCCTCACAAGAAGGGGTAAGGGGGGTGGCATCGACATGGAGGTTGAAGTCTCCTAGTATGATGGAAGGGATTTCAATGTTTATGTTGGCAGATAAGAATTCAATTAAGGGGGAGGGGTCCCGTTCGATGGATCCAGGAGGGGCATAAATGAGACAGATTTGCAGTGAGGGGGCTTTGAAGAGGCCAATTTCTAGCTTGGAGGGTGATGTGGTGTGGGAGAGTTTGAGATTAAGGTGTTTCTTGAAGGCTAGGAGGATGCCACCTCCTCTTTTCTTGGGTCTTGGAATGGATAGGAATTCGTAGGATTGTGCAGGTAGCTGGTTCAGGAGGATAATGTCTGTTTCTTTGAGCCAGGTTTCCGTGATGGCACAGATGTCTGGCTTGGTGTCAGTGAGGAGGTCATTTAGGATGGGGGTTTTTTTGGAGAGTGATTGGGCGTTGAACAGAATGATGGAGAGGGTAGTGAGTCCAAGGAATTGGTTGAGGGGGGTAGTGAGGATAGGGAGGAGGGATTTGTAAGGGGGGGGGGGGGGGGGGGGGGGGTCTGTTGTGGGGGAGGTGGATGCGGTTGATGTGTTGTGTGGTCATAGTGGGTGAGTAGGCAAAGGAGGAGGGAGGGAGAGGGGGTAGGTAAAAAGGAAACTGAGAGGATATAGGGTAGTACAAGGCGGGGATTAAGGTATCAAGGAGTTAAACTGAGAGAAGGGCACTGAGGGAAGGGCACAAAGCTGATTAGGTAGGGTAAGAGGTGTAAATAGTGTACCATGCAGGTTATACAGCTTAGATAACATGCACAAATAACAGAATAGAGCAATTTAAGGTGTTAGGGGGAGTAGTCCAGTGGCTGGGAGGCAGGCTCATGAGCACCTGTGAGAGGTGAGATAGGCACTTTGAGGAGGTGCCCACTCACTCGGAGGTCCTGGAGCTGGATGGGTCTTGGCTGAGAGGCTGGCAAGTGAGCAGCGATACCTCAGGGTCAAAAGGGACTGCTGGGTGAGAAGGAGGTCCGTGTAGTACTTTAGGGTCTTCCAGGGTCCTTCAGGGCTGCCCGAAGGGGCGCTCAAAGGGGCAGGCCCCTTTGTCGCGCTCCTTCGGCGCGTGACACTTGACCAGGTTAGATTTTTATAGATGACTCTTTTCTGTGTCGCTCAAAAGTGATGTCATCAATATGGGTCTTAGCATCCAGCACAGAGATTTAAAAGCGGAGTCGTTAGAAGCAGGGCAGTCTTCCAGCTGGGGGAGGGGTCAACAGCCACGAGGTGGAGGAGGAGAGGGTCCAATGGAGGGCTGGGTGCAGGAAACAGCTCAATCCAAGCCCTGGATCCTGGCTTGCAGAGCAGAGAAAAGAAAGGCATGAAGATGTTGGGGAGATACCAGTACAGGAGATGGTTTTCAGGGGTGATGAGTCAGCCGAACTGAACGAAATCACTGTGAACCTGGAAGATGTAGTAGGCCAGATTGACAAACTAAAGAGTAGCAAATCACCCGGACAGGATGGTATGCATCCTAGAGTACTGAAGGAACTCAAAAATGAAATTTCTGATCTATTAGTTAAAATTTGTAACCTATCATTAAAATCATCCATTGTACCCAAAGACTGGAGGGTGGCCAATGTAACCCCAATACTTAAAAAAGGCTACAGGGGTGATCCGGGTAACTATAGACCAGTGAGCCTGACTTCAGTGCCAGGAAAAATAGTGGAAACTATTCTAAAGATCAAAATCGTAAAGCATATAGAAAGACATGATTTAATGGAACACATTCAACATGGATTTACCCAGGGGAAGTCTTGCCTAACAAATCTGCTTCATTTTTTTGAAGGGGTTAATAAATATGTGGATAAAGGTGAACCGGTAGATGTAGTGTATTTGGATTTTCAGAAGGCGTTTGACAAAGTTCCTCATGAGAGGCTTCTAGGAAAAGTAAAAAGTCATGGGATAGGTGGCGATGTCCTTATGTACACTACATCTACCGGTTCACTTTTATCCACATGTTTATTAACTCCTTCAAAAAAGTGAAGCAGATTTGTGAGGCAAGACTTGCCTTGGGTAAAGCCATTTTGACCATGTTCCATTAAACCATGTCTTTCTATATGCTCTGTGATTTTGACGCTTAGAACACTTTCTACTGTTTTTCCTGGTACTGAAGTCAGGTTAACCAGTCTGTAGTTTCCTGGATCGCCCCTGGAGCCCTTTTTAAATATTGGGGTTACATTAGCTATCCTCCAGTCTTCAGGTACAATGGATGATTTTAATGATAGATTACAAATTTTTACTAATAGGTCTGAAATTTCATTTTTGAGTTCCTTCAGAACCCTGGGGTGTATACCATCTGGTCCAGGTGATTTACTACGCTTCAGTTTATTAATCAGGCCTACCACAACTTCTAGGTTCACCATGATTTGGTTCAGTCCATCTGAATCATTACCCATGAAAACCTTCTCTGGAACAGGTATCTCCCCAATATCCTCTTCAGTAAACACCGAAGCAAAGAAATCATTTAATTTTTCCGCGATGGCCTTAACTTCTCTAAATGCCCCTTTAACCCCTCGATCATCTAATGGTCCAACTGATTCCCTCACAGGCTTTCTGCTTCAGATATATTTAAAAAAGATTTTACTATGAGTTTTTGCCTCTACGGCCAACTTCTTTTCAAATTCTCTCTTAGCCTGTCTTATCAATGTCTTACATTTAACTTGCCGACACTTATGCATTATCCTATTTTCTTCTGATGGATCCTTCTTACAATTTTTGAATGAAGATCTTTTGGCTAAAATAGCTTCTTTCACCTCCCCTTTTAACCATGCCAGTAATCATTTTGCCTTCTTTCCACCTTTCTTAATGTGTGGAATATATCTGGACTGTGCTTCTAGAATGGTATTTTTATTTATTTATTAAACAATAACCATGCCTCTTGCACACTTTTTACCTTTGTAGTTGCTTTCAGTTTTTTTCTAATAAGTTCTCATTTTATCAAAGTTTCCCTTTTGAAAGTTTAGCACAAGAGTCATGGATTTGCTTACTGTCCCCCTTCCAGTCATTAATTCAAATTTGATCATATTATGATCACTATTGCCAAGCGGCCCCACCACCATTACCTCTCTCACCAAATCTTGTCCTCCACTGAGAATTAGATCTAAAATTGCTTCCTCTTGTCAGTTCCTGAACCAATTGCTCCATAAAAATATCATTTATTCCATCCAGGAACTTTTATATCTCTAGCATATACACATGAGTCATTTACCCAGTCAATATTGGGGTAATTGAAGTCTACCAATTTGGTTAGCTTCCCTAATTTCTCTTAGCATTTCACTATCAATCTCACCATCTTGACCAGGTGGACGGTAGTATACTCCTATCACTATAGTCTTCCCTGACACACAAGGGATTTCTACCCATAAAGATTCAATTGTGCATTTAGTCTCGTGCCATCCCGGACATAAAGCACCACACCACCTCCCGACTGCTCCTCTCTGTCATTGCGATATAATTTGTACCCCGGTATAGCACTGTCCCATTGGTTATCCTCCTTCCACCATGTCTCTGAGATGCCAATTAAGTCTATGTCATCATTCACTGCTATACATTCTAATTCTCCCATCTTACTTCTTAGACTTCTGGCATTAGCGTACAAACATTTCAAAGTTTGGTTTTTGTTTGTATTTTCATTCTGCTTTTTAATTGATAGGGATGATGGAATTTTTAGCTCAGATGAGTTTTTAGTTACAGGCACTTGGACTACTTTTCTAATTATTGGAACCTCACTGTCGGGATGCCCTAATTCTAATGCATCATTAGTATCATTTAAAGATACATCTCTCCGAACCATGCGCTGCTGAGCGACTGTCGGCTTTCCCCTTTGTTCTAGTTTAAAAGCTGCTCTATCTCCTTTTTAAAGGTTAGCGCCAGCAGTCTGGTTCCACCCTGGCTAAGGTGGAACCCATCTCTTCGGAAGAGACTCCCCCTTCCCCAAAAGGTTCCACAGTTCCTAACAAAACTGAATCCCTCTTCCTTGCACCATCGTCTCATCCACGCATTGAGACTCCGGAGCTCTGCCTGCCTCTGGTGACCTGCGCGTGGAACAGGGAGCATTTCAGAGAATGCTACCCTGGAGGTTCTGGATTTAAGCTTTCTACCTAAGAGCCTAAATTTGGCTTCCAGAACCTCCCTCCCACATTTTCCTATGTCGCTGGTGCCCACATGTACCACGACAGCCGGCTCCTCCCCAGCACTGTCTAAAATCCTATCTAGGTGACGCGTGAGGTCCGCCACCTTCGCACCAGGTAGGCATGTTACCAGGCGATCCTCATGTCCACCAGCCACCCAGCTGTCTACATTCCTAATAATCGAATCACCAACTATGACGGCCAACCTAACCCTTCCCTCCTGGGCAGTAGGCCTTGGGGAGATATCCTGGAGAGCACTGAGAGCTTACACTGAAAATTAAATTACTGGGTCCGAGGTAGAGTAAACTTACATTCTGTTGGCCAAAGTTATTCTATCGCTGTGCCCAGTCTGCTAGAAGCAGCTAGTCACTACCACACTAGGCACAGCAATAGTATAATATGGCAACCAGAAATGTGAGTTATGTTTTACTCCTGTTCTGACCTAGAAGTTAAATTTCCAGGGTTAAGCAAATGTGCTTTAAGCCGTCTGCCCTTTAATGCAGCTCCCTGCATTGCTGGGGAATAGCTAATGCCTTCTTTTACACGGGATTTGCATGCACTCACACTAAATTCAGCGCTGGTTTGAACTCTTGGTTTAGTGCAGATTTTTTAGGAGTTAAAATCCCTGTTAAATACCAGAACTAAATCCAAGGGAGGGCACATATATTCTGCTTATAGCATAGATGAATTGTCTGATGTTTCAGGACCCAGATTAAAGCTCAGGTGTTAATTGTAATTTAAAAAAATAATAACTAGCTATGCAATATGTGAGCTGCAAGAAGACTGGTACTGAAACTATATTATTTAAACATGGAAATTACTATAGAGATAAGACCTCAGTATTGGCAAGAGATCTGAATTAACAGAAACTTCTGATGGCCAATTGGTCCAATCATCGGTCTTATAATCTCTAGTTTTAATTTTATTTTGGTATTAACAAACTTGCGTGTTATTTTATTAATTAATTGCATAGCTAGTTATTTTTTTGTTTCGACTGTATACTAGTTATATCCCTTTATTTTGTTGGTTAATTGTAATTTAAACTTTTGATTATGACCTGCCTTGAGATTATCTTTGGAAAAGGCAGAGTGCGTGACATGTTTGAAAGAGCCATGCCATTTTGATTTGCCAGATTTTCATTCTTAGACAATTACCTGCTCTCTACCACTTCACGTGATCTTTTGCAGGTACAGCTGCCCACTGACACGTGGGAGTGTGTGTGTGTGTGTGGGGGGGGGGGGGGGGGGGGGGGGGGGTTGACATGAGCTGGTTTCTGCAGAATCTGAGCATCCCCCAGCTAATGCCACTCATGCTTGCATGCACGTTACCCAATGTCCACCTTTGAGCATGAATACAAAAAAGCCAGGCTCCCAGCAAGTGTTTTATTATCCATTGCATAAATTAAAAACTGGCACACAACCTAAGAGCAGATTAAAAGCCAAAATTTTAAGAGAGAGTCTTGAGATTAATGCCTTTTGTCTTATAAATGACAGCAAAGTCCATTAAAACCAAACTGGCAGTGGTGCTCCCCTGCAACCAGTATGCAGGATCCTCACTTCAGCTACCACTATTTTAAAATCCCATGTATGGTGTTTACAGCAAGTATCAGCATCTTCTTCCTTAAAAAAAAACCAAAAAACCCCAACATTCCGCCTCCCACAACCCAATCAAAAGGATCCTCCGTCTTAACCTGGAGCCTGTCCTCTGCAGGCTGGTTCTGCATTTATGGGTCCATTCATGACTGCCCTAGACATCTTCCATTAGAGCAGAGGCAGCAGCTCCCACGGTTCTGCTGGAGCTGTAGGACGTTTGCCCCAAGGAGTGGACGTAACAGAAGTCCTGCCCAGCGACAGTCCTGTTCCTGCAGGGATGACCCGCCTTGGTGGTGGCAAAGCACAGCAGTCGCGGTGACACCGAAGAGACAGACCTGAAGGTAGAAAACAAAAAGGCCATTACGTCCACGTTCTGGGAAAGGAGGCATGTTTTAGCAGATCAGTCTTATGTTGGCCTAATAAGAAAAAAAAAAAAAAACTAAAGCTGCATTGTTGGCAGGTCCTAGACTATTAATGGATTATTTCCACCAGCAGGACTACACAAATAAACCCAATCACCATGTGGCATGCTATCCTGCTCTCTCATACATGGAACCCCAGCAACTCCCGTCACCGTGCGGCCCGTTGCCCTGCCCTCCTGTACACAGGGGCCTGCCGGTTTTCAAAGAGAAGATACTTGCACACATATGGAAAGTTGCCTAAGGAAAAAAAGAGTAACCGCGGATTTGCACCTCCTTTTTCCCTGCAAAAACTACATGCGACGTTGCCACCCCTGGACCTCAGCCCAGCCCGGAAATGTTCCCACACAACGCAGGCAGCTTCTTTCCACACCTTTAGCCACGTGAAGGGCGGGCAATTTCAAAAAAAAGCCTCATCTGGGTAAATGGCTTCTGAAAATTGTCCCGAATGCAAAAGGAGAACTTAAAAAACGACATTGCTTTTCTTTGCAAGACCTAAGAGACGGACATTACAGCCTGTGGTCGAGCATGAAGCTGGTTTCAAACTCAACCTGAATTCAGCTTTTATTGGTTCTCAGTTATGCATCAGTGCTAGTGTCCTCTGCATTCAACAAAGATTCCCTTTAGGTGGTGCTCATATCAGGTTTCAGATCAGGAGCCCCTCCCTTTTTTTTTTTTTTATATATAAAATTTCTGTTTTGCATCATCTGTAGACCTGGGCTGTGCCTTATCTAGGCCCAGTTGCAAAAAAGCATTTTCATAAAAATAATGGAGGTTCTCAAATATACCCAAACCATAGCCAGTGCCTCCTGAGCATTTGAACCTTTTGTTTTAAAATCTCTGTCCTTAATATAAAGTGGTCCCTGCACCTTCTCCCATTCGTGGTTCTAACTGGAGAGGTCTGTGATAATTAATTCCATCCGGATGTAATCAGGCCGTGTCTGCCCAGTCTCGTAGCGCCTCCTCTCACATCCTCCACCCTGCGCCTTTTCATTCTAGAGGCAGGGCATTCCTCATCTTCTATTCTAACCTCGGAAGACCGGGAGCATCCATGTTCTCTCCCCCTTCAGAAGAATGCGTCTTCCAGCCAGCGGCAGGGTTAAAGATCTTTTTTTTTTTTTAATATATGTCAGTACTGATCACCGATCAGCTCTGGCATAACTCCCAGAATATGCACAGCTTTGCTTCCACATTTACAGTCAGGATCCACCACCTTTCGTTATTTCAGTCCAATAGCCACAGGGCTTGCTATATGTGAAGCAGAGTACCCCATGCCCTCTACATTGGGATTTTCATGCGATATAAAATGCAAGGGGGCTGTAATAAAACTATGCAATATCTGGAAGCGGATCAGCCTAAATCTGCCACTCTTTACCATTTCTTTTCATCTGGCCCAGCTCAGCCTTCCATCATCCATCTCCAATTTGCAGCAGCTCCGGAGAGTAAAAAAAAAAAAAAAAAAAAAAGTGTATATAATGGAAACAGACTTACAGTTCTGCTCCTGTATCAAAGTCTTTTCAAATTTCCAATAATTGCTCTTTGCATTTTCTGTTATTTAAGGACAGCAGAGAGCCTGCATCTCTTATTGGGAGATATTTATGGGACTTGTAAATTGCTCATTTGCATGTCATCTTTTTTATGAATGTTTAAAAAAACAAACAAACCTCTTGCTGAAATAGAAATCTTTCCGATATTAACTCTCTTTTTTCCCCATAGGCATGCCAAGTTCTTCTCTCTTGAGTTATTCCATAGGGGTGTGCAAGCCATGCATCCTATCTCAAGCTGGCACCCTGTGTTGCACATACAGGGGTGGATTTTAAATGGCCCGCGTGCAGGGCCGGCGCGCGTAAGTCCCGGGGTGTTCCCGAAACGACGTGGCGTTTCAGGGGCGTGGCGCTGGCCCAGGGGCGTGGTCGAGGCCTTCGGACCAGCCCCCGGGACCAGAGGACGGAGCGGGGCTGCTGGCTAACACACACAAAGTTACGCCTGCTGAAAGCAGGCGTAACTTTGCCGACAAAGGTAGGGGGAGGGCGAAGAAAAGTTCCCTCCGAGGCCGCTCCGAAATCGGAGCGGCCTCGGAGGGCACAGGCAGGCTGCGCTCGGCGCGCGCAGGTTGCACAAATGTGCACCCCCTTGCACGCGCCGACCCCGGATTTTATAAGATACGTGCGGCTACGCACGTATCTTATAAAATCCAGCGTACTTTTGTTTGCGCCTGGTGCGCGAAGTACGCGATCGCATAGTTTTTAAAGATCTACCCCACAGTGTAGAAGCACCGTATCTCTGCCATAAAGCAGACACCTTGGTGGCACTATGGAGAACCAGTCCTGCCCTCACCCCGATGCCCCGGTCAGAAACGAGACATCCTCTCTTTTCCAAGGCAACTTGTGTTTCAAGATCCTATCCCAGTGGCATACCGAGGGTCTCCAGCGCCAATGCATTTGTGTGCCACTCCAGCATCTCCCCCCAGCCTTCTTGTACTAATGCTTAAGATTACAGAAAATCAGTGGCGTCTCTAGACAGAAGAATTTGGAAGGGGGAACCAAAATGGCATTTCCTCATCACACCCATCTCCATCACATGGCCCCCTGCTATAAAATTGGCTATAATAAAAAGCCTTATTAAAGAAAGTCCAAAGGGTCTTCTGCGTAATTAAAAAAAAAACCTGGCAAATTTTACACTTCTAGTAAAATTTAAAATTATCTGATAACTTCATTCAACTAATTCTCTATGGCTATGAGAGTGAAGTCTGGAATGAATACAGGAAGGAAAACAATGTCAATATAAATCCACACCTCACTGCTATGTCCTTCTGTCTTTTCCTCACTCTGCTTGGCTGACCACACACACACAAAGACAAACTTTATTTTATACCTAATTTAAAAAGTTCATTAGCAAAATTGATCCCCTGCTCCTCAATGGCTCTGGTCAAGGATTATACCCCAAGTTCTGATTCCAAGAACTACCATCTGGGAATCCTCCTCTCTCTCAATCAACAAGCTCCTAACCAATATACATCTTGCTCTCAACACCGCAAAAACTGAACTTATGCTCATTTCACCACAAAATCACCCCAACATCCTCCCCCTGAACTATTCGCTTCCACCCTCAATTTTGTTCTCTCAACAGGTACTAGATCTAGGTGTCACTAGACAATCAAATCAACCTAAACAAATTCATTAGTTCAACATTGAAAAGAGTGTTTCTTCAAAATACACACCCTAAAAAAACCCCAAAAAACAAACCAAAACCCCATCTCCATCTCTCTGACTTTCGCATGGTACTAGAAACAACTATTTTTCAAAATCGGATTACCGCAACTCACTTCTCCTAGGCTTACCCCAAAACACCATCCACCCACTTCAAATTCTGCAAAACACTGCTGCCCGTATCCTCACTAAACACCCGCAGAAATGAGCATATATCTCCCGTCCTAAAGGAATTACACTGGCTCCCAATCGCATCCCGTATCCAATACATGACCCTCTCCTCTATCATACATAAAGCACTACATAACCCCAACATGAAATGGTTCAATGACTCTACTATTCCACTCTACCTCTAGACTGACCAAAGATCAATACTTTAGCACTTTAATAAAATAAATAGTAGCTCATAAAGTGTTTTGAAGCAAGTGACAATAAATGATTATACAAGAATTGCTCTAAAGGCTGAAAACTGCCTGCGGCCCATTGCGTGGCGAGAGACAGCAGATTATAATTACTGGAGCATGTGCTTATGATATTGTTGCTTGCTGGGTAAGAATTATTGGTAAAATTGGATTATATCCGATTTCCCTCTCTTTCTGTGTTTGTGGTGTGATTGATACAAGAGGTGGTTGCTTCTATTTGTGTGATAATATTAAAGATAACTACACAGACAGCGGACCCAATACAACTGATGAGAAACTCAAGAGTTCAGTCAAAGGCAGACGACTGCAGCCACAAAATGAAGTTGTAACTGCCAGTAGATAGCAGAAACCAGCAGCAGGAGGAAAAAGGAAGCAAGGTGAAGAGAGCAATGCTTCCAAGAGCCTGCAGAGGTTCCAGGAGAGCTGCAAGGTTGTCCAGAGCCAGTTCCCAAACTCAACTTTCAGCAGGAAGTAGGATCTCCAAGAGGCAAAAGACCAAACAGGAAGAAGTAAAAATCACAGACTGAAAGAAGGGGAGCAAACAAACAGGAACAGATGCAATCAGAAGCTTAGCAACATTTAAACAACCAATAAGGAGATTTAGTTCTACAACATGTAGAGAGCCTAAGCAACGACTAACACTCTATACATTCAAATATGCTGCAGCGGCAGAACATCGTCCTTTATCACTCAGCACACCATCAAGCTGTGGAATCAGATTGCCAAAGTACTTTCTATGATGTTTTAAATCGGTGTGGTTTTTAGTTTCATGGAGTGCCCGCTTATTTAAATATTTGAAACCGCCCTTAAATTACCCGCCCTCCCCACTTATGATTTTATAAGACTTCTGTCATGTCTCCTCTCAGCTGTGGCCTTGGGGGGTGGTTTCTACCTCTGCTGGGACAGCAGGGTATATGGGGTAGTTTTTAATATTTCCTCTGTTGTCTTGAAAGCTCTCTCCAGCTTGGCTTTCAGAACACCTATCATTAAATCCTCCATCATGACCTGGTTACCATCTGAACTTTTCTGGTTTCTTTAGAAAAAAAAATTCTCAGCTTTAATGGTCATTACCTCTGGTATTCATGTGAAAATTCAGGCTGAGGAAACTGTCTTGGAGGGTCAGTCTGAGAAAACTGAGAATTTGGAGCAGTGTACGAGTCATGGGTCCTTAGTATAATAGATAAGGCTGCAATGCAAGGTAGAGTGACCAGCTGACCGGTTTTGAAGCGGACAGCCTGGTTTCACAGCTTGTTGTAAAACCCGGTCAGCATTGAGCCAGCCTAATAGCCAATCAGCAGTGGAAGCACGTGGCTTTACTAGCGTAAAACTGATCAGCTGCCTTCCGTTTGCTTTGTTTATTTGTTTAAAGTTTTTTTATACACCATCTTAGCAAATGAATTTGAACAAAAACGGTTCACAACATGGATCATAAAAATCGTTGTTGCGTTGATGCAGGTGAGAAGAGAGGAGAGGCCAAATACCCTGCCCTATGCACGCGCATTTTCCATCTTTTCCTCCTCTCACAATCCAGCATGACCTCCGCCGCCAGCCTGCTGCAGCCCCGTTCCTTTATTCACCAACCCCGCCGCAGGCCGCCTCCTCCTTCCCTAAGCGGTGGCTTGCCTGAGCTTTATTGCGATGGCTCCAGAAACTCCGGCAATTGGAACACAAAGCCCAGCTATACAGCCCCACCTGCGATGCTCCCGAGCCAGTCATCCAAACAAACCCCACCACCACCACCAGGAGGTTATGCCATGAAGCTGTTAAGTGGGTAGACGTGGGAGAAACAATTAGTATTTCTTCATGGAAAGGGTGGTGGATACATGGAGTGGCCTCCAGTGCACGTGGAGGACAGAAGAGAATGCAAGAAGGCCTGGGATAACATGGGGGGGTGGATCCAGAGATTAACTGGGGCCTATGGCATTCATCAGGAAGGAAGTTGGGCCTTATCCGCCGTCATGTCCTATGGCTCTCCACAGTACCCTCTTTAGATGAGGACACAGGAGCAGAAGTCTGTACTCACAGGTTGCTGGCCATGGAACGGTTAGGGCTGAAGGTCTTGCACACTGAAAACGCGTCAAATACCATGCCCAGGTGCTGCTGGGGGACTACGTCCAACGTGGTCTGCGGTGGAAGGAACACACAGATTAATTATTAGTGCGGGCATGCTGAATAAACCAGGCCTGGCCAGAGCAAAATAAGAGCACCAGACCCTCAGGGCTGTCGCTGGACGGATAACAGCAGCCCTAACCTGTTCTCTTCCCCTGCCAGTCACCCGGAACCCCTCTTTATAAGGCTGATTTTTGGCAGTGAACAAGGGTTTTAGGACGAGTCCTGAAGTTTGTAGCCCGGAAACATTCACTCTGATTTTGCTGCCTGCAGCTCACGTATAAGTGGCAGCAGTTCCGACGTGGATTCTCGTGTCCCTTTCATTAAAAGGGAAAAAGGATTTCATGGGACAATAAGCGTCCTCGACCACGGAGGGATGTTTCCCACCTCGTGGCCAGGGCTCTAAAGGGCAAGAGAGGTCTCTCTCGCACCACAGCGAGAAGCAGAAAGGTGCGCCACACAGGAAACGATGGGGCTGGCCCCGTGGTTCAGAAGTGTGTTTTCCACTGAGGCCAAATGAAGCCAGGAGCATCGAGGGAGGGCGACTGCTGCTATGGGGGTAGAAGAGCAACACAGAGATCATCTTGGGGGGGGGGGGGGGGGGGGGGAAACAGGCTGGTGAGTTCCCAGTGCCACCCAGGTGATAAGATCTGCCCAACTCTGCAGGCCATAAGAATAAATGCTGAAACATTTCAAACTAAAAAAAAAAAAAACACACACACATCAGTCTTAAAAATTAACCCATTAAGCCACCATTATAGAACTGCGTGATTAACATGGAGTACCATGGCAGCTTCCTCCTGCGGGAAACTATTCACAATCTCTGCTTTTTAACTCCTCACCCAGCTCAGCCATCGCAGAGACCATCCTCGGGCCAGGGGCCACAGACCCTCGCTCCTTCTGGAACCCAGGACGCATGCGTAGTTGCACAGCGACACCTAGTGGCCAGTCCTATCGATGGCTGAGACTGCCTGCCCCCTCCTCCCTCCCCCCCCCCCATGGGGTTGTGAACGCCACCTCTGCAGCAGTCCCAGCCAGCACGAGGAGCACATCGAGTACTTCTAAAGATTTAATTATTTATTTATAACTTTTTTTTATACCGAAGTTCAGGTAACAGAATTACTTTATCACTCCGGTTTACATTACAACAAATAGAAAACAATGACAACATGTGTCTTACAATGAACAAGGGAGTGATCAACTTGGATAACACAACATAACTAGGAACAGTAGCAGCATGCACTATTAGAGCAAGACTAGGTCATGGGGAGGGAGAAATTTCTTATTGATGAGTAAAAACAAGAGCATAGATTCTGGATGTCAAAGGTATGAAAACAGTCTATGGGAGCTGTGGGAGACTAAGTAAGTTAAGGGAATGCTTGACCAAATAGCCATGTCTTGAGTCTTTTTTTGAACATGTTGGGGCAGTGTATCATGTACCTGCGAGGAAGACAAAACGTTGGTCAAACGCAGATCAGAACACAGGATTCCCATCCCCAGCAGTCTACTTCCTCCCATGAAAGGCTGAGATCCTGCAGCCCTGCGGACTGGGTCCATTTGCTTCAGATCGTTCCCCACTACTCTACCACCACACAATATGCTCGGAGCCCCTCAGAGCTGGTTAGGGATCGGCATCTCTCGGTCCCTTCGCAAAGGGGCAGCCCAGACACCCACCTGCCGCTCCGACACCTGGTGCCTGGTGCAGTCAGTCATACTGATCAGTCTCCGTTTCAGAACGGACGTCGACGAGCCCAGTGTTCCCATCAGATCACGTTGCCCCTTCCAAGCCACAAGAGAGAGCGGTGGCGCCAGGAGAGAATTGGCCTTCAGCGGGGACTCATCCTCCAGGTCAGAATCTGCAACGGGTGATGGAGAGAAAGAAATCAGACTAAAGAAATCCTGCTTCTGATCCCCTGAATGCACCCTCCCCACTCACGAGTCTTTCACATGCAGATAACTTCACTGGCACGGACATTTTACATGTGTTTTACAGCCACTACAGAATATGGGGTCAAATTTTCTACAGATAACTGCAAAACACGGGATGCATATTCTTGTAAACATGCCTAAAATAAGCCAATTTTCAAACAAATTAAGCATGATAGCAGCATGCCTATAACACATGTACCTGCAGTTCCCACACATGCTTCTGACACACTCACAGAAACACGTTTGGTTTATGCAGGCAGAAATCCAACCAACCTCATTAACACTTTTTATCCATGTACCCAAGTGTCTGAAAAACAAACATACTCCTGGTTTTCAGGCTAGCTCCTTGTCCCCGAATTAAAACTGGATCACGGGTCCACGAGAAAGATGACCAGAAATTAGACTCCCTATATTTGAAGTGGCAAAACCGATCCAGGAACTACTTTGAGCAGGTACAGAATTCAGTAGGGCCAGAAGCCAACACGCATCCACACGCAGCTGCTGCCCAGTAAAGCCCACCCCCAGTACGTTAAAGGGGACCTTCAGCCGCACAATTCAAGCTGGACTACGGAGGAGCCGGGAAAGCATTTCAAGTTGATATGGCGCCAACTTAGGCCAAAGGCAGCTTCCGAGTTCCCCCTGCTGCAACCATTGTGCGCCTCTTAACAGAGCTGTCATGTCACCATGCTCCCCCCCCACCAATCCCTCCAACCGGCTTTCCATCACTGCTCCATAGGATGGATTCCCCCCCCAATGGGAACAGGAAGATTACGCAAGGGCAGCAAGTGCCTGAGTTACTTGGGTCTAAACGCCAATGTCCAGTCATTGGAATTCCAGGCAAGAGTTTCCCAGCAACCTGCCAGGACACTCATTGCATCCTCTCCCCCTGCCTACATCTGGTCTCTCTCACCAGGCAAGCAGTCTGTGCTTTCCAGCTTCTGCAGCTCTTCTTTCAATAAATTCATGTCAAACTTTCTGGAAGAGAAAAGAAGATTCGTTGGAGGTTTCAGATGCTCTGCGATCCTGCATCTCTACCAAGCCTGGGAGTATTGTCTCCCTTTCATCTTGGGTGGGGGTGGGGAGTTCTTTGAATTCCTCTCCCTTCCTCTTAGATTAGATGGGGGCAGCAGGGGTGTGGTGGTCACAACATATTCCTGTTTCTCATGGGTGGTCTCCCTCTTTATTTATTTATTTTATTTATTTATTTTTAATTTTTATAGACCGAAGTTCTTGTAGGAACTACAAATCAATCCGGTTTACATACAACTTTTAAATGCCCAAAAAGAGTAGTGGGCTTTACATAGAACAGTTGAACAATAAAACAGGTAACAATAGAACTAACAATAAATTATGGAACAAATAGAATAGATAACCAATTAAACATAGTAATGTAGTAATAAATATTATATAGAAAAAAAAAAAAAAAAAAAATTTAAAAGAGATAGAGTAAATGGAGTGTGAGTAAAGTATAAATACAAAGATGAAAGAGCTCAAAAATTAAGGTACAGTTGAAAAAAATTGTAATAGGAAAAAACAGTGAGATAACCCATGATTTGGGTTAAAAGACTTGATTAGGTAGCATTAGATATCTGGGAAGGCTTGACGGAAAAGCCATGTTTTTAGCTTTTTTTTGAACTCCTGATGACTTGGTTCTAGTCTTAGATCTGGGGGGAGCGCATTCCATTGGTGGGGGCCTCCTGAAGATAGTGCTCTTTTGCTCAGTGATGATTTTACCTGAGGGGCTTGCAATGTGCCTTTGTATGCGCTTCTAATTGGTCTGGATGAAGTATGAGGTTGGAGTTGGGTGCTTAATATGATCGGAGCAAGATTGTATGTTGCTTTGTGAATAATTGTGAGCACTTTATAGAGGATCCTGTGGTTAATAGGAAGCCAATGTAGGTTACGAAGGATTGGAGTGATGTGATCTCTTTTATTAGAGTTTGTGAGGATTCTGGCAGCGGCGTTTTGAACCATTTGTAAGGGTTTGATGGTATTTGAGGGTAGACCGAGAAGGAGGGAGTTGCAATAATCGAGCTTAGATAGTATGATGGATTGGAGTACTAGCCGGAAGTCAGAGAAGTGAAGGAGGGGTTTTAGCTTTCTGAGGACTTGCAGTTTGTAAAAGCAGTCCTTTGTGGTATTGTTTACAAACTTTTTTAGGTATAACACAAGTATCCTCTTGTGTTATACATTCCTTCCTGGGTTGAGATAAGGGGAAAGAGTGGTGGATCTACCTCTTGGATTGGTGGTAGGGGGAGATTTTTTCCTCCTCCCTCTCAGGAGTGGAAGAGCAGTAGTATTTGTCTTGTGCCTTCTGTTTAGTAGAAACAGCGACAGGAACATTCAGAATGGGGGATAGCTCTGCGACGACTTTGACACTCCTCTTCTTGATATTACGGAGAAGAGACAGCAACATCCAGTTACCTAGGTATGGAAAAAGACAAGTCATTAGAAGAACACCTGCTCTGGTGTAATTCTGGAAGCACAGTCCTACTTCTGAATCGCCTCGCTGGCTGCAGAGAGTCTTCCAAGCCTGCTCTAGTGCAGCTTAGGAGTTTCAGCCAGGGATCTCCGCTGATAGAACCAGTGACCACTTTCTTCCATAATCAGTGACCCCACCACTGAGCTAAAGCAACTCCCAAGCTCAGCCAGTGGGTCTCCGTTTTGCCATTCATTCCCCTCCCTTCCCTATATCAGTTCGCTCAGTTTGAAGAAAAAAAAAAAAAAAAAGGGATGATCATGGTTCAGATGCCTTCAAGAACTTCAACGTTACTGTCACTATTTCCGACCTGTCTCCAGGGGGCAGGTTTCCCATTGCATACTAGCTTCCTACATACAGATGACCACGTATTTCTGAACACAAGGAAAAGCAGACTCCGTGCTGGATTTTGCACTTTGTTTTCAGAGCAACCAAGAAACTCCTAGAATGCTCAAGCCAGGATGGACGGACTAGTCCAATGATCCAGGCCCAGCGGATCATCCAGTTACCATAGCTGGCCTCGCCATGTAGTCACACAAGGGCACAGTACCGAGCAGTGATGGAGAGCCTGCTCCTGTCCCAGCACATCATCTCACGCCATTCTCTCCATGAGGAAGTACTTCATATGCACCTTAATTATGCTTCTAATTTGTCCTTCTCGCTATGTTTTAGGGACATGCAAAAGAAGTGCGCCAGGCTGAACCATCTCCCTTGGTGCCACCCACCCTGGGAAGCAACGATGCATATTCTAAAACTAAAAACACAAGCTTGCAGGGATCCTCACTCTTGCCTACTCCTGTGTCTCAGTTTGCGCGGGTAAAACTCAGGTGGCTTCTGACAGGCAGCCACCTTCCCTTTGGCTCCCAGCTGAGAAAGAGGCATCTGGAAGAGACATGCAGTCATCACTCTGGACTAGGACCCTCAGCCACCTCCATGGACTGGATGGAAACCTCCCGTGGGCCAGTCAGACTGCGGGCTGCAAGTTTGACCACCTCTGCTGCTCCAACAGGTGGTGGGTCAAGAGGCATCTGAAGAAACATGGGCCTTGTGTTATCAGGACAAGCTGAAGTCTCGTGATTAGAATCAAGAAGTCAAGAGTTCTAATCCCAGCTCTCTCACTGCTTGCCTGTGTGGTCTTGCAACAGTCATTTTCTCTTTTTGAGCACCATGTAACCCACTTGGAATAAGGCTATAAAGAAATCAGAACAAAACCATCATACGATTTCCTTGAGTAGCGGTGCATACGCTGCATTTATTTGAAAGAACGATTATATACTGGAGATGGGGGCAGGACACACCTGGCATGTAATAGAAAAGAAATATTCCTCTTCCTCACCTTGCAGGTCGTATTTGGACCCCAAATAAAAATGACCAGATGTATTCTGGTCCTTATCTGTTTCTTACTGTCACCAACTGCTACGATATTTCTGTACTACAAGTCCCAGCATGCATGCAGGCTGCCCATGAAGCTCATTGGAGCCTCGTTGTGCCAGGAAGCCCCTTGTTGGCTTATAAAAGAGAAGCAACTACTCACCGGTGACCAGACAAACCAGGAGAACGGTGAGACCCCGAAAGCTCAGGGAGGCAGCATGGTTGAGCTCCGACAGGGCATTCATGACCACTAAGAGAAGGAAGAGCACGCGAGAGAAGCCAGGGGTCTGCAGGAAGGTCATGAGCAGAGCCAGCAGCAGGAAGTATCCGCCATGCAGGACGCAGGTATAGATGGCACTCAGATTCATCCCTGGGAAAAAAAAAACAAAAAACTGGCGAGAGGTTGCCAGAAAGCTCCAGTAGCACAGGGTCAAGAGGGGGGAAGCTGGGGGCTAAATCCAAAACAAGAACCTCTCCCCCCCCCTCCTCATATATATTGCTCTAACACATTACAGGGATGGCGGGGGCTCCTGCTCCACCCTCCGCATGCAATCCTTCCACCTCCTCCTTTCCTCCTCCCCCCCATCACCTGCCCAGCCGAGAAAGCCCTGGATGTGCCCGAGTTGCAACTCCACGCTGCTCTGCAGGCGGTCCATGGCATACAGCACCAGCGCCAAGCTCTGGTTCATTCTCTGCAGCTTCCCCATCAGCGCCTCATAGTACTGGGCCGTCTGGTTCTGGTAGGCCAGGAAGAGAGCCAGGTTGGACTCTGCGGAGACAAGATGTGAGCTTTTCAGTGCACCCAGCAGAGTCCCTTCTCCTCTCACGTGGAAGGCCACGTTTGATGTCTTTAACGCTCCCCCCCCCCCCCCCTCTTCTTTCCTGTGGTAATCACAGGCTTTGATGGCTCCGAAACATGTTTAACCGAGGTCTAATTTTTCGTTATCTCCTACTCCTCAATGCTGTCGAGCGTTGGCATGCTCTGTGGGGTAGTGCTAGTACCATACTCAACTGCCACAAGCAGAGGAGGCCTTAAAAATCAGGAAGGCTCTGAACTGTTTCAGCTATCAAACAGGCTTCCTAGGTTCTTCCTGGAAAGAGGCAGATTTAAACAAGTAGGGAAGGCATGCGAGAGGCAGGGCTCTCCAGCACCGATCTGTAGAAAGGGGTGCTGGGAGATGTGGCATATATGGATAGAGGGAGTGTGCGCGAGTGAGAGAGTGGAGTGTGCGCGCGTTGGGGGTCAGGACCATTGCTGACTTAAAGGGCATCTCAGGTGGTTGGATTTGAGGGGGTGGGGTATGCCCCTTTATGGTGTTATGACAGACTAAAAAGGAGTTTCCCCTCTGATGTCACAGGTGGTCCAGGACAGGATAGAGGCGAGTAGGCCCCTTCCTATGAGCGTTACACAGGAACAGCCATGCAGTAGTTGTGAAAGCAGCTTACGTGGCAGCACGCCCAACTTGCCCATTCGTGACAGCCTTGGTTTGGGATATGGATGAGGTAGAGTGTGTGTGTGTGTGTGGCAGGGGAGTATATATGGAGAGGCATGTGAGGATACATGAGTAGGCCCGGTGTGTAAGGCATGATAGGTTTGTATATGGAGGAGGTTTGTGTGGGTTGGACATGTGGAAGTGCGAGTTGGTGAATGTAAACATGGAACTTTTCAAAGCCACCTAACACCACACTTTTAAACACATTTTAGTGTCATCATTCAACTGCTTCATTTTATTTTTAAGAACCTAAGATTTGTTATTCTGGATCACACCAAACTACTAGCGAGCCCAGTATCCTGTTTCCAACAGTGGCCAATACAGGTCACAAGTACCTGGCAGGATCCCAAAAGGTCAACAGATTTAATGCTGCTTATCCCAGGGATAAGCAATGGATTTCTCAAAGTCCACCTTAGCAATAGTTTAAGGACTTTTCCTCCAGGAACTTGGCCAAAACTTTTTTTTAAACCCAGCTACACTAACATCTTTCACCACATCCTCTGGCAACAAATTCCAGTTATGCATGCAGTAAAAAAAAAAAAAAAAAAAAAAAAAAAAAGTCTATAAGTCTTAAAGAATTATCTTGTAATTTCATTATGTACCCCTTAGTCTTTATTCTTTCAAAAAGTACATTCTAATTTGCATTTACCCATTTCACTCCACTTATTATATAGATCTCTATCAGATCTCCCCTCATTTGTCTCTTTTCCAAGCTAAAGAGCCCTAACCTCTTTAGCCTTTCCTTTTAGGGGAATTGTTTCATCCCCTTCTCTGTATCTTTTCCAATTCTGATATATCTTTTTTGAGCTGCATAGACCAGAAGTGCACACAATACTCATGGTGTGATCACACTATGGAGCAATACTGAAGGAAGATGATATTAACCATTTTATTCTCCTTTTGACCATCACTGCACACCGAGCAGACTGGTGAAGAAAGATTTGAGGAATGGAGTTGACCACTGACGTTTTAGAGGTCAGGGCAAAAAGCCAGTTGAAAAAAAAAACTAAACAAGAGCAGTGCCATAGAAGAAAAAGAGCAAGGCTGGCCTTAGAAGACAGGAGGAATGGGACCTAGGGGAAGGTAGGTTCTCTTAAGCAATTATGCGATATCTTCAAATAATAGAGGAGTCTGTGAAGGAACGTTTGGAAGGGGAGAAAGGAGAAGATAAGAATAAGAGGATGAGACATTATACCAGATCTTTGATATTTTGTCTTCAAAGAAGGATGCAAACACCAAACTCAAAGTACTCGAATAATATAGAAGAGGGAACTGGGTTTCCAGTTTCTTTGGTGACGAGATGCATGGAATTTAAAAATGTTTGTTTTCTTACTTCTGGGACCTAAGAGCTGGGTATCAAGTCACTTTTTTTCCTAATGTTTGCTTGTTCAGAGACATGGTTGAGCTCCCCAGTATGTTATGAGGACAGAGGAGCATGGACGACACTGGTTGAAGTGCTCTTGACAGGAGAGAGATTTTAATGTGTCAACAGAAGCCAAGACAAGATACTGTAGGAATTGGAGAATACAGCGTCTAAATCAGTGGTTCCCAACCCTGTCCTGGGGACCCCCCAGCCAGTCGGGTTTTCAGGATATCCACAATAAACATGCATGAGAAAAATTTTGCATGTTATGGAGGCAGTGCATGCAAATTCTCTCTTATGCATATTCATTATGGATATCCTGAAAACCAAACTGGCTTGGGGGGGGGGGGGGGGGTCCCAGGACAGGGTTGGGAACCACTGGTCTATTAAGTTGCAGACCTCAAGACCAAGCCAGATGTTAAGAATGGCGAGTTAATGATTTCTTTCTAGGAGATTGCACAAGGAGAGGAAGCAACTGAAGATTAAGGAGTGGACAGAAAGCGGGGAGGAGAAGCAGAAGAGATGCCAAGAATAAATTGATGCGTATGACCTCGGGAATGATTGGGCGAATAGATGGGTGAATTACCATCATCTTTTTCCTTCTCATGGTGCCTAACGATCCAAGGAGGGGTCTAAAACTAGAGGATTGACCGTATGGATACTGAGTAAACAAAGCAATCTGAGAAAAATCTGAAAATAGGGATAGGACAGCGGGCAATAGGAAGAGGGGCTGAAACTGGATAATTCACAGCAAGCTGTCTAGCACTCTAAGAGATAGGAGTGGCGGGGAAAGCAGATATTTCAGAAATACACACACACACACACAAAATCAGAAGTAAGAGTGCTACCAAAAGGGGAGAGAGAGAACCCAAACTAGAGCCAACCATATTGGAACAGGTAAATAGGGGATGGCGATTGCAATTTCAAATACTAGAACGAGGGGACATTCTAGGGCTACAAAATTTGTCAAAAAATAACCAGCAGATTAAAAAACAAAGATTTAAAGTCTGAGAAAGTACTTTTTCCTTTCAGTGCCCAAGCTATGGAATTTGTTGCCAGAGGATATGATCAAGGGGACTAACCTAGCAGGGTTAAGAGGTTTGGACCAGTTCCTGGTGAAAAAGTCCAAAATGTGTTAGCCAGGTAGACTTGGCAAAGCCAGCACTTATCCCCTGAAGTGAATAACTAGAAATAGATTTTTTTTTTGGGGGTGGAAATCTGGTAGGTACTCGTGACCTGAACTGGCCCACAGTTGGAGACAGGATGCTAGGCTCAATGCATCTTGGTCTGACTCAGCATCGTATCTCTTATGGTTTTAAATGGCTTCAAAGTCCTCTAAAAATAGCATTTCTGGGCCGGCCCTGTACCTCAGGCTGAGAGCTGCACCATAGACACTGGTTCGAGTCTGACGTTCTGTGGTGCCAGAAGGACTCAGGTACTCAAATCTAGCCTAGGTATCAACTCATGGTGGCTGTGGTAAGAATCTGTTTTATAAGCTGAACAAGGTAGGTATTCTTTGCCTATTTACATTTAATAATAGGCCCAGTGACATACATAACCAGAATTCTTTTAAAGTCCCAGCATCACATTTGATGATACTCAGGTACAAACTTAGACTGTGAGCCTTCTGGGGATAGGGAAATACCTACAGTACCTGAATGCAATCCACTTTGAAGTGCCAAAAAAGCACTTCAAATATAAAAATCTTTATCAAAATGCGCTAAGGCTTTTTCACATATCATATGGTGCGATGAAAATAGGAGGAGTTAGGTGGGAGAGAGAGAGAGGAGAGAGGGACTCAGCATCAAGCTAGGTTGAGAGAACATTGCCCAAATCTCATCTTTGGGAGTTTCCTCACTCCGAGGGTCATCAAATCTTCACAAGAGAGCAGTGTTCTGTTCGTACATCTAACATTGAATGTCAAAGGGGCCCCTAACCCCCTACACTGATACCTAATCCTCACCTCGAGTTACTAGGTGGGCCTACCATAGGTATACAAATACCTATCTAGGGAGAGGACATTCTGGCCAGGCTCTCAGTCTCTCTCTCCCAGTGGTTGTCTGTGGGAAATACAACAGGTTTGGCTCCTATCGCAAAGTCTGATAATGTTATCACAATTTGCATTAAGTTCTTCGCATAGGTAACTACCGCAAACTGCGATAACATGATTATTTGCATAAACCACACCCCATTTGCTATTGCATGCGATACTTACCACATTTTGATAAATCCAGGCCTAAATTAGGTAAAAAAAAAAAAAAAAAAAAAAGAGAACCCCCAACAACTAAAAAATCCTCCATTCAACCCCAACTAAAATCACCAAAATTTAAACCTTCTCAGTCATGGGCTTGCTCTCTTAGCTCAAAGCTTAATTTGTTTTTCGTGTCCTGTCTGTCTCAGCTTGATTGTAAGCTCCAAGAAGTAGGGATTGTCCATTGTGTGTCCCCCTGTACAGCACTGCATACATCTGCTGTGCATTATACAAAGTGATCTGATTATTAAATTAGGAAAAACAAATTATGCCATGAAGGGGACACACTCAAGCCAGGGAGGGAAGAGGATTACCACCACCACCACCACCACCGTTGTGACTCCTGCCAGGCACAGAATACCACTGAGGGATAATCTTAGAGGTAAATGTTTCACAAGCAAGGGTGAAACAGAGAAACGGTTAAATATCGCATCTCCCTGCATGAGTAGCTAGAGTCTACGCAGGTCAGAAGGAGTTATCTTGTCACCAGGAACTCACCCAACCTCTAACAGTAAAGGATGGAGCCTATTATTGCCCAACGAAAGAGCAACCTACAATACCACAAATGGCAGAGTTACCCATTTTAGAATAAACTTCCTGGGCTCGGGCTTGGACCTCCGTCAGGTCTGCCAAGATGACCTGGTGTCCCTCCTGCAGCTGGGTGTCCCGGTCCAGCAAGTGAGCGTTCACATTCTCTGTGCAGGGAGAGGAGACAGGGGTCAAGCACAGCACGGCTAATGCACACAGAGTCCTCTTTACAAGCAACAACGCCATGGATCCCGGCCGGGGTGGAGATTCATTCCTTTGGTAGATGTTGCACATAAAGATTCCCAAATGCAACTCTTGGGTTTCCCCACCCAATCTCTCAACCCTCCTCCTGTCTCCATCCCAAGCATGGCCACCACACTGTTGGGCTCCCCATGCTTTCCTGGAGCCCTGATGAAGTCCTACCACTGCTGTATTGAATTACAACTGATGCTCAGTGCAGGTTATCCCAATTAAACTTCCTTTCCATCTTCTTGCCACTTTTTTTTTTTTTAATTTCCTCTACCATTTGTCATCTATTAATATAAAATACTTATGAAGGGGAGCTGCACCCTCCAGGGAGTGACATGTCCCATCCCCGACTCTGGGATTTACCAGCTTCTGTTCCAAAAGGATTTATCCACTGCTCCTCCCCATGCTGAATGGGCTATAGAAATGTTGCTGGGGGAATCACAATTTTCTATGTCCCCCACTCCCAAGTTCTGTGTCTATGGGATAAAACCTAGAGGAGCAGACCCTTAGAGTATGATTATTGCTACAGACATGAACCCACTCAGATATAAATGGCATTGAAGTGGGTTCAGTCTCATTTAGGTTAATTCCCTTTCTAGACCTCAGCCAGAGGGGACCCAATGACAACTGAGAAAGAGGAGGAAGTGAAACTGCATTTCTTCCTAGGAAAGCAGGAAAAAGGAAAAAAAAAAAAAAGCAGTTTCACTACACCGTCAGTTTTGCTCTTCCACATTGCACTGCAAAGTCACAGCACAAAGCGAGGCAACCCATCTTGTCTGAACGGCCTCTCACCCATTTTCTCACTGATGCCTTCGATGAGCTGGGCCAACAGTTTGTGGCCGCTGGCTATCAGGGCCTTCTCTTGGGCTAGCTGCTGCAGGTTGTCTGTGATGGAGGACTCCATCTGCGTCTGGCTGTCCTGCAGCTGGTCCTGCTGAAGCAGGAGCTCCTGCTGACTGCTCACCACCTTCTGCAGGGACTCTGCTGTCAGCTCCTTCAGTTCTTCCTGCCCCACCTGCAAGATTACACACAAATCCTAGCAAAGCGAGGTCCTTACACTAATCCAGGACCTCCCAAAGCTGGTTGGGTTTTCAGGATCTCTCTAATGAACATTATGCGTGAAATCTGCATGTCTCTCATGCACATTCGTTAGGGATATCCTGCACTAACCAACAAGAGAACATCAGGGACTTCCTTCCATTCCAGGATGTCTTGCATTATGCATAACCCAAAACAACAACGAATGGAAATCTCTCTGATCAGAGCAACAAGAAATCAGATCAAGGGAGGTAAAGCTATATTTCTTCCCCTCAAACACGTAGGGAATGAGGTGAATTGTTATAGTCTCCATAGTGTATTCTTACCAACTCATTGTAGAAAGGAAAATCCATCCCTGAATAATTTACATTAAAAAAAAAAAAAAAAAAAGAGCATGAGGAGAGGAACAGATTGGTCAATACCTACTCTATACATCCACAGGGAAGGAATGAGGTAAGTACGGCCACAACCACAACCAGCAATATCCTACTCAAACATAGCAGTCAAATGTTTTCAAAGGCAATCCTTTCCATAAAAGCCCTCTCATCATCGTACACACCACAAAATTAGAGCCCATCCCCCATCCCACCTTCACCTAACCTTGAGTAATTTCATGGCCTCCAACTGGCCGACGGCCGTGGACACCAGCGTGTTGACGGTGAGCTCAGTCCTGCGCCTGAAGTGCAGCTGCCGGGTGGCATAGCAGACGGAGTGGGCACGGTTACTGACAATGTGATAGGCGTTCCAGGTGTCGGGGTCCATCCCAGCAGTGCATTCTGCCAGTGTCTGTGCCAAGGGGGGAATCACAGGCTCAGTGGTCAGACATATGGAGGGGGGCGGGGGGAGAATAGAGGGAAGTCAACACCGGCCTGAAATTTTATCTGTCCTGTAGTAAAACTCAATATTCAGGCACCTTCAGCTTTCATCTTGTGCTGTGAAAGTTAAGGAGTCACAGACATGCCGAAAACCCAGCATCTGTGCTCATTGCAGTTTTAAAAAAAAAATGCTCTGTTTTTTAGCATCAGTAAAAATTGGCATACTCTGCAAGGTACATTTTTCAGCCCTTTGGGTAAATGACCAGTGTAAGTGAGCAGTAGCATTTGAACATGCTTTCTGCCCTCATTGCATCTCAACCAAGCATGTAGCATGGCTTTTAGATACAACCAGGAGTGCCCTGGCTGGTCACAAGAGCTCACACAGCCCAGCTGATCCCAAGGGGACACAGCAAGTCTCCCAACCCAGCCAGACTCCAGATGTGCTCAGAATCAGGACCATTCCAAGTACTGAAAGACCCAAAAATCTCATCATTTAGTGAACACCCTATTCATCATATCTGTGTGTAGACTGGAAGCTCTTCAGGGCAGGGACTGCTTCTTGTGTGTATTGTGCAGCACTACAAACATCTAGTAGCACTATAGAAACGATCAGAAACTGCAAGTACTAGGAGATTAAGTACACCGTGAGATATGGAGACAGAGGAACCAAATCATGTACCCCAGGGCTGCAGCTCTGTGCTCCACGCATACTATACTGCCTGCCAGATAAAGGAGCACCACTCACTTTTTGCTTATTAAAATGTCAATTTTGTGTAATCTTTATTAGCTGCTTCCCTGCAAGCCAATGTATTTTCCACCAAGAGCCTTCCTATTTAGCAGGAAATTAAAGCATAGCCTTCGTGCTGTTGGTGTAGTCCTGAGGCATAACTCTGCATGTGTACCCTGTAAGGTTTTTTCACCCAGGGATCACCCCCCTGAGAGAGAAGACTCTCTGGTTGTTTGATGAAAACTTCTCCCGGAGACAGAGAACTCTGGAATTGAGTGGTGTAGAGTCAAGTCAGCGGGGTCCCGCTTCCAATGACAATTGGGGATGGAGACTATGCCCAGGACCCATCTGAAGAGAGTACAGAGTAGGGATGTGCATTCGTTTCATACGTTTCCCATTACATGCCAATTAGATGTGCATTCGTTTCATATTACATGCTTGTATAGGAAACGGATGAAACAAATGCACATCCCTAGTATAGAGGAACATTATCTTTTCACAGTCAGAAGGTTACTTACCCCAGGACCCCTGATGTACCCTTCAAATATTAACTTTGTATGGAAGCTGAACTAGCTTCTATCCTAAACCCTTGCTACCAACAGGGCCACCACTACCCAGCAGACAAAATGGGCCCAGGAAGACAGAGGCAAGAAAGGTGAACCATGTACCACTTGACCCCCCCCTTCCATACACTTCACCCAGACTTGCTTGCATGCTCCTTGGGCTGGCCAGTACCTGCCCAGTCTGCCCACAAGGTGGAGGTGGTTACAGGAATTGCATAGCCAGCTGGGGAGGCTAAGCGACACGGGACTGAAGGAGGCTCTATAATGTGTCAGCAGCAGTCCATTCCGTAAACAAAAGTGAAATGGTTTAAGCTTTGTACCCAAGTATGAATAACGTGTGTAAACTGTCCCAGCTCTGGGAGGATTATTCTTCCAATGTTAAAAGATATCTTGCAAAAATAGCATTCTTAGAAACTAAAAATGCTTACGCCCCTGAGATATTTAATTCCAGGAGATAGGGACAGAAGGACAGTATGAAACCTCTCTCAACTACTGTAGCACAATTTGTATAGGCTTGCTGGATAAATCCGTGCGCCGCTGTTCAACATTTACTGTGCGTTCCCTCACACAGAGCGTACGGGCTCCAGCAAACAAGAGCTGCAGCGTTTTTTGCACGTTGCGCCCGTTTGTTGGACTGCACGGCTGCTCCAGCTTCGGACATCAAAAGGTTTCAGGAAGAGCATAGAGGCTCTGCTGCTCCTTAAGGAGGCATTGGGACGATGTACAGTCACATTTTAAATATTTATTGTTTATGGTATATGATATTTGTATGTTCTTATGTAACCCACATTAAACTCAAAATTTGTTGAAAGTTTGCAATATAAAAGTTTTTTTTAAATAAAAACACATTTTTTTAAAGTAATTTTTTTATTATTTTCTTTGACCCTGCTCAATTGCAGCGAGGGCTGGGATCTGGCACCATGAGCTTTCATTCACAACTATCTAGGGACCACCCCCCCATGAATCTAGTCTGGCCACCATTAAGAGTCCTGTGCCAGGGGGAGCAGTGGGCTCCCTGCAATCATGAGCACTGGATCCAGCCATTAAGCATCCCCCTTTAATGACCACCACAGTTTCCTATCCCTCCCACCTCCCCAAGTGGCTGTGAGCGCTACCACTGCAGCATTCCTAGCTGAACGCACAGCACCGCTACCGAGCTGGCCTGCGAAGTTATGCTTGGTGAAGCTGCTTGTTGCAGAATCCTCCTCCTCTTACGAGAGCTAGGTCAGTTTACACACAGTACAGATGCTTGGTTGTAGTGCTTAAACCATTTAGCACCCAACTTTTAGGAATATCCAAATAAATGGATTCTTCAATCCCAGCTAGCTCCAGCTGATCAGATTTATTTTTCTAGAAAAAATTCAACGCAACTGTACTTTTAAAGCTACCTGAGATCAAGAGCTATAGACCTAAGAGAGAAACCCCTGAGCCATTCAGGACCCTCCCCCTGCCCAATAGAATACATAAGGCTTTGCGAATATATCATTCTTCCCATTTCCTTACATGCCTTATAAATGCAGGGTTCCTTAGCCCCTACACCTTTTCATTTACTTCCCCAATCCTACCAGCATGCCAGGCCCCGCTCCTCCACTGTCAAGTCACATTTTCTAAAGGACACCCTAACGGCCTTGGTAAAATCTACACCACCACGCCTCTCGTCCCATCTTCATTCACTCTACTACAGGGGGTAGGTAACTCCGGTCTGGAGCGTCACAAACAGGTCTGGTTTTCAGGAATCAACAATGAATACGCAATAAGGTATATTTGCATACAGTGAAGGCAGGGCATGCATATATACCTTATTTATTGTTTTTATATACCGACATTCGATCGAGATCACATCGGTTCACATGTAACTAAAACAAATAAGGCATGAATTGCTTATTTTACATTAAAACAAGGTAACTGTTTGTAACATGGTAAAAGGAAGGGAAGAACAAGAGACTATATATATGGTATTTGAAGAGAACGAACAATAAGCTGAACATGTGGCTAACTAGGTAGGTAACTAGGCTAACTAGGTAGGTAACTAGGTACCTCATGCATATTCATTGTGGATTTCCTGAAAGCCAGACCCGTTTGTGGCCCTCTAAGACCGAAATTGCCTACCCCTGCTCTTGATAATCCCCTCCTTCCCACTTGGACTCTAAGATCTTCAGGTCACGCGAAGTCCCTTCGTGTCTGCACAGCCTGTTAATCCCATAGCACCTCTTCTCTGCTGAACTGCCTGGCTCATCTATCCCAGGGCTGCAGCTCCGCACTAATCTGGTCCCCATGGCCGTGACTTTGGCAAATCAATCCTACAAATATACCACAGCCGCGACTCTCGCCACCTTACACCTCTACTGCAGTCTTCTTACCATGTCGCTGCTGCAGGGGTATGTCTTCCGATCCTCAACCTCTGCTTGGCAGTTAAACAGGGCCACTCCCAGCTTGGCAAGCTCCTCTTCGGATAGCTCCGTGCAGGAGGATCGCAGCTGGTTCACAACCTACCGGCAAGACAGTGGTTGGAAAAAGAGATAAAGAGAAGTCGAGTAGACATGATCCTTTTACAAGGCTAACCACATTAAATTGCCCAAATAATTTGGTAAAAGATCATATGAATAGGAATGGCTAGGACTTAAGAGGAATTTGCAACATTCAACAATCTGAAAAGTAACCAATAAATGTTTGGCAGACCAATCTGGACTAAGAAGGGATCCTCAAACCATTAATACACAAGGAAATTCATACAAGACACCAACAGGTTCATCATCAAGCTGCTCCTGCCCGATGCACTCCTGGTCACAAGGAATGTAGAACTGTTATACAGCAACATCCCCCACGCAGACGGCATAGCTGCCCGTAACAAACTCCTGAAGTTGTCATCTTTGGACACTCAATCCACAGAGTGACTGAATTCATCTTCAGTGCCGACATCCGTATACAGACAGCGGGAACTGCTGTGGGCGCCAGGATGGCACCCCAGCATGCCAAACGTTTTAGGACCGCATTGGAAGAAGTCGCCTTCCTGAGTGGATGCCACACCAAACCTTTTAGACGTCACCCTACATCAAAATTTTCATGATCAGGACCAATGAGAACCTCAAGCATCTTTACAAGCCTGCTCCAAAATCAACTTCTCCATGGAAGGTGCTCACGTTTAAGACGCTACAGCTTCAGTTAACAGACTGTTGGTTTGCTGACAAATGCAACCACCTTCACAGCTCCAGTTTCCACAAAAGTCCTTAATACACAGTGAAGCTATGCATAACAATCACATGTCATCAGGAAAAGACTCAAGTGGTCCATCCAGTCTGCCCAGCAAGTTTTTATTTTGGTTTTTTTAGGGTAGTAACTGCTGTGCCGTACCCCCCTTTAACAGATTACTCTTTTCTTCATTTCCTTTAGCCACTAGGGATCTTGTGTGTTTATCCCATTCCTCTCATCTTCACCACCTCTGGTTTTACAGCTTTCTTGCCAATGGAAAGAAGTTTAATTCCTGTGTATCATTAATTCTTTTCAGATCTTTAAAGGTCTGTATCCTATCTCCCCTGTCTCTCCTCTCCTCCAGTGAATACATAGACATCTTCTATGGCTTTTGATGCAGACCCTACATCTCCTCTCTGATCTGCTTCAATCCTCTCTTTTTTTGAGATATGGGCTCCAGAAATGAGCACAGTACTCCCATCTGAGGCCTCACCAAAGACCGATGCAAGGGCATAAACACTTCAAAAGTTCTAATTCAGTTTCTCAAACAAAAAGGGTAACACCCAAATTCATCTCCAATAAGAGAGGGGGGTGGAGGAGTACCTTAGTGGTTAGAGCAGACCTTGGGCAAATCTCATCACCTTCCATTGCCTCAGGTACAAAACTTGGATTTCCTGTCCCTCTGCCATTAAGACTTTTGAAACACATTAGGTCTGTGCTTGACCCTCAGAAAGCCACGAGTAAGCTGAATTACAATATAAGCCTCACATACCAAAACAGCACAAACAACTGTATCTAGGAAAAGGGGAAACTACTATTTACATCAGGCCCTAAAAGACCAATAACTCCTTTTAGGAAAAGAGAACAAGCCAGACTGCTAGCAGCTCACCCTGGTCACACAAACTGAACACAGTCAAACTCTAATACAGAATAAAGAGACCATAAAGCAGAAACAGAAACTGAACTGGAAACTGCAAGAAGCCAGACTCTGTATGCAGTGCAACAATGGGAAAACAAGAACATTACTATGCCTTATAAAATATCAAACAAAATTTAATATAAAAGAATAGTAAAGCCATACTAATAAAAATAAGTATTTCAAAACAGCTGAATACAATAATCTCCAATAATTTAAAATATTTCCACATTTAAATATTTAAAAACAGCAACCACCAAAAACATCAACCACCACCCAATAAGAAACTTATAAGGATTACAAAGTCTCCTGCTCATCATGCTTGGGAGCTTTTGGTTTCCAGTCAGATTGTCATGGAATAGTTGGGGGAAGGGCGCACACACACACTACTCTGTCTCACATACATACACTCTCATTACTCACACATGGTCTCATACACACAAGCTTTTTCTCCCACATGCTCTCTTTCAGATTCATACTCTGTCACACACACCCATGCATGCTCTTGCACTGGCAGTCACAAGGAGGTAGTTGCAATCTAAGCCTCCAACCGATGGCCTGGGACAGTAGAAGGAGGGAGACTACTACACCACCTGCAAGAAGCCTGTGTTCTCACACTCTGTCTTGGTAGGTCAGGTCTCCACCACCTTCTCAGGTTGCTGTGCTCTCCGAATGCACATGAAAATATTACAGAGACGAACACAGTGACACCTCAGAAAGAGAGTACTAATTAAGAGGTGCTCACTCAATGACGCCACAATCAGGGTAAATGCTAAATATTTGAAATTAAGATAATCTAATATTTGAGGACTTGTCTTGGTTTCAAAATAAAACATGATTCTCAATCACCACAATAGACCCTGGGGAACTAATGTTTTGTTGTCTGTTACCTATAGCAAGCCAGCCCCACCACACACCTCTTAACTGAGCAGTAAGAGTAATATAACCCACAACTTCCTGCCTAACTGATTCTACTATTTAAATCCAGGGCAACCATGCCATCTCTTCACTGACTTAACGATGGGAGATTAGCTCTTGAAAACTAATCACAGATGGATTAAATTAGTCCAAAAAAGAGTTGAAGACTTATTTCTACATATTCGAGTGGATTAAATACTTTTTTTGAAGATATCCCAAGTAAATTTATGTACACCAGAGGATTAAGAGCACCTACAGACTATGATCAATAAGAAATCACCTTCCCAGATTTAAAGATACAAGATGGTAATCTGAATAGATGTCACCTCTATCTTGTGGTCTTAAAAAAAAAAACAAAAAAAAACAAAAACAACCAGGAATACTGCCAAGATAGAAAAACAATGTTAAACCTGGACAAAAAATGTTTAAAAAGTTGCAAGAGAAGATTATTAAAGAACTGTTTGAAAAATAAAAACTATTTAGACCACCCTAAATAGGTTTGTGTTGGTCTGTCTGTGTCCGTTGTAGTGAGGCACTCTGGCCAATAGATGGCGTATGAATACTGGAAATTGCTTAGAGCGAACGTAGCCTTTATGTTAAAATGTGCAGTTTCCCAGATTGAGGGGTGACGTGGAGGGCGTGCCAGTGCGACTCAGTCCCAGAGGGGAAGGTGTCAGTGGTACAAGAGAGAGGTTGTTCCATGAGGATTAGCTACTGGTCACTCAGGAAGGAGTCTCAGGCTGGGGGGGGGGGGGGGGATTCCAGAAGCAGTTAAGGAGTGAAAATCCGAAAGGAGACTTGGGGTTTGCATACTGAATCTCCTGCAGAGGTGCAGGGGAGAGCAGATACCTGAAGGATTCATTAAAACCTAGCCTCAAAACTTCTCGGTTGGAAAGAAATCAGTAGAACTAGGGTTCATGAAAAGAAACTCCAGGGAGGACTCAGAAACATCGTCAGGAAATATTACTTCACGGAGAGGGTGGTGGATGCCTGGAACGCCCTTCCAGAGGTGAAGATGAAAGCAGTGAAGGAATTCAAAGGGGCATGGGATAAACACTGGATCCCTAAAGGCTAGAGGACGGAAATGAAGAAAAGAGTGCATGGGGGTAACTTGCTGGTGTGGCGGTTACTAACCTTAATAATTAAGCCTTGATACTGCTAATGCATCTCCATCATTGATCTCTGCTTCAACGGCAGAGGAAATGGATTTACACAGCAACCAACCAGGGCCCCGACTTATAAGGTTTGGGGGAACAAATAAACATGGGGGTAACTTGCTGATGTGGCCGTTACTTCCCTTCATCACTAAGCCTGATACTTTTGATGCGGCTCCAGCATTGCTCTCTGCTTCCACGGCAAGGGTTAAGGGAAATTGGATTCAAACAGCATCCGAGGGCCCTGAATTTTACAGTCTGGGAAACTGATAAGCACGGGGGTAACCTGCATAGTGCAGCAGAGACTGGCATAAGCTTGCTGGGCAGACTGGGTGGATCATTTCCTCTTTTTCTGCCATTATTTGTATGTTGCCCTTGCATTCACCACCCTCAGATTTGGTTTTTTTTTTTAAAACAGCATTACTCTCAAGTCTGCCCCCTTGCAGCCTCATATTGTATGACTTCTTGTTCCAAAAATGTATTTCCACTGAAAAAAAACCTGTTTGCTTGTGTCTAATTTATACCTTTCAATCATTTGAATGCCTTGCCCCTCTTCTCTCCCCCCCGGGGTACCTGTAGTTAGGGCATTAAGTCATGTCATCGGGCTTTGGTGCAGGCCAGTTTTGTTCCACTTCTCTGACCTGCCTGTATCCCGTAGGAGGAAAGACAATGACAACATGGATGAGCTTTCAAGCAATGGAAGAGTAAAGGAGGAGAGGATAAGAACATGCCATAGTGGGTCAGACCAAGGGTCCATCAAGCCCAGCATCCTGTTTCCAACAGTGGCCAATCCAGGCCATAAGAACCTGGCAAGTGCCCAAAAACTAAGAAGAACCCATGCTACTGATGCAATTAATAGCAGTGGCTATTCCCTAAGTAAACTTGATTAATAGCCATTAATGGACTTCTCCTCCAAGAACTTATCCAAACCTTTTTTGAACCCAGCTACACTAACTGCACTAACCACATCCTCTGGCAACAAATTCCAGAGCTTTATTGTGTGTTGAGTGAAAAGAACTTTCTCCGATTAGTCTTAAATGTGCTACTTGCTAACTTCATGCAGTGCCCCCTAGTCCTTCTATTATTCGAAAGTGAAAATAACCGAGTCACATCTACCCGTTCTAGACCTCTCATTTATTTATTTATAGACTCTTCTTTGCAGACATTCGTGAGGCACATCATACCGGCTTACATTGAACTGAAAGGAGGAAAATACAATGAACATGATTTTAAACACTATCAAATCCCCCCTCAAGCCGTCTCTTCTCCAAGCTGAAAAGTCCTAACCTCTTTAGTCTTTCCTCATAGGGAAGTTGTTCCATTCCCCTTATCATTTTAGCCCTTCTCTGTACCTTCTCCATCGCAATTATATCTTTTTTGAGATGCGGCGACCAGAATTGTACGCAGTATTCAAGGTGCGGTCTCACCATGGAGCGATACAGAGGCATTATGACATTTTCCATTTTATCTATCATTCCCTTTCTAATAATTCCCAACATTCTGTTTGCTTTTTTGACTGCCGCAGCACACTGCACCGACGATTTCAATGAGTTACCCACTATGACACCTAGATCTCTTTCTTGGGTGGTAGCACCTAATATGGAACCCAACATTGTGTAACTATAGCATTGATTATTTTTCCTTGTATGCATCACCTTGCACTTATCCACATTAAATTTCATCTGCCATTTGGATGCCCAATTTTCCAGTCTCACAAGGTCTTCCTGCAATTTATCACAATCTGCTTGTGATTTAACTACTCTGAACAGTTTTGTATCATCTGCAAATTTGATTACCTCACTCCTCGTATTTCTTTCCAGATCATTTATAAATATATTGAACAGTAAGGGTCCCAATACAGATCCCTGAAGCACTTCACTGCCCACTCCCTTCCACTGAGAAGGTGTCCCATTTAATCCTACTCTCTGTTTCCTGTCTTTTATCAGATGTGGTTCTATAGAGAAGCGAGCAGAAAAATAGTTCAAAAAGAACCAAAGCAGCACACCAAGGTTATGAACAGAGAATAAAAGTGAGACCAAATGCAGTGAACGAGGTAGGGGAAAAATTTGTTTTAAAGGCAGGAATTTTAGGGGAAAAAAAAAAAAAAAAAAAGCTTGCTTTAAGAAACTGAGGCAGAGCCAAAAGATAAGGTGCCCAAGGATACCACACAGGCACTCATTCTCTAACCCACTCTGATTTCTTGCTGAATGCTTGAGTGGTCTCATTTGGATAAGAGCATGAAGTTACATATCTGAAGAGGAGTGAAAGAAGGTGCATCTTACCTTGTAGTGACAGCTGTCCAGTGGAGAAAGATCCAGATTTTTTCCTTCTGCCAGGAATTTCTCATCCACCATGGTCATCTCAAAAGGAGCACTGGGCAGGACCTTGCTATCGGCAGCGGGACCGGTCGAGGGGGTCTCTGCGGGCGCTCTGCGGTTCAGCCAGCCAAAGAACCCACAGCTTGAGCCGACGAGAGAGACGAGCAGGGAGAGGAGGAGAGTCCAGCTGAGAGGCAGCATCTCCAAGCTTCCCAGGAGCACTTCGTTCAAGATCTGCTGATGGGACACAGAGGCAGTTAGTGGGAAGGGAATGGCGGGCTCTGAGCACACAGACCTGACATTTCACTTATGCCACTCTCATCTGGCTCTACACGAAGACACACAAAATCTGGCTGAAAGACCGGTCTAGTGGTTAGATCAATGGATTGCAAGGCAGGGAATCCAAGGTTACAAATTCCACATATCCTACTGACACTCCTTGCGACCTTAGGCAAGTCACAGTCTCTTCTTGCTTTGGAACTCAGATCGATTGTAAGCTCTTTTAGGCAGGAAATTATTGTACCTGAATTAAAAATAAAATAAATAATATGCAGTAAGCCACCTCGCGTGCTACTTGGAAGAAGCTAAAAATCTAAATTCTGTTTCCCTTCACGTGACACGCATGGCAGACCACGGATTTTATAAAATGGGGTGATGCATCATCAACTCCCTCATCTTCCTGTCTGCTCTCTCACAGGTACCTCTCTCGCTCATCCGCCTAGAACGAGACCCGCTTTCAGCTTTGTTTCCTGTACAGAACACGGCCACACGAGTACTCTGCTCCGAACACGGCAGCACTCGTCATCACATCCGTGGTGGGACGTGACCAGAGCACCACAAACACGGAAACCAGGAGTGTGCTGCATCAGTACCTGTAACGGGGGTGGCGGCAAAGGAACCCAGGCATCTCCATGCCCCTAAGCATCAGAAGGAGAATCGCAGAGTAAGACTGCCAGTCCTTGTGACTTCACCCTCCATTGCATCGGGAACAAAAAAAAAATTAGTTTGAGAGCCCTCCGGGGACAGGAAAATACCTACAGTACCTGAACGTAACTCTGCTCTGAAGTGCCTGAAAAAGCAGAGTATAAATCTAATAAAAGAATTTAAGCATATTTGGGGGGGGGGGGGGGGGGGAGAATCAGGGATAAGGAAAGTCTGTTTAAGAGATGCCTGGATATTGGATTAGGTAGGGAAACCTGTATGGGGTAAGTATGGTTATTAGGGATGTGAATCGTGTGATCGATCGTCTTAACGATTGATTTTGGTTGGGGGGGGGGGGGAAATCTGATAGTCATGGTTTTTTTGGTTAAAAATAGTTTTATCGGGGGAGGGGGGAAAACCGGCACACCAAAACAACCCTAAAACCCACCCCGACCCTTTAAAACAAATCCTCCACCCTCCCAAACCCCCCCAAAATGTTTTAAACTACCTGGGGTCCAGTGGGGGGTCCCGGCGCGATCTCCTGCTCTCGGGCCACGGCTGCTGTGAAGAGAAATGGCGCCGGTGGCCCTCAACCCTTACCATGTGACAGGGCAAAGGTAGCGCCGGCGCCATTTTGGTTCCTGGCACCCGACATCACGCGTGCAGGAGATTGCTCCCGGACCCCCGCTGGACCCCCAGGGACGACCTCCTGCACGCGGGCCATATTGCCAATATTCAAAATGGCGCCGGCGCTACCTTTGCCCCGTCATATAAGGGCAAAGGGCCACTGGCGCCATTTCTATTAACGCAGCCGTGGCCAGAGAGTGGGAGATCGCGCCGGGACCCCCCCACTGGACCCCAGGTAATTTAACACATTTGGGGGGGGTTCAGGAGGGTGGGTTTTAGGGTTGTTTTGGTGTGCCGGTTTTCCCGCCCTCCCCCCCCCCAATTTACAATTTTTTGACGATAAATCAGGGGAATTGCTATTGTATCGCGGCTCTAATGATTTAAAATATATCTGACGATTGTTTTAAATCATCAAAAAACGATTCACATCCCTAATGGTTATCCTGTAGGTGTTCAGGCTGGTTGGGCTGACAGCTGGGAGAGATCTCTAGCACAGTGAGAGGCCATAGGATGCGAGAGTGCTAACCACAGCTAGAGCAGTATAGGTGGCATCAGCCAGGCTATATTGTTTAGACTTTTTTTTTTTTTACTTGCAATATTTCTAAAAAAAACCCAACCCCACCTCAAAAGGAAGAGTGAGAATTCAGCTCTTCAGCACCAGTGGTTTCATGATCTCTTAACTCAAAATTCACTCGGGGGGGGGGGGGGGGGGGTAGGTAAGCATCAGCACCTCAGCGTTGCCAGGCACCTACCAATGCCTGCTCCTAACCCGGCACCCAGAGCTCTGTTACCCTTCCTCGGCGCCGGATCTCCTCAGGCATGCACGTGGGCCCATCACAAGAAGGCAGAGGCCACCGAATGCCAGAACGGCTGGTGCTCCTCCTCCCCAAGCCTCCTTAAATAAGCAGCTTTATTTCAAAGACAAGTAATTATGAAACGAACGGTTCCAGACTCAGCGTGCGAGCATAAATTTTATGCCCCTGTTTGCTATTGCCACGCCCTCCATTTCAAAATGAAGAGATATGAACATATTTATATAGTACAAACATATCCTCTTAATATTTAGCTTGGTACTTACGAAAAATGTGCATTCATTTATTTCAAATTTTATTAAGAAGATCTTCTTGAAATACCTGCATATCATTATTTACAGATATTCCTTATAATTACATCACTTTTAGTATATATATATATCATTCACATGCTGAAGCCCCTCTTTACTCCTGTCCGTTGTCCGGCCTGTGCGCAGGGCTCCTTATTGACATGACAAACTTTTTATGGTGCTTGAGAATAACAGACCATCAAACCCAACAAAATGCCTCTCTCTGGTCCATTGTTTGACCACATCTCGAGCAAGGTGTGCAGTTCTGGTCACCGCATCTCAAAGATCCTTGAACTAGAAAAGGTACAGGGAAGGGCAACAAAGGGGATGGAATGGTTCCCCTATGAAGAAAGGCTAAATTGGTTAGGGCTCTTCAGCCTGAAGAGGATGGGAGTAGATATAATAGAGGTTTATAAAATCATGAACAGGATGAAACAGGTAAATAGGGAACAGTTATTTATCTTTTCCAATAGTACTGGAACCAGGGGATGCACCATGAAGCCAATAAATAGCACATTTAAAGCAAATCTGAGAAACTATATTTTCATTTTGTGCACAAACTGTGGAATTTGTCACCAGAAGATGTGGTGAAAAAAGTTATTGTGAGTGGGTTTAAAAAGAGTGAACAAATTCCTACAGGAAGAGTCCATAAACCACTATTAGCCATGTAGAGGTGGGAAAAGCCCTCACTTATCCCCAGATATGAGCAAGAAGGATTAGATCTACCCTAATGGGTACTTGTGACCTGCTTTGGCCACTGTCTGAGACAAGATACTGGGCTTGGAGGAACTTTGGACTGATCCAGTATGGTACTTCTTAACCAAATCCACTGCTTGGCTTATGTATTACTTCCCAGCTCAGTGGGAATATCCTTAGGGCTAGATCAAACAAGAGGCCCTGCAGCATCCAGCCCATTTGGCCAGGCCCAGAAGCAGACTGCAGTGTGGCCACCAAGCCAGCACTCTGGGGCTATCACTGCTATGCTATTACTGGTTGCCCTTTACTCACAGGGGCCCCCTGATGAGGTCGCCTCAGATGTGCTAGCCCAGGTAGATGGAACTCTGGCCACTGATCCCAAGAATGACCATGGAGATGAAGATCACTCCTTATGGGAGAGTGCACTCTAGGGCACAGGAAAGAGAGGGGTCTCTTGCAGTCTCAAATCTCCTTCCCGATTCCTCTCCCTGGTGCTACCATGCCAGTCTCTCTACACTCTTCCACCTTCTGGCAGCTTCCCAATGGGAAAACTACTGCCCGTACTGGAGGGGAACATGTGAAACCGGAGGGGTGACCTGGATTATACCAGGCCCTGACAGAGAGCATTTGGGTTTAAGGGCTACACAGAAATTCAGCAGATAAAATTAGACAAATGATTTTGCTTAACTTTAAATTGTCATGCTGCTCCTAGAGAAATGATTACTGTTTTACGTTTGTGCAAGCTCCTTTCACTTAGGAACAGGCACCATTTGTAAACTTAAGTTAACGGAGCGAGGTAGCATTAGTCTTATGAAAACCTCCATGCAGGCAAACCTCCTCAAAAAAGAGGAACTTTTACGTATTTGTTAAGTGTGCAAATCTTTTATTCCAGAAAAATATTAAAAGGGGTAGAAGAAAATAAGAAAAAAAAAGGAGATCTAGGAATAAGATCAAAATAAGAAGCTATAGAAACAGATTAAGTGGCCTCGTGATCCATCTCTAGAAGATACTTCTTGAAACATGTTAGAACAGCAAAGGGAGCAGAGGAGCTCTCTATTAATATCTGCTTAGTTACCCCCCCCTGCTGGATCGCCGGTCCCGCCCCCGGTGTCAGTACTAAGCAGATCAGAGTTCAGTACTGTAGTGCGTCCCATCATTCACCTCCGCAGAGGATTTCCTCCAGGATGGCATCCTCTTAAAATTCTCTCTGTAAAAAGTGCTACATTTCCTTCCATCTTATTCATGCCCCATAAGTATTCGAACGTTTCTATTGTTTATATCTTCTACATCCCTTCAGAGCAATTTTTTAAAAATCTTTCCAACAAATAGAATATTTGAAAGAATTATATATATATTAATTTACTAAGCTTGACATGCAGGAAGAAAATCAATATCTTGAATGAGTTTGAAAACCAGAAACATTGGGTCACTATATTCAGAGAACCAAGCCCCCAACAAAACTCAACATAACCCCCTTCCAACACTTTAGCATAGAGCAAGATGGGTGGGGCAGGGAATTAACTAAAGCAGCTAGCAAAGGAACAAGCACAAAAAAAAAAAAAAAAGACTTCCACAATCACACATACCCCATGTATGACTCCCCATTTCCCCTGACAAAAACCACAGCTTATACTCATAGCCCACGCACCACAGTGCCCCACCAAAGCTCACACATATGGCCACATACTCCCCTCCACTATATATATATATATATATAGACACACAACCCCCCCCTTATCCCTATACACAACCCACATACCCCTAGCACACACACAGACAGCCCCACTCCCTTACCACCTACCTATCCCCTATGCCCCCACTGACGCATCCACCATCCAGCACATGCACACTCCATAAACATCTACACCTCCATACGCCCCCTCTACAAGCCTTCCTGAAGTCTTGTCTCTGTATTCATTCCTACCAAGGAGGTTAGAGCAGCAGGTTATGAACCAGGGTTCAAATCCACAGACTCTCCTTGTGACCTTGGACAAGTCATTTACCCTCCGTTGCCACAATAGTAGATTGTGAACCCTCCGGAGGCAGGGAAACGCCTACAGTACCTGAATGTAATCCACTTTGAAGTGTCTGAAAAGCAGAATATATATTAAAGAGAGAAAGATACAGCAGACACTCACCAGCAGTGGGGGTAGCAGAACCACACGTACCAGGCTTAGGATGTCCTGGGATCACACTCTGGCAAGCACTATAGCCTCCAGAGTATTTAAATTCCTTAAGGCCAGCACTACAAGGCTTGTAGCATTTCAGTGACCCTGAGTGGGGCTGCTTCCATCCTTATAAAACATTAGGAGGTAGCACATTTAGGGCAGAGCGCACACACACGTTTCAAATTTAACTCATTTCCAATTGCAACGAGGCCAAAGCATGACCACCACCTCCAAAACTAAGAACATAGAGTATTTGGATGACCATAAGAAATTCACATTAAACCTAACCCCAAGTAATAACAAACAAATATATATAGGGAACTGTGAGAAGCTGGAACCAATATTAGGTACTCACAAACCAAGTGAATCTGATATTGTATTCAGTATAACAAAATGTCCTTAAGTAGGAAATGGTGGTGGCCATATAAACTGTCTTTTTATATCCCTAAAGCTTCAGAAACCGAACTAAGCATGGTTTGACATAGAAAGTCACGAGGACAAAGCAGCTGACAAAAGCAGAGTTAAATTCCTTGCCTGGAAAAAAAAAAAATATTACCACACCAGTTCTTTTCAATTGTAATGATGCTTTGGATTGCCAGAATAGTTAAATTGGACTCCAGGCCCGGCGCTAGCCACCATCGCCCTGGTGTTTTACCTGCCCTCTAGGGCTGATTAGGATCCGGAGGTCTTTGTCTATGAGTCAAGGTCACCCACCCAGAAGTCAAGCCTTTCACTCAGTCCTCTTATCAACCTCTAACAAGTCACAGCTGGCTAGGGCCTTCTTTCCAGGTCGCCCTGGACTGCCTGGCTCTCTCTTTTTCCCCTTTAAAAATAAGGTAGGTTGGTAACACAGAGAAATCACATTTTAAAACATTTAAAAAAAAAAAAAAAGTAAACAGAGATGGAAATAGTAACCAAGTAGATGCAGGCAGCTAAGGATTAATTGGCCTCCAGCTTGGGATAGAGGAGCATATGCGTTTTCCATGCTTAAATCAACACCAGCTCTCAATTCACCTCCCTCCCCTCCAACATCTTTTCTCCCACCTCTGCTCTCTGTCTGTCCTAGTGCCGGCCCCTTCCAGCCCTGCTGCTAGGCAGTCAGGGGCTCTGTCCTCTATTTCCTAGCTTCTTACCAGACCCAGACTGAATTCAGCACCCAGGGTCCTTCCGGTAGGTCCCTGCCCATTCTAGACACCCCCTTCCGCACTGGCGGCTCTTCATGTTTTCTATTTGTGAATATTAAACCCTTTCTTAAGATGGATTCATTAAAAAGCTGATTTCCTCATATAGTCCTTCCCCAAAGGGCCTTAAGAACCGGCGTGACCAATAAATTGACCATTTAACTGAATAAAGCTTAGTGAACATACATCAATGCAGCTACATGAATTAGAGTTTGTTTTTTTTTTTTTTTTTAATTAGTGGCACAAAAAGTACAGAGCATTGATGATCTTCATCTTTTCCATAATCCCTCCTTCTCCTCCTCCTCCCTCATTATACAGTGGCACTGAGGAGGACATAGCCCTGGAATGGTCTTCATGTTTTCTATGATAACACCTTTTCCTCCTTTCTCACATTAAACTGTAGCATCAATAATCCTCATTCCCTCCAGAATAATTCCACCTCTCTCATTAAATAACAGCATTGATAATCCCCATCCCCACCACAGTAATTCCTCCTTTTCCTGCTCTCCTATTAGCGCACACAGCATTGATGATCTTCATTTCCTCCACAATAATCCCTCCTCTATCATTATATAGCACTGTTTAAAGCACACAGCATCAATGATACTTGTCCCCTCATTTTCTCCTCTATCATTATACAGCAGTGCTTACAGCACACAGCATTGATGATCCACCTATCCCCTCTACAATAATTGTTCCTTTTTCTTCTCTATCATTATACAACAGTGCTTAGAGCACACAGCATCGATGATCCCCCATCCCCTGTACAATAATTGTTCCTTTTTCTTCTCTATAATTGTACAGCAGTGCTTAAAGCACACAGCATCGATGATTCTCATCCCCTCCACTATAATTCTTCCTCTTAGAAACATAGAAACAATGATGGAAGAAAAGGACCAACCGGTCCATCCAGTCTGCCTAGCAAACTTATGTTAGCATCTGCCATGCCTTACAGGTCACCCCCATATTTAGTTCCCCAAACCTTCAAAGTCAGGGCACTTGCTGGTTGCTGTCTGAGTCCAATTCCCCGTTCCCTCTTGCTGTCCAAGCAGAGAGCAATGATGGAGTTGCATCAAAAGTATCAGGCTTATTGGTTAAGGGCAGTAACCGCCACACCAGCAGGTTACCCCCATGTTTATTTGATTTCCCAGACTGTAAAAGTCAAGGACCTTTGGTTGGTTGCTGTCTGAATCCAATTCCCTTTTTCCCCCTGCCTTTGAAGCAGAGATCAATGATGGAGATGCATTAACAGTATGAAGGCTTACTGGTTAAGGGTAATAACCGCCACACCAGCAGGTTACCCCCATGCACTCTTTTCTTCATTCCCATCCTCTAGCCTTTAGGGATCCAGTGTTTATCCCATGCCCCTTTGAATTCCTTCACTGTTTTCGTCTTCACCTCCTCCTCCGGAAGGGCGTTCCAGGCATCCACCACCCTCTCTGTGAAGAAATATTTCCTGATGTTCGTTTATGAGTCTTCTTCTCTGGAGTTTCATTTCATGACCCCTAGTTCTATTGATTACTTTCCAACAGGAAACGTTTGTCGATTGTGCATCATTAGAACGTTTCAGGTGTCTGAAGGTCTGTATCATATCTCCCCTGCACCTCCTCTCCCTCAGGGTATACAGATTTAGGTCCTTCAACCTCCCCTCATAGGTCATTTCATGGAGACCCACCACCATTTTGGTCGCCCTTCTCTGGACCACCTCCATCCTATCTCTGTCCCTTTTGAGATAAGGGCTCCAGAACTGAGCACAGTACTGCAGGTGAGACCTCACCAAGGACCTGTACAAGGGGATTATCACCTCCTTTTTCTTACTCGATATTTCTCTCTCTGTACAGCCCAGCATTCTTCTGGCTTTAGCTATCGCCTTGTCACATTGCTTCACCATCTTCAAGCAGGAGCGGCTCAAGGCAATCTGCTGCCTGAGGCGAAGGATGAAATGCCCCTCCCCCATGGCCCGGTGCAGGTGAAATCATTGAGGGCCAGGGCAGGAGGAAGAAAATGGAAGCTGAAGTGACTTGCCCAAGGTCACAAGGAATGGCTTCCCTTGTTTGCAGCCCACTGCTCTAACCACTCAGTTTTTGGGACTGTTATTTTTTTGTTCTCAGTCTTTGGCGTCCGCAGTAGGGGTCATTGGAGAAATGTTTAATGGGGCGGGGTGGCCTTTGGCTGCCCTACCTCCTGGGTCTAGAAATAGGCCTCCTCCATTCCCTATTGCCTGCCTCCCACCCTTCTTCAGGATCTGCCCCCTGTTGGTGTGAGAGGTTGGTGAATAATGGGAGCCTGTGTGTGTGAGACACACTCTCTCTCAGGGCTGAAACAAGGGTATTAGATGCCCTAGACAAACCTTACAGCCTTTCATTCCCCCTTCCCGCCCCTCCTCACATAATTAAAACTTATGCATTCTTTTCCATTTTAAAATGTATCAACTTTCCCAACCTAAAAATATAGATTGCACATAGAAAATAGACATTCAAAGTACAATCTTGTGAAGTAAAAATATCACTTACAACAACATATATATTATATAGGCATGCACTGCAAAAAAACCAAACCACACTTTCAATAATAATAGTTTAATAGACTTAATAAACTACCTTTCTCATAGTAATCAAGGTGGTTCACTGGATCCCATAAGGTATTAGGCCTATGGTAAAGTGCACTGGGTGTGGACTTGGCCCACAGAAAGCCAGGAATAAACAACTACAATTCCAATATAGTAAGCCTTCCATATCATAACTGCCAGCACTCAACCTATGAAAAAGTCATACTGCAAATATTACATCAGGCCCTAAACACCAATACCCCTCCTAGTAGGAAAACAGATTAAAGCCAGGTTGTTGTAAATCCCTACACAGAAACGACATGCTAGCAGAATACCTAAAGCCTCAGTCACACAAGCAGAACACAGATAGACTCTCACCAAATACAGAATAAAGAGATCATAAAATATAAACTGAAACGTGCAGACAAAAACTGAACTGGAAATCACAAGAAGCCAAACTCTGTCAGCAATCCAAACATAATCAAGAAATAGAAAACATTAAGGGGCGGATTTTCAGAGCCCTGCTCGCCTAAATCCGCCTAAATCCGAGCGGATTTAGGCGAGCAGGGCCCTGCGCGCCGGTGCGCCTATGTTCAATAGGCGCACCGGCGCGCGCAGACCCCGGGACTCGCGTAAGTCCCGGGGTTTTCCGAGGGGGGCGTGTCGAGGGGGCGGGGCCCGATCCGCGCTGTGTTTTCGGGGCGGGCCGTAGCGTTTCGGGGGCGGGCCCGGGGGCATGGTTACGGCCCGGGGTGGTCCGGGGGCGTGGCCGCACCCTCCGGACCCGCCCCCAGGTCGCGTCCCGGCGCGCTAGAGGCCCGCTGGCGCGCGGGGATTTACGCCTCTCTCTGGGAGGCGTAAATCCCCCGACAAAGGTAAGGGGGGGTTTAGACAGGGCCGGGCGGGTGGGTTAGGTAGAGGAAGGGAGGGGAAGGTGAGGGGAGGGTGTTAGAGAATTCCCTCCGAGGCCGCTCCGATTTCGGAGCGGCCTTGGAGGGAACGGAGGTAGGCTGCGCGGCTCGGTGCGCACCGGCTATACGGAATCGATAGCCTTGCGTGCGCCGATCCCGGATTTTAGCGGATACGCGTGGCTACGCGCGTATCTACTAAAATCCAGCGTACTTTTGTTGGTGCCTAATGCACCAACAAAAGTACGCCAAATCGCGCTATTTGAAAATCTACCCCTAAGCATACCAAAAAAAAGAATGTCAAATCCGCTGATAAATTCAGCCAATTAAAAACATGTATAAAAATGTTTAAAATATTACCAAACACTAATCAAATATTTCAAAACAGCAGATACATCACATTCAATAATTAAAACTAATAAGGATAAAAAAAACATCTCCCAATCTCCATACCCGGGAACTTTAGATTTCCAGACCTCCTGAGATTGTCATAGATTGGAGGAGGGTGCACAAACTTTAACCTCTCTCACACACATATACAGGTACTCACACACATGTACACACATGTGCGCAGGCACTCTCATAGACACACATATACACACACACCCTCTCATACACACACATCACCTCACCACCTTCTCATACATACCATACACTCATCCCCCACACCCTCTCATACAGGCACTCCCACCCTCCATCTCATACACACACACACACACACCCTCTCTCATACACACACATCACCCCACCATCTTCTCATACATACCATACACTCATCCCCCATACCCTCTCATACAGGCACTCCCACCCTCCGTACACACACACACACACCCTCTCATACACACACATCACCCCACCATCTTCTCATACATACCATACACTCATCCCCCATACCCTCTCATACAGGCACTCCCACCCTCCATCTCATACACACACACACACACACACACCCTCTCATACACACTCACAAAGTCTCTCTCCCACACAGGCACTCACTCTCACAGGGCAAGTCTCTTTCACCCACACATTTTGGACCTTTTCTCTGACTGCACAGCAAGGCCTCTTCTGCCGCCAGCTGTGGGGAAAACTCTGGTGGCCCCTCAGTGACTCTTCTTTAGCCGTTGAGCAGTGGCGTACCTAAAGTATTTGGAACCCGGGTTAGATACTTTCTTTGGCACCACCCCAGATTTACCTTCCCCCGCCAGATTCAGTTCTTTGTCTGCCTCCCTCCCCTGGGTCACTTCTCCATCCCTCCTTCCCCCCCAATTATCTCTGGTTCCCCTCTCCTTCACACAGGCTCCCTCTCTCGCACACAAACATGCACCCGCTCTCACTCCCATACACAGACACACACTCTGTTCCAGACAGACACACACACAGACATGCTCACTGTCACAGACACACACACACACACACACAAACATGCACCCGCCCTCACTCCCATACACCGACATGCTCACTGTCCCAGACACAAACACACACACACACACACACAGACATGCTCACTGTCCCAGACAGACAGACACACCCACACACACACACATACACTGTTGCGTACGTCGGTCGCAGACGGCTGCGACCGCTCTGCCTCACCTCTCTTTTACCCTTTTCCTCCTCCCTTGGAAAAATGTCTGTCTGTGTGTGTGTGTCTCGGACAGTGAGCATGTCTGTCTGTGTGTCCCTCGTCCGCCATGCTTCTTCCTGAGGCCTCCTAGGGCACAAGTGCGCGCGCTGCCTACGTTTTTGAATACGTCATGGCGGGAACCTCGGGGGCGGCCCCACCGCATGACGTCAGTACCTCCAGGTATTTAAACCTCTGCTCTGCTCCAATTCAACAAGTTAGCAAGGACTTTGGTTTTGCTACTCTGACCACTTCTAAGCTGCTCGCTTGGATTCCTCACTACCCTTCGGGGTATCTCGCTCCTACGGAAGCTCTGGGTACCCGATCCTCAGGGTCCTCTCGCTTCTACTCACCCTCCAGGGTTAATCTGCCTAACCTTAAGGACAACCGCTCCTCGGGGGTCCTGTCTGCTTTCTTTCAGGAACCCTCGGTGCTCCTAGGTATGCACTCCTCGAGGGCCTATTCTGCTCAGGATATCCTGCATCTCTGACCTCAGGTCCCTCTCTTCAATCAACTACTGAAGGAAGTTATCAGCACTGCTACTCTGTGAGTATCACTACGCTCCAGCTCTCCTCATTCCACCCTTCAGGTTCACGGCCTATTCCGCGCTGCCGTCACCACCGGAGACAGCCGTCACCACCGGAGACAGCAATTCTTTCACTGGAGTTGCTGAAGTATTCAGTTGTGCATGTAACTGACTGAAGGCAGCAGTCAGGCTTTCCAGAGACTTTTGTTGCTCAGTAATCCGCAGGGCTAGGCCAGGAATGGCCTGCAAGGCTGCGAGCTGAGCCAAGTCCATGGAGTTAGCAATCTGTTGGGTTTGTGGCATATTGTGGACTCTTGGTCGAAGTGGCGATGACTCCTCCCATGGGGAGAGGCCCCGTGGGGAACCACAACGATTGGCTAGACTCTAGTAAGCAGACACTGAGGAAAAGAAAGCTTTATTATACTGCTGTTGATGAGTTGAATCATGCCGAAGAAACGGACAGTGCAGTAGTCCAGCGATATCTCATTAAGCTCAGACAGTCTCTGTAGTTGATGGTCTCGCCCAGATGTAGCAAAGGTCCGGACCTTTGCTACATCTGGGCGAGACCATCAACTACAGAGACTGTCTGAGCTTAATGAGATATCGCTGGACTACTGCACTGTCCGTTTCTTCGGCATGATTCAACTCATCAACAGCAGTATAATAAAGCTTTCTTTTCCTCAGTGTCTGCTTACTAGAGTCTAGCCAATCGTTGTGGTTCCCCACGGGGCCTCTCCCCATGGGAGGAGTCATCGCCACTTCGACCAAGAGTCCACAATATGCCACAAACCCAACAGATTGCTAACTCCATGGACTTGGCTCAGCTCGCAGCCTTGCAGGCCATTCCTGGCCTAGCCCTGCGGATTACTGAGCAACAAAAGTCTCTGGAAAGCCTGACTGCTGCCTTCAGTCAGTTACATGCACAACTGAATACTTCAGCAACTCCAGTGAAAGAATTGCTGTCTCCGGTGGTGACTATCAAGACCACCGTACCATTATCCACGCCTACCCGCCTCACGGGTGAAGCAAGGATGTGTAGAGGGTTTGTTAACCAATGCAATATGCATTTTTCTTTGCAACCTACCCTCTTTCCCACAGAAGCTTCCAAGACCACCTATATCCTATCTCTACTTGAAGGAAGAGCCTTGGCTTGGGCTTCACCGTTATGGGAATGTGAAGATCCTATCCTGAATGACCTATCAGGATTTCTGAAACTTTTCTTCTGTCTTCGATGACCCGGCTCGCCACATCGTCGCTGAATCCGCTCTGCTCAATCTCCAGCAAAGTAATAAGCCGCTAGAAGACTATGTGATTGAATTCAAGATTTTAGCATCTGAACTCCACTGGGACATAGGATGTTTACGTGCTATCTTCATGGAGGGTTTCAACTCTCACTTAAAGGACAAACTGGTGGCTCGCGATCTGCCTGATAACCTTGAATCTCTCATGGAACTGGCTGGGAGAATAGACCACCGGATTCGAGTCCGGACTCAAGAGGCTAAGAGTCCTCGGAAGCCTGTCCCGGGAGCTACCATCCTAAACCTGTGCCAATTGCCTCAAGCCTACCATCTACACCCTTATAAGACGACGAGCCTATGCAATTAGGAAGAAGTCATTTAACTTCTAAAGAAAGATGATTCCACAAACACATGGGGTTATGCATGTACTGTGGCCAATCAGGCCACACTGTCCAAACCTGTCCCATCCGTCCGGGAAACTGACAGGCCTAGGATCCTCAGGAGGACTCCTCCTAGGCCTCACCGCTCCAACTCCTCCATTGTCTCTACCAGTCTCACTCCTCTGCGGAAGCCTTGAGTTTCAGACCCTTGCCCTCATAGACTCTGGTGCCGGAGGAAATTTCATCTTAAAATGCTTAGTAGAACATCTACAGATTCCTACCACACCAATAGCTAAGCCATTGCTATTATCTTCAATCCATGGGGAACCATTGCCTGGAGAGGTTTCGTTGATTACCCAGGCCATCGGCCTGCGTACTGGAGCTTTACACTCTGAAACCATCTCTTTCCTCATATTGGAAAAGGCCATGCATCCAGTGGTACTTGGACTGCCCTAGCTACAAGATCATATGCCACAGTTTAACTGGGCAACGCTGGAATTATCCCGGTTGGGACCTAGCTGTCATGGCCGGTGTCTCACGGAAGTCTCACCGCTAATATGCATGCCCACTACACCATCTTTACCAGGTTTACCTCCACAATATGCCTCCTTCCAGGATGACTTCTCTAAACAAGCAGCAGATGTACTTCCATCTCATAGAGTTTTCGACTGTTCTATAAACCTGAAACCCAATACGGAGCCTCCAAAAGGGAGAGTTTACCCTCTTTCTGCAGCTGAGACTAAGGCCATGTCCGCCTATATACAAGAGAACCTTCAAAAAGGTTTTATCAGACCCTCCAAATCCTCGGCTGGTGCAGGATTCTTTTTTTCTGGGAAGTAAAGATGGCACCTTACGTCCCTGCTTTGACTATAGGGGTCTGAATGAAATTACCATCAAGGACTGGTATCCCCTACCGTTAATTTCCGAACTATTTGACACACTCCAGGGAGCCAAGATATTTTCTAAACTGGATCTCAAAGGAGCTTACAACTTGGTGCGCATTCGTGAAGGTGACAAATGGAAGACAGCCTTTAACACCCGCGATGGACACTTCGAATATCTCGTCATGCCCTTCGGACTAAGTAACGCACCTGCAGTCTTTCAAAATATGATGAACGACATCTTACAGGACTTACTATATCAATGTGTAGTAGTATATCTTGATGACATTCTGATCTTCTCCCAGGATCTCCAAACACATTAAGAGGCTGTCGAGAAGGTTTTAAGACGCCTACGGGAGTACCACTTATACGAGAAACTCGAGAAGTGTGAGTTCCACAAGGAATCTGTACCCTTCCTGGGATACATTGTTTCAAAAAACGGGTTTCAGATGGACCCCAAGAAATTAGAAGCATCCGAGATTGGCCCCAACCTACAGGCCTGAAGGCACTGCGCTGTTTCTTGGGCTTCACGAACTACTACCGTTCTTTTATCAAGAACTATTCATCATTGACAGTCCCTCTCACTGCAATGACCAGAAAGGGAGCCAACCCTGCCAACTGGTCTCCTGAAGCTATATCAGCCTTCCTGTCTCTCAAAGAGGCTTTTCAAAAAAAGCTGTGCCTCCGCCATCCAGATCCGCATCGCTCATTCATCGTCGAGGTCGACACATCGGACGTTGGCGTGGGAGTGGTTTTGAGCCAGTACAGCAAATCCAATGTGCTCTATCCATGCTCCTTCTTCTCAAGGTGGTTCTCACCCGCCGAAAGAAATTACGGAATCGGAGACAAAGAGTTACTCGCAATTAAGCTGGTCTTTGAGGAGTGGATTCCTTGGCTGGAGGGCGCACAACATCAGATAGTAGTATACACTGATCACAAGAACTTGGAGTACCTCAGACATGCCCAATGACTCAATCACTGTCAAGCAAGATGGTCACTGTTCTTTAACAGATTCGATTTCCTTTTGAAATACCGTCCAGGAGAGAAGAACATCCAGGCTGTTGTCCTGTCACAATCCTTCTCACCTCAGGATGTGCCTGACGAACCCCATCACATTATTGATCCCGGGAAGGTGGTTCTTGCAGGCACTCATGCTGTACCCGCTGGAAAGACGGTTGTGGCTAGAAATCAAAGGAAGAAACTGTTGAAGTGGGCGCACGATTCCCGCCTGCCTGGCCATCCTGGCCAGAGTCGTACCATGGCCATGTTACAGCGGTATTACTGGTAGCCAACCATGAAAAAAGATGTACAAGCTTATGTGGGTTCCTGCACTGTCTGCGCCAAGCAAAAGCCGCCAGCCGGATGTCTGTGGGGTCTGCTTCAACCCCTGCCAGCGCCGGATTAACCCTGGACACGTATAGCAACTGATTTTGTGGTATACTTACCACTCTCCAATGGGAACAATACCATTTGGGTCACCATTGATCGCTTCTCAAAGATGGCACATTTTGTAGCCTTACCAGGATTACCCTCAGCCATGGTGTTAGCGAGACTCTTCATCAAACATATCTTCTGTCTTTATGGAGTGCCTAAGCATATTCTGTCCGACAGAGGAGTGCAATTCACTGCTAAGTTCTCGAGAGCCCTATGTCAAAGGTTTGACATCTCCTTGGACTTGACCTCCGCTTACCACCCTCAGTCTAATGAAAAGACTGAAAGAATGAACAGAACGCTTAAACAGTTTCTATGGTCCTACGTTAATTCAAGACAGAGTGACTGCGCGGAACTGCTGCCTTGGGCAGAATTTGCTAACAACTTGAATTCTGCTACATCTACGGGGTCTGCTCCCTTCCAACTCGTCTATGGACGACAACCGCTTCCTCCTCTGCCAATTCCCTTATCAGTGGCTTCTCCTGCCACACAGGCCACTGCAGTAGAATTATCTCAGCTTTGGAAGCAAACGAAGGATCTATTCCTTAAAGCAGGACAGAAAGCAAAAAAGATCTACAATGCTCACCATCGAGAGGCACCTCAGTTTCAGCCTGGAGACAAAGTCTGGCTGAGTACCAAGTTCCTCTGTCTTAAACTACCTTCATCACGTTTTGCACCTCGCTATGTAGGACTCTTTGCTATTCTTTGGTGCTTGGGAAATCTGACGTACAGTTTAAGACTACCTCCATCAATGAGAATACATAACGCCTTCCATGTCTCTCTGTTAAAACCCTTGATGCTCTCAGAGTTCTCTAAGAAGACTCCAGAACCCACTAACCTGGACACGGAGGACGATATTGAATATGCTGAAGATGACATCTTGAATGTCCATAAGAGAGGCAAGACGTGGGAATACCTCATCTCCTGGGAGGGTTATGGACCAGAAGAAAACTCATGGGAGCCTTTGGCTAACATCATGGACAAAGACATGGTATGTCAATTTCATCTCGCACACCCTCGAAAACCCAGACCACCAGGAAGAGGTCCTGGAGGGGGCCCTTTGAAGGGGGGTACTGTTGCGTCCGTCGGTCGCAGACGGCTGCGACCTCTCTGCCTCACCTCTCTTTTACCTTTTTCCTCCTCCCTTGGAAAGATGGCTGCCTCTGCTGCTGTTTGCCGAAACCCTCGGCATCTCCGAGCCAGCATGGGCATCCCCGTCTGCCATGCTTCTTCCTGAGGCCTCCTAGGGCACGCGCGCGCACGCTGCCTACGTTTTTTAATACGTCATGGCAGGAACCTCGAGGGCAGCCCCACCGCATGACGTCAGTACCTCCGGGTATTTAAACCTCCGCTCCGCTCCAATTCAACGAGTTAGCAAGGACTTCGGTTTTGCTACTCTGACCACTTCTAAGCTGCTCGCTTGGATTCCTCACTACCCTTTGGGGTATCTCGCTCCTACGGAAGCTCTGGGTACCCGCTCCTCAGGGGCCTCTCACTTCTACTCGCCCTCCGGGGTTAATCTGCCTAACCTTAAGGACAACCGCCCCTCGGGGGTCCTGTCTGCTTTCTTTCAGGAACACTCGGCGCTCCTAGGTACTCGCTCCTTGAGGGCCTATTCTGCTCAGGGTATCCTGCACCTCGGACCACGGGTCCCTCTCTTTATTCAACTACTGAAGGAAGTTATCAGCACTGCTACTCTGTGAGTATCTCTATGCTCCAGCTCTCTTCATCTCACTCTTCAGGTGCTCGGCCTATCCCGCTCTGAGGAACACTACCGCACCTTTGCTACATCTGGGTGAGACCATCAACTACAGAGACTGTCTGAGCTTACTGTGATATCACTGGACTACAGTACTGTCTGGTCCTTGGGCAAGATTCAATTCATCAACAGCAGTTTAATAAAGCTTTCTTTCCTCAGTGTCTGTTTACTAGAGTCTAGCCAATCGTTGTGGTTCCCCACGGGGTCCCTCCCCGTGGGAGGAGTCATCGCCACTTTGACCAAGAGTCCACAATATGCTGCAAACCCAACACACACACACACAAAGACATACACTCTGTCCCAGACAGACAGACACACACACACACACAAACATACAGACATGCTCACTGTCCCAAACAGACAGACAGACAGACATGCTCACTGTCCCAGACAGACACACAAACACACACACATAGACACAAACCCACTCTTTCTCACTTCCTACCCAGCTCCCCATCTGAAGTACAGCAGCAGCTTCCTCCTTCAGCCCCCACGACAGACGGATTTTCTTCATTTTTCTTGAGGCCACGCAAGGACCGGTGCAGCTCTGCTTCCTGCACTTGGGGGGGGGGGGGGGGGGGGGGGGGCAGCACTGTTGTCTCTAACTTGCAGAGGCAAAGTAATGTTGTGTTTCCGGGACAGGGAAAAGTTAAAAAAAAAACAACTGACGACAAGTAATGTGACTGCTTCAAGTTTACCCAGGTGCCAGAAGTGTATAATACATGTGGATAGGGATTGCTGTGTTGTATCTGTGGGGTATTCAGACTGCCTCTTCCTGCAACCCAGGGCACGCGCTGATCTTCTGCTTTGGGCCGAGTGCATGACCTTTCCTTTTTCCGGCCCGCGCTGACCCACCACTTCCTCTTCCGGGCGCGTGGGTGGGAAGAAGAAAACACTACGCAGGTGCCGCTTCCTGACCCGTAGCCTGCACCGGCCTTGCTTCCACCGCGCACGGCCCGGAGGCTTCCCTCGTCCTCCGCCACGAGCGGGATGGGCTCCGCTCGTGGCCGCCTGGGGCAGACCGCACATCCCCCCCCACCCACCTTGTAGTACGCTACTGCCGCGGGACCTTTCTTTTGCAGGCGGGGAGTGGAAACCCCCACCGGCAAGTCTCTGCGCCACGCCTCCAGCCCCTGCCGCCTGAGTTTGCCCGCATGAAGGGTGAGGCGGCTGTGGCAGGAAGGTTTCAGGGGGAAAATTTTGCTGCCCGAAGTGGCTGCCTCTCCTCTCCTGCTCTGTGCCCGACAGCCCTTCACCCCCCCCATCACGTTCAGCTCTGGGGAGTGGAAACCCCGCCAGCATGTCACTGCTTCATGCCGCCATGCGTCCACTCTGTTGCAGATCTTAGTATCATCCGCAAATAGACAAACTTTACCTTCTATCGAAATTGTAATCTCCTTCGAGTTGGACCTAAGGATGCCTGGTAGGAAGCACCCACTACAGACCTCCACTCTACCAGCTGAGCTATGGAAGGAATCTTCTCTAGGGTTGTACAGCAGTGCTTAAAGTTCACAGCACTGATGATCCCCCCCCCCCCCATCCCCTCTACAATAATTGCTTTTACTGCTCTATAACTGTACAGCAGTGTTTAAAGCACACAGCACCGATGATCCCCCATCCCCTCGACAATAATTCTACCTCTTCCTTCTCTATCATTATGCAGCAGTGCTTAAAGCACACAGCACCGATGATCCCCCATCCCCTCGACAATAATTCTACCTCTTCCTTCTCTATCATTATGCAGCAGTGCTTAGAGCACACAGCATTGATTATCCTCATCCCCCCCCCCCCTACAGTAATCCTTCCTCTTCCTCCTCTGTCATTATACAGCAGTGCTGAGGAGCAAGTCGCTATCAGGCAGAGACCATAGTAAGGATGGGCACAGCCAGTTTCAGAGGTGCTTAACTTCCAGAGCACAACCTACAGCAGGAATCTGGGATCGGGCACTGAAACATCTCACTTCCATTGCTCTGTGCATGGAGACATTTACCATGAATATCAAGGGGGGTCACAAGATGCTGCTCCAAAGAGGTAGATTCAGGGGTAAGATAAAGGAATATTTCCTCCAGGGCAGGAGGAATGGTCTACTGGCTAGTATAACGAGCTGGGAACCAGGGATCAACTCCCTCTTCTCCCAGTCATACCCCTTGTAACCTTAGGCAAGTTTTTAATGTTTATTTATTTATATTCTGCTTTTTGGCACAGTCGGATACTGTAGGTCTCTTTAGCCCCCATGTAGTTTGTAAGCTCTTGTGGAAGGGACTTGTCCTAAATGCTTATCGCCATCATGCAGCATTGTGTATGCTCAGCAACACTGTAAAAATAGCTGGTGTTGTACAGTGTGGTGGATGCATGGAACTTCTTCCCGGGGGAGGTGTTGAATGCAAAAACAATAGCAGAATTGAAGAAAGCCTGGGATAAGCCCAGAGGATTCGTAGCTTCCTGGATGAGGGGGTAAAGCCTGAAATCAGTTAGAATCTGTAGTACTGCATCAGGAATCAGAATGAGCAACAGCAGCCACTCTGGGAAATGTAGCGTCTTGCAAGGTTCTGAGGCTATTTGGAAGTCTTCCAACACCTTCCAGTAAGAATTGCACCCTGCCGCCCAGTCTGGTGTTCAAACACGAAGCCTTTACTGGCATAACTGATGCAGCTGCATAAAACCAGCAGGGCGCGCACTGAAGAATAGTGCAATCCACGGAGCAAAAACAAAAGATGGTACACAATACATAGTCCAAAATGTTACAGTCAGTCGCTGCATAATCTTCCTCCACCACTTACTGACCTTGTTTCTGATGTGCAGATCTCTGTAGTCCAGTAGCTAAACTGGAAAACACTCCTGCTCAGATGAGCTCTGAAAGCAGATCTCCCTGTCTGCAAGCCCTTAGGGATAGATTTTAAAAGGAGTGCTTGTGAGTCCATGTTGCGCAGTTCCTGGCGCACACACATGGATGTGACGATTTTATCACATGCGCACGCCGGCGTTTGTGTGTGTGTGTTACTCTTGCTGTGTTCTGTGTACAGGTGTGGTGTGTGTGTATGGTACTCTTTATATACTGTACCCAGGGGTGGGGTACTCTTGCTGTATTCTGTGTACAGGCGTGGTTGTGTGAGTGTGGTACTCTTGCTCTATATTGTATACAAGTATGGTATGTGTGTATGGTACTCTTGTTATATACTGCACCCAGGGGTGGGGTACTCTTGCTGTATTCTGTGTACAGGCGTGGTTGTGTGTGTGTGGTACTCTTGCTCTATATTGTATACAAGTATGGTATGTGTGTATGGTACTCTTGTTATATACTGCACCCAGGGGTGGGGTACTCTTGCTGTATTCTGTGTACAGGTGTGGTGTGTGTGTGTGGTACTCTTGCTGTATATTGTACACAGATGTGGTGTGTGTATGGTACTCTTGGTATATTCTGTGTACAGGTGTGGTGTGTATGGTATTCTTGCTGTATATTGTACACAGGTGTGGTGTGTGTATGGTATTCTTGGTATATTCTGTGTACAGGTATGGTGTGTGTGTATGGTACTCTTGTTATATATATATATATATATATATATATATATATACTGTGTATATATATATATATATATATACTGTACCCAGGGGTGGGGTACTCTTGCTGTATTCTGTGTATAGGTGTGGTGTGTGTGTGGTACTCTTGCTGTATATTGTACACAGGTGTGGTGTGTATGTGGTACTTTTGGTATATTCTGTGTACAGGTATGGTGTGTGTGTGTTGTACTCTTGCTGCATATTGTATACAAGTGTGTGTATGGTACTCATTATATACTGTATCCAGGGGTGGGGTACTCTTACTGTATATTGTATACAGGTGTGTGTATGGTACTCATTATACACTGTACCCAGGGGTGGGGTACTCTTGCTGTATATTGTATACAGGTGTGTGTATGGTACTCATTATATACTGTATCCAGGGATGGGGTACTCTTACTGTATATTGTATACAGGTGTGCGTATGGTACTCATTATACACTGTACCCAGGGGTGGGATACTCTTGCTGTATATTGGATACAGGTGTGTGTATGGTACTCATTATATACTGTATCCAGGGGTGGGGTACTCTTGCTGTATTCTGCGTAAGGTGTGGTACTCTTGCTGTATATTGCACACAGGTGTGGTGTGTGTGTATGGTACTCTTGGTATATTCTGTTTACAGGTGTGGTGTGTGTGTGTGTATGGTACTCTTGCTGTATATTGTACACAGGTGTGGTGTGCGTATGGTACTCATTATACACTGTACCCAGGGGTGGGGTACTCTTGCTGTATATTGTATACAGGTGTGTGTATGGTACTCATTATATACTGTATCCAGGGGTGGGGTACTCTTGCTGTATTCTGCGTAAGGTGTGGTACTCTTGCTGTATATTGCACACAGGTGTGGTGTGTGTGTATGGTACTCTTGGTATATTCTGTTTACAGGTGTGGTGTGTGTATGGTACTCTTGTTATATACTGTACCCAGGGGTGGGGTACTCTTGCTGTATTCTGTGTACAGGTGTGGTGTGTGTGTGGTACTCTTGCTGTATATTGTACACAGATGTGGTGTGTGTATGGTACTCTTGGTATATTCTGTGTACAGGTGTGGTGTGTGTGTATGGTATTCTTGCTGTATATTGTACACAGGTGTGGTGTGTGTATGGTATTCTTGGTATATTCTGTGTACAGGTATGGTGTGTGTGTGTGGTACTCTTGCTGCATATTGTATACAAGTGTGTGTATGGTACTCATTATATACTGTATCCAGGGGTGGGGTACTCTTACTGTATATTGTATACAGGTGTGTGTATGGTACTCATTATACACTGTACCCAGGGGTGGGGTACTTTTGCTGTATATTGTATACAGGTGTGTGTATGGTACTCATTATATACTGTATCCAGGGGTGGGGTACTCTTGCTGTATTCTGCGTAAGGTGGGGTACTCTTGCTGTATATTGCACACAGGTGTGGTGTCTGTGTATGGTACTCTTGGTATATTCTGTTTACAGGTGTTGTGTGTGTGTGTGTATGGTACTCTTGCTGTATATTGTACACAGGTGTGGTGTGTGTATGGTACTCTTGTTATATACTGTATCCAGGGGTGGGGTACTCTTGCTGTATTCTGCGTAAGGTGGGGTACTCTTGTTGTATATTACACACAGGTGTGGTGTCTGTGTATGGTACTCTTGGTATATTCTGTTTACAGGTGTGGTGTGTGTGTGTGTATGGTACTCTTGCTGTATATTGTACACAGGTGTGGTGTGTGTATGGTACTCTTGTTATATACTGTATCCAGGGGTGGGGTACTCTTGCTGTATTCTGCGTAAGGTGGGGTACTCTTGTTGTATATTGCACACAGGTGTGGTGTGTGTGTATGGTACTCTTGCTGTATATTGTACACAGGTGTGGTGTGTATGTGGTACTTTTGGTATATTCTGTGTACAGGTATGGTGTGTGTGTGTGTGTGGTACTCTTGCTGCATATTGTATACAAGTGTGTGTATGGTACTCATTATATACTGTATCCAGGGGTGGGGTATTCTTACTGTATATTGTATACAGGTGTGTGTATGGTACTCATTATATACTGTATCCAGGGGTGGGGTACTCTTGCTGTATTCTGCGTAAGGTGGGGTACTCTTGCTGTATATTGCACACAGGTGTGGTGTCTGTGTATGGTACTCTTGGTATATTCTGTTTACAGGTGTTGTGTGTGTGTGTGTATGGTACTCTTGCTGTATATTGTACACAGGTGTGGTGTGTGTATGGTACTCTTGTTATATACTGTATCCAGGGGTGGGGTACTCTTGCTGTATTCTGCGTAAGGTGGGGTACTCTTGTTGTATATTGCACACAGGTGTGGTGTGTGTGTATGGTACTCTTGCTGTATATTGTACACAGGTGTGGTGTGTATGTGGTACTTTTGGTATATTCTGTGTACAGGTATGGTGTGTGTGTGTGTGTGGTACTCTTGCTGCATATTGTATACAAGTGTGTGTATGGTACTCATTATATACTGTATCCAGGGGTGGGGTATTCTTACTGTATATTGTATACAGGTGTGTGTATGGTACTCATTATATACTGTACCCAGGGGTGGTGTACTCTTGCTGTATTCTGCGTAAGGTGTGGTACTCTTGCTGTATATTGCACACAGGTGTGGTGTGTGTGTATGGTACTCTTGGTATATTCTGTTTACAGGTGTGGTGTGTGTGTGTGTATGGTACTCTTGCTGTATATTGTACACAGGTGTGGTGTGTGTATGGTACTCTTGTTATATACTGTACCCAGGGGTGGGGTACTCTTGCTGTATATTGTATACAGGTGTGTGTATGGTACTCATTATATACTGTACCCAGGGGTGGGGTACTCTTGCTGTATTCTGTGTGCAGGTGTGGTGGCAGTGGAAGTACAGTCGAGCTATGCTGCAACTGTACTCCTGGGTAGCACAAACATGGAGCGGACGGAGCCTCCCCCCGTCTCGCGCCGCGAGCAGCCGTTGCTGACGCGAGTCGCGTGGACCGCTGGCGCCCGGAGCGGGGCGGCCGTTAATGACGCGAGGCTCGCGCGCCGCTGCGCATGGCCACGGAGGGGGCGGGAGACCGTTGGTGACGCAAGGGGAGGGGGGCAGAGGCAGCGGGTACCGGTAGCATGGAGTGCCTGAGTCGGCCGCTGCGGGTGGGCTTCATCGGGGCGGGGAAGATGGCGTGCGGGATCCTGGAAGGCATGCTGCTGTCAGGTGAGGGCCGGGGACGGCGAAGGATGAAGCGGCCTCGGAGGTCGGGCGAAACCCCTCTGCGGTTTTAAGCCGCCTTTATCGGCGCTTCGTCCGGCCCCCTGGGCTCTGAGAGGGGGGTGGGGAGCGGCTCGGGGCCAGGGGCAGCGTCTGAGGTGGTGCAAGAACTCCAGAAAAATTGTGAGCACGAATTTCACCTTTAAAGGTTGAATCATAGCTACTGGAAAGTCAAATTGTAAGGTTTAACACCCCCCCCCCCCCTTATTTCGGACCTGGACACTGTTGGGTATCATGAATTGCTGGCAGGAATGAGGAGAGGCCCATGACGTAGCGTAGTAGGCTGAGGACCAGAGAAACCAGGGTTCAGAGCCCGCTTTAGCTACTGAAACGTTTTATCATGCTGGCCAAGCCACTTATCGCCTGTTGCCTCAGGTACCCACAGGCCCCAATGCTCACCTTTCTGCCAGCCCTTCAAAAGCCCATTTTCTGTGCCCAAGACTCACTGCCAGCGCAGCACGGAGTTTCCCAGGCGGAAAATGTGCATTTCTAAATGGGATAGGCAAGTGCCTAGGATGCCAAAAACTGGGACTGCCCCGCTGCTCTTTGATTTCCAGGGGTGAAATCCCCCACCCCTGGTATTCTGCCATTGGGCCCCATAATCTGAAATCCTGCTTTAGGAGTACTGCTACAAATGAGGGCATTAAGCAGTGATCCCTGATGCTAAGAGGTGTGTTGGCCTATCCTGGAATTTTTTAGCACTAGAAACCTAACTCCAGCTCAGAGATGGAGTTAAGTTTCCAGCACTACTGCGCTGGCACTTAAAAGCCCCCCCCAAAAGTTAAAAAAATAAAATAAAAGGATCATGACAATTAAGATGGATAAGTAATGAATTACCTGGCTAATGGCAGCTGTCACCACTGAACCAGATAAATACCTACTAATAAGTGGCAGTAGCCCTGCTTAGCTGGACAAGGCAGTACTTATTCGGCTGTCTGGCTGCTGTTTACTGTGTCAGATAAGAGCCACTTAGTCGGATAAATATTCTCCACTTTGGGTACTTCACCCTCTTCTTGAGTTAAAATTATGCCAAATTCACATTTTTATTTATTTATTTATTTAGAGATTTTTATATACTGCGGCACATTCAGAACATCACCTCTGTTTACATTAAACAGTAATGCAGCAACAGGCTTTACAATACATTTTTAAACAAAGGGATATAATAAAATATTAAACAGAGGGATACATGCAACAGGCTTTACAGTCAAATTTGGAAATAGAAGCATTTTTTAAATCAATATATCATTCACGTACAAGTGGCAGGGATTACAGAAGCGTTAGAGGGATGGAAATTAATAAACAATTGGGAAATCTACAGTAGATAGGATTTTTCTGGGAACAAGTGCTGGAAAAAGGCGGGGTAAGAGGTCAGGGGAGTGAATAGGTGTTATGTATGCAGCAGGAAATGGGCCCAGATAGTCATTGGTATGCTTTTCTAAACAGATAGTTTTAAATTGTTTGCTTTTTAAACTCCTAATGCATTAGTATATCATTAGCTTGCTACATAGTATGTTTAAAAAAATGTAATCAGAGTGTTAAAATTGCACAGAAATCCAGTGTTTTAACACCCAAATTTCTGTATCTGCTTGTTAGATTGTACGATCTTTGGGGCAAAGACTTGATTGCACCTGAATGCTAATTCTGCTTAAGTAGTCTGGAGCAACATTTGCAGGCTGATGCAATAAGATGCACGTAAAAACAGTATTTTTGATTTTTTTCATAAATTCATGATTCTTGAATGACTTAATGCCAGCTCCGGGGCTGGCGTTAAATTTGCTGGATTAAAAAGTATGTGCCGAGTGCCTGGGGGTTTACTGCATTAGGGGGTAAAAGCGAATGGCTACAAATTTGTTTGGATGTGCTAATCCCCTTATTGCATCAGGTGTTATGCTAGCGTGTCTAAAACACATGTGAACCTGTGTGCTAGGCTGACAATACTCTATTGCTTCTGTCCCTTGGAAAGGCAAGCTAAAAATCCCAAAATAATTAAGTGTAAGGAATGTGCAGCCAAAATTTGTTTTTGTTCCATTAGCTTTTTTCATTTGTATTTTTTTTTTTAGTATGCACTAATTTCCATTTGTGTGTACTATTTTGATTTAGTGTGCACTAACAAAAATGAAAAAATAACCAAACAAACAAAACCCAAATACACATTCCTATTAAAGTGAGAGCTGTGTCAAAAATTGCATGATTGCTCCAAAGGTTAGCAGTTTTTCTTTGAAACGGGTTGAATTAGCCCAAGTATTAAAATTGTGAGCAGTAGTGCCAGTCTTCAAGATTTCAACCCCTTTTTGTGTTTGTTGTCAAGTGCCTATTATGGGTGCACTTATTTCTCTTTGAAAATGGAATTTAGCCACCCCAGAAACAGGGTACCAGCTGCTACCATGGAATAGGGGCTGAAACAGGAAAGATATACAAACATTTGGTCCCAAACTGCTGGACTCGTGTCTTCCTTTCTCTTTTGGTTATGGGATACTCCCTGGCAGACCAGACAGAAAATTGAGAGAGTGGGGCAGTATGGCTGTGCCACTGGGCAAAGAGAACTGGAGGCTTACAGGCCATGGGCATGAATACATCAAGCCGTCACTTGGAAAACATGGGAGGTTCAGCTAGTGATGTGGGAGCTCAGGAGAAAGGTTAAAGTTATCAGAACTCCTGCCTGATTCCAGAGACATTACATATATGTGTGGAACCTGATGATAACCCTAGTACAGGTGGAGAGTTTCTCCAGGATTTTATCAAGATAGAACAGCCCAGCAGGCACATAAGTTTGAAAGATCATATAAATGGAGAAAACTAACAGTTGATAAGAACTAAAAGGCCATCTAGTCTGCCCATTTCTGATGCAATACTGCAGTGCCTATCTGAGATCCCAGTCTTTACCATCTCATCCTTGTATCTAAGGACCCTCAGTGCTTATCACATGCTTTCTTGAGTTCTGTTACTGTTTTGGCCATAGCCAGAATCTCTGCATTTGCTCTCAGAGGGGTTAAAGGGCTTGGTAAAGGTTACACATTGACTCTGGCTTCACCAGTAATGATGTTATCCTGTCATGTCTATTGAAGCTAAATGAATAAATAAAGGGCCTTGTTAGGGAGATTATTATTATTTTCTTGGCTGCTGTATCCCATATATGGGATCCCTGATTGTTTATCTCGGAATAAACAGCTCTTGGTAATTCATTTTTTGTTTTAAGATCAAATCCAGGCCACAAATGTCCTTGTGAGTGCTCCCTCAGATAGGAACCTACGAAAATTCAAGGTAAGCATGGAACTCTTGAGTTCCTTTTCTTGTGTTATCTATATCTTTACTTCTGACAGCTTGTCGAGCAATGCCTTACCTATGCTCTTTTGCTTAACACACAATTACTTCCTGAGGGAAAAACAGTACCTGTTTGCCTTATACAAACAAGCAGACCCTAAAGAAAAGGCAGTTTGCCTTTGAAAATGCAAATCTCTTTCAACAAAAATATTTTTTAAGAGACATATACTGTGAGAGTAACTTTAAGCTATATTATAATGGTAAATTTCACTCAGAAATAATGGAGCTTGCTTTCCGGGACATATATGCATGTCCATGGTCTGCAAATATGCATGGATCTGAAAGTCTCATTCCTGTCAGAATCCTCACATTGCCCTCCCCCCCCCCCCTCCCCTTCCACATAACGTGAACATTTGGTGTGTATAGGACACCAAACAGAAGTTATTCGGGAGAGCAAGTGCAGAACAAAGAGAGATACATAGGCACAGTGATCTCATAAGCTGCCTTTCCTTTTGGAAAGTAGGCTAATAAATAAATTGAATTATTATCCAGTCTGAGCAGTGGGCTGAATTTTCCAATGAGGACACTTCAGTCTGCCCATTTGTTCTATCACACTGACACCCCTCAGTGACATTTCAATCCCTGTTGATGTTTTTTTGCCATGTTAAGGGTCCCTGTGACTAGAATGTTATTCATGATCTTGCTGGAAGCCCTCAGTAGGATTGCAGTTCTGGTGAAAGCATCTGTGACCCTATGAATGGCGATGTATCAGTAGGAGGTTCCCTCCTACTGCTATCAGACATGAAGGGACAATGTTTGCAGAATCCAGGTGGTGATTTTCTCAGCTGGAAAGAAGCAAGCAAAGAGAAACAGTCAATAATTGGAACAGACAGAAGTTGAAGAGACATTGGGTAATATTCCCTCAATTCAGAAGTAAGTTTTTCCATTGATTGAGTTATCCAGACCAGAACTTCCATGGGAAGTTTATCTGGAGAATGCCTGATCTGGTAGAGATGAGGATCTGATTTACAGTGGGATGACCAATTTTGTTTTAATTGGACTAACTCCTCCATGGAACTTAACAAAATCACTGCTGGGCCCATGTAATTACTTCAAACCAAAACAGTAAATCCAGGGCATATCCACACAATTCCGCCAGCATTGGGCAATTGATTTGTCCCCCATCCACTTCAGCGAATGCTGCATATAATGCAATTTGTAAGTGACTTTCAATCCATTTTCCTGCACAAGTGCCTTAATAGGATTCTCCTGCTTCAATCTACCAAAGATAAGGGCCTAATATTGCTCCAAAAAGGGTTACTATTTGGGGGTGCATGAGCGTGTTTCCTAATTCTTCATTGGTCTCTACCAGTAAGAAAAGGAGGAGATTCTTCAATTATCCATTACATGTAGAAAGTTCTTCTTTATTTATCTTTTTCTTCTTCCAATTATCCAAGAATATTCATATCTTGGCTAGGAGGAGGGAGATGGTCACTGTTCCAAGTGTATTTTACCCTAAGATATGAAATGAATAAAAGAGAAGATTGAACAGCTTAACTCTATTAAGTTAGACTTTACAGAGAGAGTTCTTTGTTTTAAGCTATGTCACCATAGCATGAAGAACATACTGTATGTAATTGTGCTTGACAATATGCATGTTACTATAATACTGTAGATCAGTTGTTTGTACTGCATTTTAAAGAAACCATTTAAAAAAATTGTGATGCAGTGCTTTGGGATATTTAGGGGTGTGGCTGCAGGGTGACCCATTCCAATGTGGCTGTGCTGGAGGATTGTAAAGTGGTATTTCTAGCCACGAAACCACACGTTCTTCTAGGTGTTCTGAAAGAAATTTATTCTGTGGTGACCAAAGAGCATATTATTATATCTGTGGCTGCAGGTATCACGCTTCAAACTCTGGAGAAGGTGAGTGACTTTTGTCTATTTTATCCTTCTTTTCAGAACCTTTCCTATTACCCCCAAGCGCTTGTTGAATCATGTGCAAGCTTCCAGAGTTACTGTATTCTTTTCAATATTTCCTTCTATATAAATCAAGAACCACATGAAGTTGGTGGTGGAATGCAGGATGCAGTTGTTTACAGAAAGGCTTCCCATGCTTCTCTTTGGATACTAGATATTTCTCTAAGAGCAAGGCTTGGTTACCTTCCTCTCCCAAAGGCTTGTTAGCATATCTAGAGCAGTACCCAATGTATCTCCCCGCTATAGTTATGAACTTGTTGAAGTTGCTCTACTGAATGTTTGTATAGTTACGAACTTGTTGAAGTTGCTGTACTGATTTTTATGTATTTCGTTGTTAAAATGTAAACTGGAGTGAAGGCCTACACTAATACTTCGGTATATAAAAGCCTGCCAATAAATAAATAAATACCCTCAAACCAGACAGTCTAAGAAACAACAGTGTGATTCAGAAAACAAAGCCAGAAGCAGAGAACCTACTCTGTAAGCCAGTGATGTGACTTTCTCTGTATTTCCAGTTTCTTCCTCCTGGAACCAAGGTGTTACGGGCTATGCCAAACTTACCATGTGTTGTGCAGATGGGTGCAGTGGTTTTTTCTCGGGGGTCCAATTCCAGCAACCAGGAGGCTGCTGTGCTGAAAACCCTGATGTCAGGATGTGGGTTCTGTGAGGAAACGCCTGAGTCCTATATTGATATCCATACAGGGCTAAGCGGCAGTGGAGTGGCATATGTAAGTATAGCGTACTAATAATACTAGGTGGGAGAATGCCATGGTTGTAAACGGTGGATCCAGTAAGACAGAATCTACTCACTGGGATAGCCTGTTCTGAATAACCAAGTGGGGATGGAGGATTTTATTTATCTGAGTCATAAAATTTGTATAAACCTAGCATTATTAATAAATATCAAGTATAGACTGAGTCCTATAGGAGGAAAAATACTACCGTTAAGGGGCTTGTAATGACTGACACATGCCTAAAGTCGAACGCTGTGATCTGAGGTTATTAGTCCTCTCTGAAGACTGATATTTTTGTACGTTATAAATAACCCGTGAAGTTTGATCCTGATGACTATTGCCTATTAGGTGCCACCATATGTTTTTGGAAGGCAGTAACCATTTGTGTGTGAACTTGGCTGAAACTGTGAAGTTGTATTGCAATTTTAAGATTGAAAAAGTAGTACTTTTTTTTTTTCCAGAGGTGACTTGGCAGAAATGTTTGCTAGCTAGGAACCCTGCTTGACAGGCTCTTGAATCTGTGAACCGTCATTTCTGTTTCTCACATTCTCCCTACTTTTTCCCCATATTCCCTCCCAAATATTATAGTTATGACTGAGGGACTAGCGCAAGAGCTGCTTCCTATTTTGCTCTTGATAACACATTAGCGGTCATTATAATGCTCTTTCTGAATCTAGTACTGCAAGCAGGCTGGTGTTGGGCTCTGAAGGCTGTAGTAGCGTGGAAATGGGTTGAGCATGTTGTTGCCATCAACATTTATTTATTTATTTATTACATACTTTTACAACGAGAGTTCAAAGTGAGGTACAAAAGACTAATGTTTGTGAGTATTAAGTGGCTTGAAGAGGATAACTGCTAACATGGAGAAAGCATGGATACTGAAATATATAAAGAGTAACAAGTATTATTTACAGTACAGATGTGGGGAGTTGGTATGACATAAAAAGACACCTATAATCTCATATATATATCTCTCCGGCGTCGCGCGCGACAAAGGGGCTTGCCCCTTTGTGCGCCCCTTCGTGCAGCCCCTAAGATCATACTCTTTTTCATTATCTGCTTAATTCTCCTTTCATACCTTGATTAGAATTCAGCATATCATCTTTAAATCTATAAATTACATTGGCAACAAGATTCAAGTCAGCTGATTCGTGTAAGGGAGACGAGAATAGATCCCAAGCTTTATTCATCAACAGGAAAACAAATTGAAATTGTAATCCAAAATCTCCACAAACCCTGGAACCTCAACAGATAGTGTTCCCTGATCCTAAAGCCAGCTTCGGGTCAATAATAAGCCAGTTTACTGGCCCTTGAATCTTCATCTTCTTTGGAGCACTCGAGTAAGCCTCTAATATTCTCTCTATACCACACAAACAGATCAACATGCTTCTTGGTTTCCCTATCCCTATACATCACCATGTTTGCCATGGCGAATACTCCATACCAATCATCAAGAATCAACGTAAACATCAAACTAAGCCTCTCCCACAACACTACAACCGTCATCAAAGGCTAATTCCAATAATGATTTCACCAATCACACAATTCCTCGGCCTTTCTCTGTTATCTCTTACTCTATTCAATGCTCAATCACTTTCAAAAAAAACTCATATCTTAAACGACTACCTTACTGAAGTAAACCCAGATATCTGTGCAATCACAGAAACGTGGTTTAAACCTTCAGATTTAGCTCTGTTAAATCAACTACCAACTCAGCTTTATGATTTTTTCTCCATACCTAGAACCAAAAGAAAGGGAGGAGGTCTGCTTCTCGCAGCTAAGAAAGGTCTAAGAATATCTTTACAACATTCATATACCACATCAAAATTAGAGCTCTCTTTCTTTAAATCTGATCATTTACAAATTGGCCTAATCTACGCTCCACCAGGATCTTTAGATTCTGACCCTTCACCAGTCATTGAACTCTCTGCCAAATACTTCAACCCAGACAAACCTGCCATCTTACTGGGTGATTTCAACTTACATGTCGATGCTTCACCACAATCCCCAAATTGTGTTACCCTACTCTCGGCTCTCAACTACATGGGCTTCACACAAATTATAAAAGCCCCTACCCACAAAGCAGGTCACACTTTAGACCTTATTTTCATTAATCAGTGCATCTCAAACACAAATACAATCACATGTTCACCTGTCCCTTGGTCGGACCATCAAATCATCAACACGACCTTCAAGCTTTCACAACATCCTCCACTTTCGTTCCCAAAAAACACTATTCAATTCAGGAAACCTTGTTCTACAGACCTTCTCATCAATCAGTTCACTAATGAATTATCACATCTCGATCTCTCCAACGCATCTACAGCCACCACCTCATGGTGCAACATCACCAAAAAGATCGCAGACATTACCTGCCCTTCCATCACAAAAGTAGTACAACCTTCGCCAGACAACAGGAAACCCTGGTTCACCCCAGAACTGAAGCTGCTTAAACAAGAGCTAAGAAATAAAGAACACACTTGGAGGAGAAACCCATCCCCCACAACATTAGCTATTTATAAAACCTCCCTCAATGCTTATAGGATCACCATACTGAGAACAAAGAGAGATTTTTTCTCAAAAAAAAAAACATCATTTCATATTTGATTCAAAAGCACTTTTCTCCTACGTTTCAGCTCTCACTAAACCATCACCTCCTACCATTCCTGATGATCAAGCACTCAACAAAGCATCAGAACTAGCAGAATACTTTAAGGATAAAATTGACAAACTGACTATCTCTTTCTCATCATCTTTTTCATATCCCCCTTTCCCTCACATTACCTCACCTCAACTAAATACAACGCTGGAAACTTTCGAGACCACTTCAGCACTTGAGATAGAAAACATACTTAAAAAAATGAAACCGTCATCTCATCCCTTAGACACAATTCCTACTAACCTTCTCATCGCAATAAGAAACTCCATATCAAAACCAATTGCAGACATCATTAACTGCTCTCTCTCCCAGGGTCTAGTTCCTGACCAACTTAAATTAGCCATTCTCAAACCTCTACTTAAAAAACCTAACCTTCCAACCACAGATCCAGCTAACTTCCGCCCAATAGCTAATCTGCCATTGATCGCCAAAATTATGGAAAAGATAGTCAATAAACAACTATCTGAATATTTGGAAGAAAACAACATTCTTGTATCTTCCCAGTATGGCTTTCGGAAATCGTTAAGCACTGAATCTCTCCTTATCTCTCTTACCGATTCTATTCTATCTAATATGGACAAAAAACAACCACATCTTTTGATACTACTAGATCTCTCTGCAGCCTTTGACACTGTCAACCATTCATCTCTATTAAAATGTCTGGCAGATATAGGCATTAAAGGAACAGTCTTCAGCTGGTTCAAATCCTTCCTAGCAAATAGACAATTCAAAGTAAAGATTAACAACAAAGAATCACAACCGATCCCTTCCAACCGGGGGGTCCCTCAGGGTTCCTCCCTTTCCCCTACACTCTTCAACATTTACCTCTTACCTCTATGTCATCTACTTACTAAACTAAACCTAACTCACTATCTCTACGCGGATGACATCCAGATACTCATCCCAATCTCAGAATCCTTACAAAAAACCTTGGCTCACTGGAACAATTGTTTGCAACAGATCAATCATCTTCTCTCCAGCCTTTGCCTCATTCTTAACAACAACAAAACTGAGATCCTAATCATCAATCAAGACATCAACATCAAACTTCTAAACCCAGCTGACCTACTCAACTCATCCACTCCCATATTAAATCACTCACCACATGTTCGAGATCTAGGTATCATGCTAGACAATCAGCTCAATTTTAAAAAATTCATAAGCACAACCACCAAAGACTGTTTTTATAAGTTACAAGTCTTAAAAAAATTGAAGCCTCTTCTTTATTTCAACGATTTTCGGATGGTCCTACAAGCCATTATTCTATCAAAAGTCGACTATTGCAATTCGCTTCTCTTTGGCCTTCCATATTCATCCATCAAACCCCTCCAAATGCTACAGAACTCTGCAGCCAGAATCCTTACCAATACGAATAAAAGAGATCACATCACCCCCATTCTCAAGCTCCTCCACTGGCTGCCTATAAAGCAAAGGATCCTATATAAAGTACTCACCGTAATTCATAAATCCATTCACAATATCTCTCCTCTTCAATTATGTAACCAACTACGCCCTCACTCCTCCTCTAGACCCATCAGAGGAGCATATAAAGGCACACTCTATGTACCTTCAACAAAATCCTTGCATCATAAACGTGCCATATCTACAGCAGGCCCCATTCAATGGAATGCGCTCCCACCAGACATTCGGCTTGAGTTCTGCCACTCTTCATTCAAAAAAAAACTTAAAACCTGGCTCTTTAGCCAAGCTTTTCCAGGACCATGATCATCATTTTTTCCCCTCCAACCAGCAAGAACATATCTTCTTCACAAACCCCCATTTTCCATACCACTACCTACTTCGGTATCTAATCTCTTGCTGCAGGACACTTGAGACTTTCTCACTTATACGTTATAATTTTTATGCTCAATAAGACCTGTCAACTTAATTGTTTAAGTCTTTTTTTTTTTTTTTTTTTCTCCTTTATCTTTTGGTCATCAATGTTACAACGTTATTGTTAAATTTTGAACTTATGTACACTGTTCCAAGTTTCATAACCTTGTTCTATGTAATGCCTTTTGGCAATTTTCATGTTCTGTTTCAATGTAAACCGATGTGATCTTTATTTCATATAGGAACACCGGTATATAAAAATCTAAAAATAAATAAATAAATAAATAGATAGATAGATAGATATAGATATGAGGGCATGGGGATTTACAGGGATAAATACTAGGCAAACATTAGATCTGGAGTTGGTAGAGGGAGTACACAGATTTTAATCAGTTTATAAAAATTATTATTTATGGTATAGGTGTTGTAAAAATTATTTATGGTATAGGTGTTGGGGATGTTGGCAAAGTGCAAAAGGGAGACATAAAACAGGTTCCCTGTACGTACCCAGATCAGTCCTGACTCCTGGGTTTTGCCCCCCCCCCCCCCCCAGCAGGTGGAGACAGAGAAGTTTTCAAAACAAAACTCCGCCTTATATAGAATGGTGCCACCTACAGTTCGGCAGTATTTCTCTGTCTCCAGCAGATGGTGGAGGTGCAAGGCCTACAGTCTGTGCTGATTGCTTAGTGGAGTTAGTTAAGAGTAGTGAGTTCTGTGAGTTTTAGAGAGTTTTAGGTCGGTAAAACCTTTTTACTTTGATTTAAAAAAAAAAAAAGAAGCAGTTTCTGTCCTGGGCCTCCCAGGGGGTTTGTAAGGTCCTGAGGGGACCATCTTCCACTGGTTGTTGAGACAGCTGCATTACAGGGTCGAGGGCCCTCTTGTTCCAAGCTAGCAGCTCTGGGTGCGACACCGGGGAGCCCGGTTCACTCCACCCCCCGGATCAGGACCGTGGACCACTGCCGGGCAAGTCTATAAAAAAAAAAAAAAAAAAAAGTTTTGATTTTTCTTTCATTTTGTGTCAGTGTTACCGGCGCTGCGGCTCTCTTCCCTCCCTGACTCGGCGCTTGGGCGGACCACAATTATTTTTCTATTTTTTTACAGAATTGAATTTTAGCTTTCTCAGGCCCGCTGCCCAATGCCATGCTCGTCTGCGTGCCGCGCATGTGGCTTGGCCCGTGCACGTCTTTCTTGGGTGGGGCTGGGCTCGGCATGTCTTCCCGTGGGGGACGGATCCTCCGGGGCCACGAAAATGGTTAAAGGCAAGGCTGCCCAAGCTCCTTCAGTGTTAGCTGCACCGAGATCAGCTGAGGCAGATCAGTTCCCACTGAGTGCGGGAACTGAGGCCATTTTGGAGTCTTTTAGATCAGCGACTCGTGCAGCTATGGGGGAGGGGATTCTCCCGCCTTCTCTCTCTCCTCAGCCAGGGTTTCCTAGAGGGAGCGAACCTTTACAGCCTCTCACCTGCAACGGAGGATAGCCCCGAGAGGACTTCTGACTCCTCCTCTTCCTCCTTCTCCTCAGAGTTTATTTTGTTTCTCTATAAGGCTTTTAAAGCCAGGAGGGAAGGGAAGCTGCAGGCTGGGGGTAAAACTTCCTCTAGTGGTCTTACCTCTCTTTCTCGAAAGCGGTCTAAGTCTAAGGGAGTCTCTGGGTCCTCCAAAGCTAAGTGCCCTTTGCGTACAGGGCTCCTCAGACCAATACTGATTCCACAGGTCAGGATACGGACCCAGGGGACCAGGACCTGCAGGGCAAGCCTCCGATGAGGGTGGATACAGACCCTGATCAACATCCACAGGATCCAGTACGATGCTCTCACATTGTGGAAGGAGACGACCCTAAGGTGGTCCATCTGTTTAGGAGGGAGGAGTTGGCTCCGCTTATCCCTGCCATACTTGGAGAGCTAGGCATAGATGTGCCGCCAGAGGAGTCCAGGCTAGGGGCCATGGACCCAGTGTTGTTGGGTTTGAGGGGCCCAGCTACTTCCTTTCCTCTTCATTTTTCTGCCACGGACTTGCTATATAGAGAATGGGATACCCCGGATCTGGGATTGAAAATTAGCAAGGATATGGATAAGCTATATCCTCTACTGGAGGAAGCAATTGACATATTGCAAGTGCCCAAGGTGGACACGGCGGTGTCCGCAGTCACCAAAAAGACCACAATCCCTGAAGGACCTGTAGGATAGATAGTTGGAGCTGCAGCTCAAGAAAACTTTTGAAGTCTCTGCGCTGGTAGTGCGGGCAGCTGCTATGTGCAACAATTTTGCCTTGCGAGTGGGCCTTCACTGGGTTCAGCAGTTACAGGCTAATGCTGGTCTTTCTGATGCAGAAGCACAGCAAGCAGGGTGTCTGGAAGCTTCGATCGCTTATAGTGCGGATGCACTTTATGATCTGTTACGGTCTTCGGCTAGATCCATGGTGTCGGCAGTCTCGGCTTGTGGTCTCCTGTGGTTAAGAAATTGGTTGGTGGATATTTCCTCCAAGGCTCAGCTGGGGTCGTTGCCTTTCAAGGGTAAATTGCTTTTTGGTAAGGACCTCGAGGATATGATTCAATCCTTGGGGGAGCACAAGGTTCACCTACTGCCAGAGGATAGGCCCAAGTTGAGGGGCTCCTTTTCTTCACGGTCTCGATTCAGAGGGAATCCGAGATTTCGTCCATCCAGAGCTCCAGCTTCTTCCTTTCGGCAAGCGTCCGATTGCCAACAGTCTTGGTCTCAGCCCTTTCGTGGCCGATGCTTTGGCAGAACCGGGGCTACCCAGTCCGCATCTGGGGCCAAGTCTTCCCAATGAAGGGACGCCGAGCCGTTCCTCTGTTTCAGCTGACGGGGAAAGATTGTCCCTGTTTTACATAGAACATAGAAACATAGAAATGACGGCAGAAGAGAGACCAAACGGCCCATCCAGTCTGCCCAGCAAAGTTCGCACTTTTTTTTTCTCATACTTATCTGTTTCTCTTGGCTCTTATTAACCTTTTGGTTCTATTTCCCTTCCACCCCCACCATTAATATAGAGAGCAGTGTTGGAACTGCATCTAAGTGAAATATCTAGCTTAAATAGTTAGGGGTAGTAACCGCCGCAATAAGCAAGCTACACCCATGCTTATTTGTTTACCCAGACTGTTATTCAGTCCTTGTTGATTGTTGTCTGTATATAGATCCACTTTTCTTCATTCCCCCTGCCGTTGAAGCAGAGAGTTATGCTGGATATGCATTGAAAGTGAAGTATCAGGCTTGTTTGGTTTGGGGTAGTAACCGCCGTAACAAGCAAACTACTCCCCGCTTTTTTTGTGAATGCAAATCATTTTTTCCACATTTCCTCTTGCCATTGAAGCTTAGAGCAATGTTGAAGTCGCATTAACCGTGTGTGTGATTATTGAATAAAGTATTTATCTCCAGGTAGTAGCCGTCATTCCCGCGAGCCACCCACTCTTCATTCACGTCCTCTAGACTTTATGGATCCACAATGTTTATCCCACGCCCCTTTGAAGTCCTTCACAGTTCTGGTCTTCACCACTTCCTCCGGAAGGGCATTCCAGGCATCCACCACCCTCTCCGTGAAGAAATACTTCCTGACATTGGTTCTGAATCTTCCTCCCTGGAGCTTCCCTGGAGTTTTACGAGGAATGAGTCAAGGTGACGTCGGACCAGTGGGTCCTTACTGTGATAAATCAAGTCTATGCTTTAGATTTTGCACACCGCCTTCCGGAGCGGTTTCTGGTCTCCCCATGCGGTTACAAAGAGAAACGACAGGCAGTACAAGATACCTTGCATCACCTTCTGCAACTCAGCGCCATCACCCCGGTTCCTCAGGCGGAGCAGCGAAAAGGGCGTTATTCCATTTACTTCGTAGTCCCCAAAAAAGAGGGGTCCTTCCGACCCATTCTGGATTTGAAGCGCGTAAACTGCTGCCTCAGGATGCCACGTTTTCACATGGAGACGTTACAGTCAGTTATTTACTCGGTAAGAAAAGGAGAGTTTCTGGCATCACTGGACCTTAACGGAAGCGTATCTTCACATAGGCATTCGGGCCAACCACCAGAAGTTTCTGAGGTTCTCGGTGATGGGTCGCCATTTTCAGTTTCGAGCTTTGCCCTTCGGTCTTGCCACCGCTCCCAAAATGTTTACCAAGGTAATGGTTATGGTGGTGGCTCATCTGTGCAGAGAGGGGTTCCTGGTGCATCCATACCTGGACGACTGGCTAATTCGGGCAGAGTCAGAGTCGCTCATCCAGTTGGCAATTCGCAAAGTGCTTCAACTCCTGCGATCACTGGGTTGGGTGATCAACTTGGCCAAGAGCCGACTGGTGCCCACCCAGTCGTTGGAGTTTTTAGGAGCTCTATTTGATACTCAACAAGGGAGAGTGTTCCTTACCTTGGACTGAATTGTCAAGCTACAAGGACAAGTGTGGGACTTATTGGCCAACCATCTCCCCAGAGTGCGGGATTATTTACGGGTTCTCGTCTCCATGACTTCCACCCTGGAGCTGGTGCCCTGGGCCTTTGCTCATATGCGTCCGTTACAGTCAGCGTTGCTTTCGTGTTGGAATCCAGTCTCCGAACAGTTTCATTTACCTCTCTCTCTTACGGATACAGCGCGCTTCAGTCTCGATTGGTGGCTTATCTCGGACAACTTATCCCAAGGAGGCGGACTTTCTCAGTCGGCACCCCCTTGATCCCGGGGAATGGGAGCTCACAGATGAAGCTTTCCAGCTAATATGTGACACTTGGGGTGTACCCCGCCTGGATCTCATGGCAATGTTTCAGAACGCCAAGGCTCTGCGCTTCTTCGGTCGCCATAGAGAAACAGGAGCAGAAGATGCCCTGGTGCTCCCTGGCCGACCGACGTGTTGCTGTACGTCTTCCCTCCTTGGCCGCTGATAGGCAAAGTGCTCAGGAGAGTGGAGATACACCCAGCAGAAGTCATCCTTGTAGCTCCAGAGTTGCGGAGACGGCCTTGGTTTGCGGATCACCACTGCTCTTTTCCAATCACTCGGCACCACTCCTGTTTCCAGGGTTCTATTGAACAAGTCGTGCAACAGACCCACCAGCACATCTAAGTTCCTTCAGTAACCTGGGATGAACCTCAACAGGCCCCATGGCTTTGTCCACTTTCAGTTTTCCTAGCTCTTCCCATACATTTTCTTCTGTAAACGGAGTTTTGTCTCCTCCACCCCCATTCACTGTCTTTTAACTAACGACAGTCCTTCTCCAGTGTCGTCTTTAGTGAACACCGAAATGAAGAATTTGTTTAATATTTTCGCCATTTCTTCGTCTCTCTCTACAGATTAATCTGTTTCACCTTTCAATTTCACTATACCACTTTGGACCTTTCTCTGATGTATCAGAAAAATGTTTTATCACCCTACTTTACCTCTTTACCAATCCTTTCTTCTGCCTGACTTTTTGTTTTCTTGATTACTTTCTTAGTCTTACTCAGTTTCACCAGATATTCTTCCCTTTGTTCCTCTTTTTGGTATTCTTTATTATTTCTTGAACGCTGTTTTTTTGCTTTTATTTTATCAGCCTCCTCCTTTGAGAACCAGATACGTTTCTTATTTCTCTTGCTTTTGTTTTACTTTTCTAACATATAGATTTGTTGCCTTTGTAATTGCTCCTTTTAGTTTGGCCCACTGTCCCCCCCTCTCTCTCATTTTCTCCCAGTCTTCTAGTTCTACCTCCAGGTACTTCCCCATTTCAACGAAGTCCATATTTTTGAAATTAAAAACTCGGGTCTTCGTGTGACTTCTCCGTATCTTATTTGTGATATCAAATCTTACTGTTTGATGATCACTGGTGCTGAGGTGGACACCCACCGGACATTAGAGACATTATCGCCATTAGTGAATACTAAGTCGAGTATAACTCCCTCCCTCTTGGGTTCCATTACCATATCTTTGAACAGAGCCCCTTGCAGGGCATCCACTATCTCTCTACTTCTGTTAGATTGCGCAGAAGGGATTCTCCAGTCTGCGTCCGGCAGATTAAAATCTCCAACATTCAACACTTCTCCTTTCTTTCCCACCTTTTGGATGTCTTCAAACCAGATCTCTGTCTAGTTCTTCCGTTTTGAATCAGAGGCCTGTAAACCACTCCAGTAAGAATAGATGCACCATCATCTTTTTTTAGGACGGCCAAAAATGCTTCTTCTGTACCCCACATTCCTTGCAGTTCAGTTGCTTCAGTTGAGGAAACGCGCTCTATCCACAGCGGGCCCGTCTCTCTGGAACTCCTTACCACCGGTCCTCCGCCTTGAGTCGTGCCATACCACTTTTAAAGTGAAACTCAAGACTTGGTTATTCCATCAAGCTTTCCCAGAGAGCTAAGAGCAATAAGATCAACAACCATCATTTTTTTACAGCAATAATTTTATGTTTATATTACTTCAGTTTTATGTTCCATGTCGTTTTCTTTCTAAGTTGTTCTTAGTTGTTTTCACAATAGCTTGTAGTTTATTATAGATTACCCGTTCATTATTCACAATATGTTCCATGTAAACCGCCTCCCCGGCGATAGTTATCCATGTTAAATGTGAACCGGAGTGATATGTATTGTATACAGGAACTTCCGGTATATAAAAACCAAAAATAAATAAATAAATATTGTTTTTGACTTAGAGCTGCTACTCCCCCTTTTCTGTCCTTAACAAGTTATAGCCCGGTATGGCCATATCCCAATCCTGAGAATCTGTGAATCATATCTCCGTAACAGCAACAATGTCCAAGTCCGCTTCCACCATTAGGGCTTGTAGGTCTGGGATTTTATTGCCTAGACTACAAGCATTTGTGCTCATAGCTTTCCAGTTTCTCTCGTTCAGGTACAAACTTAGATTGTAAGCCCTCTGGGGATAGGGAAATACCTACAGTACCTGAATGTAATCCACTTTGAAGTGCTGAAAAAAGTGCGAAAAGTGGAATATAAATCTAAAAAAATTTAAAAAACTCAGATTACTGCTCTTCTTGGACTTCTTTTGTGCCTTATTCAGCTAACTTTTGTTATCCCCTTCACCCAAACCCTTGAGATTTGGGGGGCTGACATTCCAATTTCCTTCTGCCACCCCGTCGTCTAGTTAAAATACTTTATGGCATAGGATTTGAATTTATCTGTTAGGATCCTTTTTCCTGCCTCAGACAGATGTAAGCCATCTTTGACACAGAGCCTTTTACGGTTTCATACACTGCCCCAGCCTCCAATATATTCAAAACTTTGTTCCTTACACCAAGTTTTGAGCCATGCGTTGAAGTTATCTATATGGCTTAGCCTCTCATTCCCCTTTCCATGAACAGGTAACCTTTCTGAAAAGGCAAAGGACTTCGCCATGTGACTAATCTGCTTCGCCAAAGTCTGGAAATCTCTCTGTACTACTTGGATGTTGTTTCTAGCAAGGTCATTGGTTTCCAGATGGATGGTAATATCAACTTCAGTGTCCTTACTTGCTTCTTGGATTGCATTGACTATCTGAATAGTATTGACTGTCTGTATAGCATTTCTAACACAGTGGGGCGGAATCGGAGGTAAATCACAGTCCTTTCAAGATGGTAGAAAGGTCTCATTATGGGAGTGCTGCCAGCACAGGCAGTCTCAAAGGGTACCAATGAATCACAAAGGGTTCACTTCCCACTTCAATAGATTGGGGGGGGCATCTGTTCCACTTTTTGGGGGGTGGACCCAAATTATGTCAGATCAGTGAGTCTTTTCAGTTAAGACTTTTCAGTTAAGACCTCTTTTGAATCCTCATCCTCCCTAGAAGTAGAGAACATACTAAAGAAAATGAAACCCTCAACACATCCTTCTGAAACCATCCCCTCCAAACTCCTACTATCTATACACAATGTGATCGCCAAACCTCTTTCAAATATTCTCAACTGTTCTCTAGAGCATGGCATTGTCCCTAATTTTCTTAAACAAGCAATAGTGAAACCGCTACTCAAAAAACCGAATCTTGACCCCGCCACACTTTCTAATTACAGACTGGTGTCCAACCTACCCCTCCTAGCTAAAGTTCTTGAAAAGCTAGTTAATTCACGCCTCTCCGATCACCTTGAACAAAACAACATCCTCCCTTCCACCCAATATGGTTTCAGGAAGCATTTAAGTACTGAAACATTGCTCCTCTCCCTACACGATACTCTTATCAGAGGAACCGACTCAGGATCCTCCTATCTGATTGCCATGCTTGACATCTCGGCTGCGTTCGACACAGTCAATCACGATGTCCTACTCAACATCCTCAGAAGTATTGGGATCACTGGCAATGCCTTCGCCTGGATTCAATCGTATCTCCAAAATCGCTTTTTTACTGTCCTAGTTGACAACTATGAATCTGATCCCATCAGTCTTCCCCAAGGTGTGCCCCAAGGTTCTTCACTCTCCTCGACGCTATTTAATATATACATGATTCCCCTTACCACGCTTCTCACTAACCTGCACATCAAGCATTTTATTTATGCTGATGATGTGCAACTCATCTTCCCTTTCTCTGACTCTATCCAAACTGCTTTACAAAACTGGGAATCCTGTCTTTCCTCCATCAACCAACTCCTAAAGGACATGCATCTAGCTCTAAACTCCAACAAGACTGAGCTATTAATCATATCTAATAGGCAACCGCTCCCAGACATCCCACGTGCTTACTCGTCTACCAACTTCCCATCACACATTCGTAATTTAGGAGTCATTATTGATAATCACCTTTCTTTTAAACCATTCATTAAATCCATCATAAAGGATTGCTATTTTAAGCTACAAACGATAAAGAAACTCAGACCCCTACTACACTTCACTGATTTCCGCACAGTACTCCAGTCTATTATTTTATCGAAAATTGACTATTGCAATGCACTCTTCCTTGGCATTCCCGCAACACACACTAAGCCATTACAACTCCTACAAAATGCCGCCGCTCGGATACTGTCAAACACAAAGAAAAGAGATCACATCACTCCCACACTTATCGAACTACACTGGCTCCCTATACAGTCACGAATTCTATATAAAACTCTATCTATCATACACAAGAGTCTATTAAATTCCAACCTCAACTGGCTTAATCCCCCCCCTCCTACCTCGCACCTCCAAGAGACCTACCTGCCCAGCCCTCCAAGGAACACTTCGTGCCCAATCTATCAAATCTTTTAAACTCTCCTCTACTATAAACAGAGCCTTTTCTCTTGCCGGCCCCACCATATGGAACTCCCTGCCCCATGATATTCGCATGGAGACATATACCCCCACTTTCAAAAAGAAACTTAAAACCTGGCTCTTTCAACAAGCCTACCACATGTCACCCCCTATTACATAAAACCCCCCTGTGAATTTTACAATGTCATTTTGTTATGAACGCCTTATGTCCGCTGATTTTGTACTGTGCACTCTCATGTATATAGTTATAGTTACAGTTCTATTGCTTTGCATCTACCCATTGATGTTTGTTATATGTAAGGGCTCCTCCCAAAAGTTAATTGTATTTTTCCTAGTTCACTAAGTTATCTGTTACATGTAAGGGCACCGCCCAAAAGTTTTTGTTTATTGTGAACCGATGCGATGTGCAAACGGATAACGGTATAAAAGAGATGTTAAATAAATAAATAAATAAGATGGTTATACTTTAAAGTTTTCATGCCCAGTGAAAGACACCTTGGAATCCCCTTGTTTCTAGAAAAGAGAAAGGTGGTAAGGTTGATGTTGGATCATCTGCTTCAGTTAGCGGCTGTGGTTGCAGCACTTGAAGAGCAAGGGCATCAAAGAAAGTATTCCATTTATTTCATGGTCCCCAAGAACGAAGGCGTGTTTTGTTTGATTCTAGACTTCAAGCCGGTAAACGAGATCCTGAGGGTCCCTCGTTTCCACATGGAGATTCCAAGGTCAATTATGGTAGCAGTGAGAAGTTGCTTACTTCTCTGGATTTCTGAGGCTTGTCTTCATATTCCCATGCACCATATCATCAGAAGTTTCTTCGATTTGTGGTCCTGGGGGGACATTGTCAGTTTCAGGCACTGTCTTTTGGTTGGTCATGGCTCCAGTAACCTCCTCAAAGGTGATGGTTGTGCTGGCAGCAGCTCTTCGAAAGGATGGAGTGCTGGTTCATCCATATTTGGATAACTGGCTGATCTGGGTGAAGTTGGAAGAGGAGTCCCATTGATCACTACAACCAGGTGGTCCAATTACTTCAGGATCTGGGCTGGGTGGTTATTTTAGCCAAGAGCAAATTAATTCCATTTCAAGTTTTGGAGTACTTTGGAGGCTTGTTTTGATACACAGAAGGCCAAGGTTTTTATGACAGTGGAAAGGATTTTCTGCCAGATTATTTCTACAAGTTCAGAACCTGTTGCGGTTGAAGTTACCCAGAGTCTGGGACTATCTGTAAGTGTAGGGTTCCATAGTGCCCACTTTGGACCTAGTGCCTTCGGTGGGTGCACTCTTGCGACCGTTACAGAGAGCACTACTGTCTCGTTGAGACACACAGTCTTAGTATTTCAAGAAGAGATTGCACTGATGTCAGAGGCCAGGCATGGCAGTGATGTATGTGAATTGCCAAAGGGGCAACAAAATTCTCCTGGTGGCAACAGAGACCAGTCTCCTCTTCAGTTGGGTGGTGGTGTACTTGCAGGCTCTCTCTTCTTTTCACATTGCCTGTGTGGAAAACATCCAAGTGGATGTTTTGAGTTGTCATACCCTGGATCAGCAATGTTGCTAGGCTTGCTGTTCCTGAGCCTCGTAGTTCTTATTTATCAATTGCCCGATTCCCCCTCCCCTGTTCATTGTATTTTCCTTCTTTTCGTTACAATGTAAACCGATATGATGTGTATTTTAATGTCGGTATAGAAAAGATGTTAAATAAATCAGGGAGAGTGGGAGCTGGCAGATGCAGCCTTTGCCTTGATAATTCTTAAGTAGGACAAGATGAGTTAGGATCTAATAGACATGTGAAAGAATTCCAAGGCTGCATTGTTCTTCAGTTGATGAAAATAGCTTTTGCAAGGGTTGAAGCACTTTCTGTGTTGGCCTGTATGGGTCCTTCTGTATTTGTTTCCACTATGGCCAATGATAGGCCAGACCATGCAGAGGATGGTGAGTCACTGTGGTCTGGTTGTCCTGGTGGCACTAGATTGGCCCAGACATCTTGAATGAGGATCTCATATGTCTTGCACTTCATTTCAATCTTGTTCATGGTCTATTGTATCAAAGTCCAGTGTTCATGGACGATCCGGCACCCTTTTGGCTATTGAAAGGTGAAGGCTGAGCCATATGGTTATTCTCCAAAGATGGTAATGACCCGTTTATAGGCAAGAAAGCAATCCACTTTTTTTTTTTCTTCTTAACATTCAAAGTGGATTACATTCAGGTACTGTAGGTATTTCCCTGTGCCCAGAGGGCTCACAATCTGTTTTGTCTCTGAGGCAATGGAAGGTGAAGGGACTTGGTGGAGGTCACAAGGAGCAGCATTACCATTTAGATCTTCATCTTCTGGATGTTAGAAGAATTTTGCTCAAGTATTTGAAGATGACTAATTCTTCAGGAAATTGGATCATTTATTTGTACTCTTTAGTTGTCTCAAAAAGTGAGATGTGGCATCAAAGGCTGCTATAGCCAGATGGATTAATGAGATTATCAACTTGGCTTATATTTCTAGAGGTTTGTAGGGTCTTTGTGCGCAGCCAACAAGGGGTCAAGTGACTTTGTGGGCAGAACTGCCTTCAGTTTCACTGGCATTACCTTTTAGATGTACAGGCTAGGGAGGCTGCCTCTTCTAGGGCAAGTATCCTGAGAGCAGGTATGACGGGCTCCCCAAACTATATTATGGTAGATTGGATACATCCCATGCATTCTGGATTAGTCTGGTGGGACAATAAGGAAGGAAGAATTTGTTTTTTCATGTAGATAACCAGCTGAATTAGCCATGCTGTCTGGGCACGTCTTCTGTGCCACTAGGTGGAGGAGCTCTCTAAGATTAGTAAAGTCTTTTAGCTAGGTTCTCTCTCTTGTATCTTCCCGCATTTGCCTGAGGCTCCTCGGTCCGTTTTTTTTTTCCGCGCGAATGATTGCACGCAGAGCTCTGCCTTCTCAGACTTTCTCAAGTTTGTGAGGTAAAAAAACCCAACAACTTTGAAATCACAGGAAAAGGCTTTAGTACCATCATGCCTCGACCAAGATTCAAATTCTGCGCCAGTGGGAAAAATTATGTCAGTGTTACCTCTGCCTAGGTTCTAATCATGATCAGGCAAGAGCGCAGTGCCAGCAAGCTGCAAAAACTCAACAACTAAAGGCAGCACCATCGGGCTCTTATGCCCCTTCAGAGGCCTCAACATGATCTTCTCCAGGGCCAAAACGCAAAAAGAAGTCCCCCTCTCATCGAAGGGCCTCTTCTATGGCCCCCCCCCAGGGTAAAACACCCACCGCCGATGCCCCTACAAAAATCGGTGCACAGCGAGGGGGATGCGTCGGAAGCATTGCGGCTACATGCTGCATCGATGCCATCGGCTCACCGATGCACTGACCGACTTCAGTCTGAATCGCCTTCAAAGCATCGACACACCGACGCATCTCCTGTGCATCAACGCACTGAAAAGATGGCATCGCAACTGCGTTGAGCTGATGCACCACTGATGCATTCCACTCACTTTGATGCAGTTTCTCAAGATCTGACGCAGCCAAAGCCAAAAAAAGCACATATCAGGCCATAAAAGATCCAGGGAGCCATCACCATTCCTAGTGGTCAACTCTGACCGGGATGTCTCTCTGCCACGATTTTCAAGCAGCTGATCATCTTCTTCAGGGCGCCTTTTAGAACCATCTCCACCAATTAGGGTATAGCCTAGGAGCCTGATGACAACTTCAGCTCCAGCTGCTCCACTGCAGGAAGAGCCCTTGCCTCCCACACCCTCTACATTGGGGTTAGCTTCACAAGCTATTTCCCAGATAAATATATTATCTCAATTTCTGCAGTCGGTGGAACAGAGGCATCCGCTCCAGTCGCCTGTTCCATTGGAGACTCCACAGATTCCGGAAGACCCCTCTATCCCTGGGCCATCACCGAGGGTCCAGCAATAGAGACCTTCAACATGTATAGAAGATCTTTTAGATAGATCTTCCTCAGATGACTCATCCACTGGTTACCCATCAGACCCAGCTGAGGTCCCACCCAAACCTGCGTCTCTGCCAGAAGACCTAACTTATTCCCAATTCTTAGAAAAAGTAGGTCTACTGCTTAACATAGAGGCAAGGAAAATCCAAGACCCCCGTCAGGAGATGATGGGGATCTTAAATGTTTTTGACACCCCCAGTGATCCCATAGCACTACCTCAACACCAGGTGCTAAATACAGTGATGGAGAAAGCATGGGACACCCCTCTCACTACTCCATCAATGTCAAGAAAAACAGACCTCAAGTATCGCGTGAGGGACTCCCTCTTTTATTCCACAGTTCAGCTACCGCATCAGTCGGTGGTAGTAGTAGAATCTGCGATGCAAAAAGCTAAAACATCTAGGCTGCACTCGAACACGCCACCATCTCGAGATTCAAAGTCCCTAGATGATTTCGCAAAAAAGTCATATCAATCCAGCATGCTTAATGCGAAGATCCAAAACCATCAGTTGTTTTCATCGCGCAATACCTTTTTGAAAACCCACAAATTCTGAAGCCTTACCTGTTACAAGGATCTTCAGACTCCAGCCTACCCCTGGTATACAATAATATGGAAGAGGGTCTGACACCTTCTGCGCTCCATCTATGAGGGGTTCGAGATTTCTTCCAAGACTTTGGCAAATTCAATAGCAGCAAGGAGACTGACATAGCTCAGGTCAAGCGCCATCAGGGACGACGTCCATGACAAGCTGGCCAACCTCCCGTGCCAACCTGATAACCTATTTGGTGACAAGTTCACCAAGACAGTCACTAAGCTCAAAGAGCAAAAGACAGCTGTGTTGTCCCTAACGTCTCCCCATCCATCCATAGCATCTAATCTACAATACTCGACTTACAAGAAGCCCAGCTACCACAGGTCCTAAAGGCCATATATCTATTATAGACCTCCACCTTACCAGCCGGCCAGACAGCAACCTTACCAGTCACAAGGTCAGCGACAAGAGAACAAGAGCCCCTCGGCAGACTTGTCCACTGGCAGATTCCCAGCCCGCAAAAACTCAGCAGAGTTTTTAGAAATAATTCTGCCACCGGCTCAGACATCAGTAGTAGGAGGCAGATTATCGAGATTCCTCCCAGCATGTTCCAATACAACATCCGATCAATGGTCCTAACAATAATAAAGGAAGGTTACTCTCTCCACTTTACATCCTTCCTGACCCTTCCACATTTATTTATTTATTTATTTATTTATTTATTTATTTAACATTTTTCTATACCGACCTTCATGGTTAAATACCATATCAGGACGGTTTACATCGAACAGGGGTAAAAAATAACTAGGTAAAGGAAGAAACAAAGTTACATTAAACCAGGACCGTGAACTTGGAAGCTTAGGTAGCTGGAAGAAAAAAGATAAAGTTAAGTTAAAAGGAGAAATAACAAATTCCGGACTAAAGATAGTTCAGATTAGAGTTAGTCCACATGTTAGAGTTGGTATCCATGCTGTCCAGGTAATCAGAGGAGTAGATAACGTCTAATGTGTATCCCAGGGTTCTGGGAAGGCTAGGCGGAACAGCCACGTTTTGAGTTTTTCTTAAAAGTTAGCAGGCAAGGTTCCAGCCTGAGTTCAGCAGGGAGGTTGTTCCAGATGGCTGGGCCTGCTGTCGAAAATGCTCGGTCCCTGGATGCAATGAGTCGTGTGGCTTTGTTTAGTTCCCCAGAAACACCAAGCAGCACACCGGGGCCCTCTCCTTCGGGAAATCGGGATGCATTCAGGAACTACCTTCTTCGAAACCTCATCTCGGTTTCTATTCACAATACTTCCTTATTCCCAAGAAGTCAGGAGGCCTATGTCCAATCCTGGACCTACGTGCGCTAAACAAATACATCCACAAGGAAAAATTCAAAATGAATTCTCAAGTCCATTCTTCCCTTCCTTCAGCCCAATGATTGGATGTGTTCACTGGACTTGAAGGATGCATATGCCCACATACCAATGCATCCCAATTCCTGGTGTTACCTCTGCTTCCAGATAGACAAGAAGCACTTATCCAGTACAAAGAATTCTCATTTGGCCTCTCCTCTGCTCCCAGGATATTTACCAAATGTCTAGCAGCAGCGGTGGCACACCTCCATCGTCGGGGGGTGCAAATATTTCCTTACCGAGATGACTGGCTTCTAGTATTACCCAACCAGTCTCTCCTATGAACCAATCTACTTCACACCATTTCTTGCCTCGACCATCTGGGTCTCCTTATCAATTACGAAAAATCAAACCTTCATCCAACACAAACCTTACAGTTCATCGGAGCCCATATAGACACCATTCAAGACAAGGCTTTTCTGCCGCACCCGCAAGCACTAGCTCTCCGCACACTGTCTTTCAGTCCTTCTACACACCACAAATGTTCCGGCTCGCCAAATCATGACCATTCTAGGACACATGGCAGCATCTACCTATGTGGTTCCACACATACTTTTTCACATGCGTCGCCTCCAATGGGGCCTCAGACATCAATGGACTCAATTCCTGCATCCGCTATCGACCCCCATCAAGATAACGGTCAGTATGAAAAGAGACCTACAATGGTGGCTACTCCCATCAACTCTGATGGGATCATCTCTACGACCCCCTCAACATCAGATAATACCACAGATGCCTCCCCCAAAGGCTGGGGAGCTCACCTAGACCACCTTCAAACTCGAGGATTGTGGTCCACGAAGGAACACAATCAACACATAAGCCTTCTGGAACTTCGAGCGGTACGAAACGCCCTTCGAGCCTTCGAAGAATCCCTGCAAGGGCAGAAGGTAATGATCCACTCAGACAACCAAGTCACAGTGTTTTACATAAAGGAGGAGGATCAGTTCTTGGAACCTCTGCAGAGAAACAGTCCAGATCCTGGAATGTGCTCACAGCAGGTCTATCTCCCTACAAGCAACTTACCTACCCGGAATCAACAATTCCAGAGCAGACAAACTGAGCAGAATATTTCACCCTCACGAATGGGAACTACATCAGAAGATAGCGCATCGTCTTTTCTCCACTTGGGGTCTTCCCTGCATCTGTTCGCAACAGAACGCAACAGGAAAGTCAAAACTCAGTGTATCCAAGCCCACACCATCTAGCTCAGGACGCGATCCTCATAAACTGGTCTCGAGGTCTCTGTATGCGTTCCCTCCGATACCACTCAACTCTTGCACAGTCCAGCGATGCATCAAAGCTCGGGCTGATTTCATTCTCATAGCACCAGCGTGGCCAAGACAACCTTAGTACAGCTACCTGATATAACTATCAATACACAACCCAATTCCTCTGGGCAACAACCCTCAGCTACTTACCCAGGAGAATGGATCAGTACTTCATCCTCTTCATTCCTCCCTGCACCTCACGGCATGGAGATTGAAAGGCTTGTTTTCAAGACTTGAACATTGCTCCTCCTCTCCAAGACATACTAGTCTCCTCCAGAAAACCAACCACCAGACTCAACTATCAAAGAAAGTGGCCACGCTACACTTCCTGGTGCTCAACTGTGGGTATGGACCCACTCACCTGCCCACCAGAACGCCTTCTGTCTTTCTTCCATTTACTCTACACAGTAGGCCTAGCTACGGCCTTTCTCCGAGTGCATCTAAGTGCCAAAGCAGCTTACCATAGTCCCCTAAATGGAGAACCTATATTGTGTCATTCTCTCGTGTCCAGATTCATGAAAAGGGTCTTGCGCTTACGCCCCCCGATAAAAAAAACCCCAAAAAAACCAAAAAACAAACAACCCATCGGTATCCTGGGATATCAACATAGTCCTCGAGCAACTCATGCTACCACCTTTCGAACCATTGGACACTTGTCACCTACGATACCTCTCCTGGAAAGTACTCTTCTTAACTGCCCTCACATCAGCAAGGCGGGTTAGTGAGCTTCAAGCCTTGGTTCATTACCCTCCTTACCTACAATTTTACCATGACAAAGTGACGTTACGCACACACCCAAGTTTTCTACCAAAGGTGGTTTCGAGTTTTCACATTAACCAAACTATTACTTTACTCACTTTTCATCCAAAAACTCACACCAATGACAATGAGCGGAAACTTCACACTCTTGATTGTAAGCTGCGCTTGCCTATTACAAACAGCACACCCATTTGCTTAACAGACCCATCACAACTCTTCCTCTCCTTTAACCTGAACGCGCCAGGATGTCCAGTGACAAAAATAACTTTATCTTCCTGGATATCCAACTGTATACAATTTTGCTATCAAAAGTGTTCAGAACATTTATCCACAACACCAAAGGCACATCAGGTTCGTGCAATGGCTGCTTCGGTCACCCACCTCCATGAAGTGCCTCTCATAGACATCTGTAGAGCGGCAACAATGGTCATCACTCCATACCTTCACATCCCATTACTGTTTGGACAAACAGGCGGCAGATGATGCACGAATGGGGCGGACTATACTACAGAATACCACATGTTCAAAACATAAACTGCCTTAGAAAGAACTGTCCGCCTATAATTCACATATTGAGTGAAAATAAAACAGACTATGCTCATATCAATATGCTCAGTACGATAACTGGGGGACTCCCAAACAGCATGGCTAATTCAGCTGCTTATCTACGTGAAAAAAGCAAGTTTGCTTACCCTAAATGGTGTTTTCCTTAGATAGCAGATGAATTAGCCATGCTGACCCCGCCCACCTCCCAGACAGTTCTGTCATGCAAAACTACTTGCTTTGATACGGACTGAGGAGCCTCAGACAAATGCGGGAAGGTACAAGAGGAAGCACCTAGCTGAAAGACTTTACTAATCTTAGAGCTCTGCCACCTAATGGCACGGAAGACGTACCCAGACAGCATGGCTAATTCATCTGCTATCTATGGAAAACGCTGTTTATAGTAAGCAAACTTGCTTTTCTTACCTGCTAATTTTCTTTCCTTGAGACCTACCAGACCACTTCAGATACTCTCACTTTTTCTATCCAACAATTATGCCTTATAGTGTAATTCATAATCTGGTTTGGAGTGTTTTCCTTCTAGTCAGTCATTTGTTTGTTTCAACAGTTGTTTAAGGATCAGGTTTCTTTAAAGGCCCATTTTCAACTCCCCTGCTCATTGCTGGGGGGAGTTTGGTTAATTGTGTTTCTTGCTTTGATACAGAAATATTGAACTGCCGTAAGCTTCACAGCACTCTATAGGATGATGTTAGCAAACAATTGTTCTCTGTGTCTCTATCTGCTGGTCTGGTCTGGTAGGACTTATGGAAGGCAAATTAGCAGATTAGAAACCAAATTTTTTCTTTGGGTGGTAGAGAATAGGGAGCCAATGGAGGGTCTTTATTTAGGGTGGGTATGATCCTGTTAAATTTGTTTTGTTACTCAATTGTCAAGCCATAGTATTTTAAACAAGTTGCAGTCGCTATTTGGTTTCAGCTTGATAGGCATTCTGATGAATAGCAAGTTGCAGTGGTCCAGGTGGGAGATGACAGCAGCCTGGATGATTGCTGAAGAGGATGGATATGTCATAGTTGATGTAGTTTTGAAGAAGACTGCTTTAGTTATTGCTCGGACTTGAGGTTCTGCTGTGAGGTTTGAGACTAGTATGTAACTTAAGCTGAAGGGGAAAGCTAGTCTACTGAGCATTAGCTTGGTGTCTCAGCAGGTTGGGTCTCCTTTTCCATCCCACAGTATTTTGGTGCTTTGGGAGTTGGAGTTTCAGCTTGCTTAGTCTTAGCCAGGAGGCGATGCTTGCTAAACATTCATGTTGATTGTTTTGACTCGGTCTGGGTCGAGAAATGTCCACAAATGAGTAAAAGGTGATCTGGTAGGTTCTGATGAATTTGCTGAGGGGAGGCCATGTAGATGTTAGCATGTGGGTGAGAGCACCAGATGGGGTGGGAAAGCATCCAGGCAGTCTGGGAGCAATTGTGAAGGAAAGATTTTGAATTGTGCTAGCACTGAGCCTGCTGATATTAGGCTTGTCAAATATGAGATTAAGATGTCATGGTCTACAGTGTCGAATGCAGTGGAGAGGTCCAGTAGAACCAATACGGTGGATTGCCCCTGGTCAGTGCAGAGCCTTAGTTTGTCTGTTAGACTTATTCATGCAGTCTCAGTACTGACGTGGGATCTGAAGCTGAACTGGTGTGGATTGAGAGCATTTGTAGCCTGGAGGAATTTAGTTAGCTGAAGAACATTTTCAATGATTTGGCTTAGGAATGATAGGTTGGATACCGGGCAGTAATTGCTAGGGTCATCTGGATCGAGCTTGGGCTTCTTTTTTTTTTTAACATTTTTATATACCGGTATCTGTTTACACATCGTACCGGTTTACATGTAACAAAAAAGGACAAGCCAAAAAGAGGCATATCTTTTACATGGAACAGAGAACAGTTAATAATATCTACTAGATAAGGGAGCCCCGCAAATGCGCAGTAGAGAGCAGCTCTACCGCACATGCGCGGGCGAGCACGTCTGCCAGAGTGCCCGAAAAAATAATGGCGCTGGGTTGCCAGGAGCAGCGGCGGCAGCAGCAGCGGCGACGACTAGCAGGAGCGGGAGGAGCAGTAGCTGCGGCGGCACGCGAGGGAGGGAGAGACAGCCCCCGTTATCGGTTGTGGATGAGCTGAAAGAGGAGGGGAATGAGAGAGGGGGAGTGAGGGGAGGGGGAGGGAGGAGAGAGTGGGGGGAGGGGGGAGGGAGGAGAGAGTGAGCTAGGGGGGAGGGAGAGGGAGGAGAGAGTGAGGGGGGAGGGGAGGTGGGAGGGGGGGAGAATAGAGGGGAGAGGAGGGAGGGAGGAGAGAGTGAGGGGAGGGAGGGAGAATGAGGGGGAGGGAGTGGGAAGGAAATGGACCAAAAAAATATTTTTAAATGTAGCCCATTGTTACGGGCTTAACGACTAGTAAGTTAATAAAATAACAGGTGAACATTAAAAGAAACTTTGGTTAAGGAATTAAACAAGGAAGATCATAAATAAACAATGAACAATTAACATGAGATCTAAGAGCAAGGGCATTTAAGCGGGGAGGATGGTAATAAATATTTGACAGTACACATTGGCTAGACGAGAGTGTTTACAAAGCGAGGATTTATTTGCAAATTGGAGCAGTAGGAAAGGGGTGCACAGGGACAGAAGTTGACTTGACAGGCATTTAGAAGCTGGGGAAGAAAAAAAAACAAAAAAAACCTGGGGTAGGATAGAAGAATGATGAGTGCACCACTGAAGCCGGACAGGGAGGGGCACTTCATTGGGAGCTGGGGGAGAGCAGTTGAAAGACTAATGAGAGCTTTGTGGCATTGAGGTCTTTAGTTGAAGGCCTGTAGAAATAGCCATGTTTTTAATTTTTTTTAAACTTTAGTGTGAAGGTTTCAGTGCGTAAATCGTGCGGCATAGAGTTCCAGAGGGAAGGGCCAGCTAGGGTAAGGGCTCTTTTAGAAGTAGAAGAAAGTCTGATGAGTTTCAGGGAGGGTGAGTGTAAAGTTCCTTGGAGGATAGTTCGAATTGGTCTAGCTGAGACATGAGGTCGGAGAAGGGGATTGAGCCAGTGTGTATTATCATTTATAATAGCTTTGTGGATGAGGGAGAGAACTTTGTATTGTATTCGTGAGGTGATAGGGAGCCAATGTAGGTCTTTCAGAGTAGGTGTAATGTGGTCTCTCTTTTTGGTATTCATGAGGATACGGGCTGCAGCATTCTGCAGAAGTTGAAGGGGTTTGATGATCGTGTTGGGGAGACCAAGGATTTGGTCTCCCCAACACGACCATCAAGATTGATCTTACTGTGGTTCTTTGTGGGTGACCCTCAGTGAAGGAGATGCTTATGATAGCAGCAAGGCAGTCAAGCAGACACGTCTTTGATTAATTATCCAAACTGGGTGGGGATCTGTGTTTCATCTGCAATGACCTCAACCTGCTATTGCCTTCCAGTAGTGGGCGGAAGGATGAGATGATATTGGGGGATGGTGTGGGGTGTAGGTTGGGATTCCAAAGGAAATTCAGTTTCGGTAGCTGAGTCCTGTTTAGCTCTGATTTTCGAGATATTTTCTGTGAAGAATTCAGCAAGGTTGATGCATTGGGTTTCTGAAGCTGCTGTAGAAGAATAGAAGAGGTGGATTTAGGATCTTATTTGATTGTCCTGAATAATTCTTTGGCTGAATTTTTTTGCTTGGTTGATTGCATCTGTTATGGGTCTGAAGTTATCTCTGTCGACCTATAAACCTGTTTTCCACTATTTTCACTTATGTCCTCCCAGTTTGATTTAAGATCCTTAGTTTTGGGGTGAATTAGGTATGGGCTTTGGGTTTATTATGTGGCGGTCTTCACTGGGGTGATTTTGCTAAAGGTTATGCTAAGGTCCCTGTTCCAGTTTTTGACTAGGTAGTTAGATGAAGTGGGGAAGTGTGAAGACATTGATTTTGAAGAGTAGCCAGGAAGATCTATGTATGCAGCTAGTCTGTCTAGAAGTATTGGATTCATGGTTTATAAGTCCTTGGTTTGCAGTTGTCATAGATGATGTGGCGCAAGCACCAGGTCCAGTGTACAGTCTGCATCATTTATTTATTTGATAAAATTTATAGACAGCTGATCCATGGACCTCAGCATTTTACAGTCATTTTTTTTTTTTTTTTACCTCCTCTGATTATTTTACTGTTAAACGGTTGATAAGAATGTTACCCCTTCGTTCCATGTAAACCGATTTGATATGACTCCCGTCATGAAGGTCGGTATATAAAAGAATTAAATAATAAATAAATAAATATATACATAATAGTACAAAATCAAATATAGCTAAAATAATCGCAAACATAAAACAAATCATCTTGACTTGTTACATTTACTAGTTGGGACAGGCTTAGCATTTCAGTAGTGGTCAAGAAATTGTGGGATAGAGAAGAAATCAGGTTTATTCATGTAGATATTGAAATCCCCTAGGACCAGTGTTCTTAGGTGTTATTTCTGAGATGAGTAAGAGGAGTTCTTGGAAGGCCTCAGCTGTGCCTGATGGCGGGCTGTAAATCAGGAGGGTCCTTGTTTGGGATGGGCATTGGCTTGTAGAAATAAGGTTTCTGTTTCTTTGACCTCCTGGGTGGGAGAGGAGTCATGTCTAGTATTTATTGCAGTACCTTCTTTTTTGTTCTTGTGATGAGTGGTTTGGTAGAAGGTGAAACCAGGTGGGCAAGTTTGTAGGAGCTGGGAGGTGTTAATGTCCATGTTTCAGTTAAGCTAAGAATGTCTACAGGGTCATCATTTTATAAGTCATGGTGGAGGTGCAAATTTCTGTGGATGGACCAGACTGGGTGTTCAGTAGTACAAATTGCACAGGAGTATTCATGGTATTCATTTTGTTTTCCCTCATTTTGGCTGTCTTGGGGACAGATAAGAGAACTGTGATTTGTTTGTTTGGTATTGAGACTGGGGGAATAGTTTGGGGAGTGTCTGCCCCAGCCTGGGCTGCTTTCATTCTCCTTTCTTGCATTCTGTTCCTCAGAACTCGCACTCCACAAGCACTGGTGGAAGAATGCACAGCTACTTTGATTACTTTCTCCTACTTGTTTTGATTTCCTGCAGGTTTACATGTTTGCTGAAGCGCTGGGAGAGGGTGCTGTTAAGATGGGCATGCCCAGTGCACTTGCCAATAAAATAGCTGCACAAACTCTGCTGGTAAGTAGTAATAATTTATTATTTAAAATTCACCTTGTGTGATACTTCAGAGTGGATTACATTCAGGTACTGTAGGTCATATTTCCCTATTTCCTAGCATGTAGACAGATGGACTCAGGACCAGTGGGTTCGTTTATGCTCCCCTGCTAGCAGAGGGAGATGGAGCAAGCTGATGTCACAGTATATATAGCCCTGCAGTGACCCCAGCCTGCTAGTATTCTCCGTCTCCAGCAGATGGTGGACATGCATCTCCCTATGAGGATTGTTTCAAGCTTTTTGGAAGGAGAAATTTGAAATTTTAAATTCAGGAAAAGAAAACCCGCTCTCCTGTGGTGATACCTAAAGGTCCCTTCCCCAGTTGAGAATTCCTGAGGTGATTTCCGTGGTCCCTCAGAGGTATATCTTGGTCCGGTAACTGGCTTTCCCGGCGGAGACTTAGCTGCAGGGGCGGATTGAGGGAAAACAGTAGCCCTGGGGATTTTTCTCCATACTGGCCCATGGGTACCATTTACATATACAATATAATTTACATATATATGTACACACCCCTATATTTCGGCATGGTCCTCCCATATCAACACAGTACTATTTGCCAAAACTCAAAGAATAACAACCCCACCTATGAAAAAGAATACCACAAATATTACACCAGAATCTAAAATATCAATACACCTCCTATCAGGAAAACAGAACAGGCCAAGCTACTACAGATCCCTACAGAGAAACCACATGCTAAAAGAATGCTTCATCTCAGTCTTTGCATGCAAAACACAAACTCTCACCAAATACAGAATAAAGCCATATAAAATATAAATACAAATGCACAGACAAAACCTAAACTGTAAAACGTATCACGCCAGACTCTATACAGTGCAACAATGGAAAAACAAAATATCACCATTCTTCATGAAACAATCAATAAAATGAAGATATATAAATCATGAATCATAATTATAAAATCATACTAATAAAAATAATTTCAAAACAGCTGATGAATAGAATATCCAATAATTAAAGACTCAAGCAAATTTTGAAACCTTTAACAAACACCAATAAAATATTTCAACAGCAGACATCACATACTACCCAATAATTAAAATGGTAGTCGGTCAAGAAAAATGAACTTAAAAAGCCACCTTTACTTACCCTCTCCAGCAGTTCTCCTACTTCTTTCCATTGCAGGCCACACCAGAAGCAGCAGTAGTTGCTGAAGCTGTCCTCATGGTCCTCTTCCTTAGGGACCACAACCAGTCTCTTCTCTCTCTCACACACACACCAGTAACACCCTCAAGACCAGTTTCTGTCTCTCACACACCAATCATCTCCCCAACCAGTATCTCTCTCTCACACACACAAGCACACACATACCACCAGTCATCTCCCTGATCAGTCTCACACATACACACGACGCATCTCTGGCCAGTCTCTCTCAAACCCCTTACTTACACACAGGATTTCAATCACACACATGCTCTCTCTATTTCACTTAACACACAAGCTCTCAATCACACACTTGTTCTATCTCACTTACATACAGGCTCAATCACACACATGCCCTTTCTCTCACAGCCACAAGCCAGCCAAAAACATGCTCCATCTCCCTCTCGCACACACACATTGACTCACACAGAAGCACCATTCCTTTCTCACACAGAAGCACCATTCCTTTCTCACACACACACAGAGGCACCATTCCTTTCTCACACACACACACACAGAAGCACCATTCCTTTCTCACACACACACACACACACAGAAGCACCATTCCTTTCTCAAACACACGGAGAAGCACCATTCCTTTCTCACACATACACACACAAACAAACACACCCAGAAGCGCCATTCCTTTCTCACACACAAACACACCCAGAAGCACCATTCCTTTCTCACACACACACACCCACCCAGAAGCGCCATTCCTTTCTCACACACACACACACACACAAACACACCCAGAAGCGCCATTCCTTTCTCACACACACACACACACACAAACACACAGAAGCACCATTCCTTTCTCACACACACACACAAACACACCCAGAAGCGCCATTCCTTTCTCACTCACACACACAAACACACACACACAGAAGCACCATTCCTTTCTCACACACACTCACACAGAAGCACCATTCCTTTCTCACACACATACACACACACCCAGAAGCACCATTCCTTTCTCACACACACACACACACACCCAGAAGCGCCATTCCTTTCTCACACATACACACACAAACACACCCAGAAGCGCCATTCCTTTCTCACACACAAACACACCCAGAAGCGCCATTCCTTTCTCACACACAAACACACCCAGAAGCACCATTCCTTTCTCACACACAAACACACCCAGAAGCGCCATTCCTTTCTCACACACAAACACACCCAGAAGCGCCATTCCTTTCTCACACACACACACACAAACACACCCAGAAGCGCCATTCCTTTCTCACACATACACACACACACAAACACACCCAGAAGCGCCATTCCTTTCTCACACATACACACACACACACAAACACACCCAGAAGCGCCATTCCTTTCTCACACATACACACACACACACAAACACACCCAGAAGCGCCATTCCTTTCTCACACATACACACACACACACAAACACACCCAGAAGCGCCATTCCTTTCTCACACACAAACAAACACACCCAGAAGGACCATTCCTTTCTCACACACAAACAAACACACCCAGAAGGACCATTCCTTTCTCACACACAAACAAACACACCCAGAAGCGCCATTCCTTTCTCACACACACACACACCCCCCCAGAAGCGCCATTCCTTTCTCACACACACACACACAAACACCCACACCCAGAAGCGCCATTCCTTTCTCACACACACACACCCACACACAGAAGCGCCATTCCTTTCTCACACACACACACACACACACCCCCCCCAGAAGCGCCATTCCTTTCTCACACACACACACACAAACACCCACACCCAGAAGCGCCATTCCTTTCTCACACACACACACACACACACACACACACACACCCCCCCCCCAGAAGCGCCATTCCTTTCTCACACACACACACACACCCCCCCCCAGAAGCGCCATTCCTTTCTCACACACACACACACAAACACCCACACCCAGAAGCGCCATTCCTTTCTCACACACACACACCCACACACAGAAGCGCCATTCCTTTCCCTGTACATACCAGGATCATTCCAGACGGTGGGTTATGTTCCATGTCCAGCAGATGGAGTCAGAACACAAAATTCCCAGGGGAGGACCCATATTTATTTATTTATTTATTTATTTATTTAACATTTTTATATACCGACCTTCATGAAAGAAATTCATATCAGATCGGTTTACAAATAACAAAGTCAAAACCATATAACAAGAGATGAAAGTTACATATAACAAGGGGTATTAACCTGGAGGGCTAGGATAGCCGGAGCGATAGTAAGGCATAACTGAATAAAATTAAATAATACAATAATATGAAGAGGAGAGGCATAAGTGTATTGACTACACTTGTAGGAGTGTTTAGTAAGGAAACAGTGTCTGAACTAGTGAGGAATTGCTGGTTCTGTAGGCTAGGGGAAGGCTTGGATGAAAAGCCATGTCTTAAGTTTTTTACGGAAGGTAAGCGGGCATGGTTCTAATCTGAGTTCTGTGGGCATCTTGTTCCAGATGGCTGGGCCGGCTGTAGAGAAAGATCTTTCTTTGGTAGATGATAGGCGAGTAGATTTCGTTGTAGGGGGTTGCAGGGTGCCTTTATATGCTTCTCTGATCGGTCTGTCTGATGAGTATAATTTGAGAGGAATCTGGAGGTCTAGTTGTTGCTGATTATGAATGATTTTGTGAATTATAGTGAGGGCCTTGTGTAATATTCTATATTTTATTGGCAGCCAGTGAAGGTTCCGTAGTATGGGAGTGATGTGAGTTCCTCTGTTGGTATTGGTCAGGATTCTAGCCGCAGTGTTTTGGAGCATTTGTAATGGTTTGATAGATGAAATGGGGAGCCCGAGGAGAAGAGAGTTACAGTAATCTGTTTTGGAAAAGAGCGTGACTTGCAGCACAGTCCTGAAATCTTGGAAGTGGAGGAGGGGTTTGAGCCTTTTCATGACTTGTAATTTATAAAAGCAGTCCTTGGTAGTGTTATTGATGGCTTTCTTAAGATTCAGACGGTTATCAATGATTACTCCAAGGTCCCTTACTTGCGTAATCTGGGTGTTGCCTGCTGGTGGTTTGATTAAGGCTGAGTGGTCCGAGGAGATGATTAGGAGTTCTGTCTTGTTTGCATTAAGAACTAGATTCAAGTTGGTGAGCAGACTGTTAATGGATTGGAGGCAGATTTCCCAAAAGGCGAGAGATTTAAGGAGAGATTCTGTAATGGGAATCAGTATCTGTACGTCGTCTGCATAGAGATAGTATTTTAATTTTAGGTTAGTAAGCAATTGACAGAGGGGCAGGAGGTATATATTGAACAGTGTGGGTGACAAGGAAGAGCCTTGTGGTACTCCTAATGTTGATTTGACATCTGGGGATTCATTGTTATTGATTTTTACTTTGAAGCTTCTGTTACTTAGGAAGGAGTTAAACCAGCTGTGTGCAGATCCTGTTAATCCGATTTCTGCTAGTCGATTTAGTAGGATGGAGTGGTTCACGGTGTCAAAGGCGGATGAAATGTCAAGAAGGACTAGGATAAAAGATTGTCCTTTGTCTAGGCCCATGAGGATGTGACCTATATGTTATATATGTTATATGTTATATGTGACCCATATAACCACACCTCCCCTGTAACAGCTCTCAGTAACGTTCTGACTCCAGCAGATGTGAGCAGGGGACTTGTGGTCCCCAGCTTGTTAGCTTAGGGCTACCTCCTCAGGGGATCAAGTTTAAAAAAAAAAAAAAAAAAAAAGGAAGTTTTAAATTTACAGCTTAGGTCACTTTGCTAAGGCTCCTCTTACAGCAAGGGGAGAGCTCTCCGCTGGTGCTGGCTCATCGCTCTCTAGCCTGGTGACTTGCTGACAGGCTGTTGCCTGTTTTCTTTCTTTCTTTTCTCATTTTCCTCCCTGAGGGCTCAGTTGGGGTAAGTGTATTTTTGTTTCATCTTCTTTTTCAGCAGAAGACTGCAATGTTTGGACTCCGTTCGGCTCTCTGAGGTGAAAGTCGGTGGTGCCGGCCTCTCCCTCCTGACCCAGGTTTTCCCCCCTCCCTTTTGGGGAGCGACCGACGTCCCGACCTGCGGCCCCGACCAGCACCATTCCCCAGGGCCGCCTGCTGTCGGGAGGTTAATTCCCCGTCAGTTCTTCTTTAGGTCGGTGGGGGACTGCGGCAAGCATCTGTTGCCGGGTCGGCGCTCATTTTAGGCGCGAGCCACCTGTAGAGCCTCCCTCCCCTCTCTCTTTCCCTGCAGCGATGCAGTCCGCGGCGCCTTGTGAGGGCTCCAACAGGGCCGGATTATTTTCTGAAGAGGGTCTGTGCTCAGGCTGTTTCCCCGAGGGGGAATGTGCGCCAGCTACTAGCAAGGACATTCGAGCTGCAGACCGCGTGGGAAGGAAGCGCCAGGCCCCGTTCCCTCTCAGCGTGGGAACGGCGGCCATTTTGTTGCAAGATTCTGATGCCGTGCTTTCTGAGGAGGACACGAATAATCCGTTCTCCACTTCTAGGCCCATTTTGGACCCTTACTCCGAGTCTAATCCTGATAGGCAGAGGGGGGATCCCCCAGGGGGTGACCCCCTCAGGATGCCAGGCCTTTTCCCCTGAATTCATAGTCCTGATGCACAGGGCTTTTCTTCAGAGCAGAGACACGACCTTCAGGACCTGGGGACCCTCCATGTCCTGCCCCTCCTGCCCTGTCCCTCAGGCTCGCCCCCCTTTAGTAGGCGGGGGAACGGGGACATCTCTTGGCCCTACCGGGACACCATCAATAATACAGACTTCGGGGGAAGGACAATCCCAGGACCCTGACGTGGACGACCCCACCTTGGCGGCCCAGGTGGAGGGCGACGACCCTAGGGTCCTCCGCATCTTCAAAGCGGCGGAGTTAGATGACCTCATTTCCTACATCCTCCAGGAAATGGATATTGATCCCCCTCCGGAACCGGTGGGGCCTGACCCGGCTCTCAAGAAGGGGGACCCCCTCCTAGCAGGACTGCGGCTTCTAGCCAAGTCTTTTCCCACTCATCACAAGATCTTGCAGTTGATCACTCGGGAATGGGATTCCCCGGAGGCCAACCTTAGGGTCGGTAGAGCCATGGAAAAAATTGTATCCTCTGCCGGCCGATTTTTTGGAAATTCTCAAAGTTCCCGCCGTAGATTCTGCGGTATCAGCGGTCACAAAGCATACCACTATTCCTGTCACTGGAGGGACGGCGTTGAAGGATATGCAGGATCGGAAGCTTGGAGGTTTACCTCAAGCGTATCTTTGAGGTCTCGGCCTTAGGGATGCGGGCGGCTATCTGCAGTTCCCTCACACAGCGAGCGGGTCTTCGGTGGGTGCAGCAGCTTCTCACCTCCCAGTCCTTACCAGACGCTGAGGCTCACCAGGCGGACAGACTGGAAGCCGTGGTTGCCTATGGAGCGGATGCTTTATATGATCTTTTAAGGGTCCTAGCCCGAACCATGGTGGCGGCGGTCTCAGAGCGTCGGCTCCTTTGGCTTCGCAATTGGTCGGCTGATGCCTCTTCGAAGACTTGGATCAGATCATCAAGTCCCTTAATGAGAACGTGGTGCACAAGTTGCCCGAAGATCGACCCCGTTCGTCAAGATCATAAAATTACTCCAGAAACCGTTATTGTAACCAGTGGAGAGCGCGTCCTCAGAGGCAACAGCCACCGCAGGCTCCCTCTTCTCATTTGTACTCCTGGAACCGGCCCTTTCATGGGCGCCGCCAGGGTAAGGAAGCGCAGGGTGCTGGTACATCCGCTAAATCTACCCAATGATGCCAGACGGACCCGCGAGGTGGTCCCTCGACTGGGGGGTCGCCTTGCTCTCTTCTACGAAGTGTGGGTCCAAATCACGTCAGATCAATGGGTTCTGGATATTCTAAGACGCGGTTACGCTTTGGATTTTGTTTGCGCTCCTCGGGACCGGTTCCTGTTTTCCCCTTGCGGGTCCTTAATCAAACAGGGAGCCGTGCGGCAGACCCTCGATCGTCTCCTTCAATTAGGGGCCATAGTGCTGGTGCCAGCCGCCGAACTGGGCCAGGGGCATTATTCAATCTACTTTGTGGTTCCCAAGAAGGAAGGTACTTTTCGTCCTATCCTGGACCTCAAGCAGGTCAACCGGTCCCTTAGAGTCCCTCGTTTCCACATGGAGACACTCTGTTCAGTGTTAGCGGCAGTTCATCCAGGAGGATTCTTGGCTTCGTTGGATCTCACGGAGGCGTATTTCCACATACCAATTTGTCAAGCTCATCAGCGTTACCTACACTTCAAAATTTTGGGTCAACACTTCCAATTTCGCGCTCTTCCCTTTGGCCTGGCCACAGCTCCACGGGTTTTCACGAAGATCATGGTGGTAGTGGCGGCAACCTTGCGCAAGGAAGGCATCCTTGTGCATCCTTACCTAGACGATTGGCTCATCCGAGCAAAGTCACGAGCGCAGTGTATCCTCGCAGTCGACAGAGTGGTACAACTTCTCCAATTTCTGGGATGGATTGTCAACTTCATCAAAAGCAGCCTGGTCCCGTCCCAGTCGTTGGATTTTCTGGGAGCTCACTTCGACACCAAGAATGCCAGGGTTTTTCTGCATTCGGACAGAGCTCATTCTCTGCGTCAGCAGATTCAAGGATTTATGGTGCTCGAGACACCCACTGCCTGGGACTACCTGCAGGTACTGGGGACCATGGCCTCGACCATCGATCTGGTTCCTTGGGCATTCGCGCATCTGAGGCCTCTGCAGAGATCCCTACTCTCCCGGTGGCAGCCGGTGTCAAGAGATTTCCAGGCAATCCTTCCGATTCCGAGAGGAACCTTCATCAGTCTCCATTGGTGGCTGGAACAGCGGCACCTAGCTCAGGGGGTGTCGCTGGAGGACCCGGATTGGGTGATTATCACCATGGACGCCAGCCTCACAGGCTGGGTAGCGGTCTGTCGGGACAGCTCAATCCAGGGTCGATGGACGGAGGAACAGTCGAAGTGGCCCATCAACCGCTTGGAGACCAGGGCGGACCGTCTTGCGTTACAGGGTTTCTTCCCCATATACGCCATCAAGCAGTCAGGGTGCTATCGGACAATGCGACTACAGTGGCGTACATCAATCGCCAGGGAGGCACGAGAAGTCGGTTGGTCTCTCTGGAAACCGACAAATTGATGGTGTGGGCAGAGCTTCACCTTCAACGACTAGCGGCCTCGCGTATAGCGGGAGTGGACAACGTACAGGTGGACTTTCTCAGCCGACAAAACTTGGATCCCGGAGAGTGGGAGCTCTCGCAGCAGGCGATGCGGATAATAGTACGGCGATGTGGAACACCGCACGTAGACCTAATGGCAACCGCCGGAAATGCAAAGGTCGCCCGCTTCTTCAGCCGCAGGCGGGAGCGTGGCATCGAGGGCATGGACGCGCTGGTCCTGCCCTGGCCGCGCCGCTGTCTCCTATATGTTTTCCCACCGTGGCCCCTCGTGGGCAAGGTCATCCGCAGGATAGAGGCACACCAAGGGCCGGTGATCCTTGTGGCGCCAGAGTGGCCCAGATGACCGTGGTTCGCAAGACGTATTTCCGAGCTGCAGGCCCTATCCTGTCGTGAACCATGCCTTCGTTTCACGCCTGAAGGGGTTTCGCTGAGGACGGTTCCTTCTTTTCTTCTTAAAGTGGTTTCAGCATTCCACCTCAACCAATCGGTGGAATTACCATCTTTTGCCTCTTCTGAGTCTGGAGACCTGCGTAGACTGGATGTACGGCGGTCTCTGATATGCTATCTGGAAGTGACTAATGATTTTCGGCTCTCCGATCATCTGTTTATCCTCTGGTCCGGACCCCAGTAGGGTTGCATGGCCTCCAAACAATCTATAGCGCGGTGGTTGAAGGGTGCGATCATAGCGGCGTACCTTGGCGTAGGTAAGTCCCCTCCGCTGGTTGTCAAGGCTCATTCTCTTCGAGCCCAGGCGACATCTTGGGTGGAGAGCTCCTCCGTCTCCACTCAGGAGATTTGTAGGGCGGTCACCTGGAAGTCGATCCATACTTTTGCGAGACATTATTGCCTGGACGTCGGTTCTCCGTCGGGCGGTCAGCTTGGAGACAAGGTAATACGAGCAGGGCTGTCTGCGGCCCACCCGTGATGGGAAAGCTTTGGTACATCCCACCGTCTGGAATGATCCTGGTATGTACAGGGAAAAGAAAATTATTCCTTACCTGCTAATTTTCGTTCCTGTAATACCATGGATCATTCCAGACACCCTCCCTTGGTTTGGGGGTTTGCTTGTGGGACATCCCTGCCTACCTGTCTTAACAATCTTTTACTCTGTATTTCGAATACTGCGCGTCTTTTTTGTTCATGCACTGCTGTTCGCAAGTTCACTGTTCAGAATTTAGTTGCTGTTTATTTGGACAGCGGTTATTTCAATTCCTTCTTTGATTACTTGATCCCTCTGTTTTTAGTCTCTCTCTTTTGGGCTTTGTTAGTCTAGTTACTGAGAGCTGTTACAGGGGAGGTGTGGTTATATGGGTCCTCCCCTGGGAATTTTGTGTTCTGACTCCATCTGCTGGACATGGAACATAACCCACCGTCTGGAATGATCCATGGTGTATTACAGGAACGAAAATTAGCAGGTAAGGAATAATTTTCTTTTCTCACACACACAGAAGCGCCATTCCTTTCTCTCACACACAAACAAACACACACACACAGAAGCACTCAGCCGATCTAAGGCCCCCAGCTGAACAGCTGGTCTCCGGCGGCGGCTAGCAGCATCGGTGTTCACTTCTTTGGCTCCTGCCGGCGCCCATCTTCATTTTTTCGCCCCCGCTGGCCACGATTATTATTTCTTCTGCCCCCGCCGCTTGGTCTCCAGTGGGGGCTGGCTGGGCGACGCCGACCTATCTTCTTTTCTTCGGCCTCCGCCGGCCTCGATTTTAATTTCTCCGGCAGGGGCTGGCTGGGTACAGATACCACCTGTGTCTGCCCTGCTTCGAGGGGGGGGGGGTACTATACTATTAGCCACGCGGTCGAGACCACATGACCAGTTAGACCGGCCCACCGGGGGAAGCCCCATCCCCCGATAGGTCAATCCGCCCCGCTTAGCTGCTAGTTCAGCTGAAAGACAGCAGGTGCAGAAGACCAAGCGCAGCAGTGATGGCAGATGCCCTCTCCCCCTGCAGCCAGAGACCGTCTCTGTACTCAGCCAGTAAGCGCTGAGCTCAGGTAAGTTTTAAAAAAAAAATGTTTACCTTGAATCAGATGGTGAATATGCATACTTGGTGTGGAAAATAGGCCTGTCAGGATAGGATGGAAAGGCCGGAGCAGACTCCTGAAGTGATAGCAGTGTTCTCTCTCTCACTCAAGTGCCCAGCACTGTTTTTGGATGGCTTGGAGGAGAACCAGAGATGAAGCAAAAACACAGCTCTCCTGCGGGCTGCAGAGACACAGCTTCTAGTGCGGGTAATGAAGTCGTTGGATTTACAATGGTGTTCTCCTTCTGATATCTCTCTCCCTCCTTCTTGACTTGGAGTCTTTTGGGTCTCCCTCTGCTGGCTGGGCTTCAGGGCGGGCCAGAGGCTGCATGGAAGATTCAAGACTGTGCTCATTTAAGGAGCGAGCCATGTCCGACACAAAAAAATAAAGTAAACAGCATTACTTGCCAGCTGCAGAGCAGTAGTGGAACTGAGGCATCAGAGTTGCATCAACTTTTTGCAGCAGTTAGCTGTTTTTTCCTTCGTGGCAGTCAGGCAAGGTTGATGCTGTTGGAGTTTGTGCTGCCACAAGCAGTTGGCCACATGTTCAGACTGCCTTGGCTCCGGGAAGTCAGCACAGGAAATGACTCCTGCTCTGTTTGTGTAGCAAGTATTTGACTGCCAAGGAGGAGATGGCCTGGGCAAGTGTTCTTCAGGGGGGTGGGGGATCTCGCTTGGACAATATCGAGTTGGCAGGCTCCCCACAGGATGGATCAAACTCCAGAGACTCCACGAGGAGATGTTGATCTGGGCTCTCATTCATTGTCACCTGACCCTATGGAATCTGTGGAGGTTGGCCCTGATGCTGGGCATGGATCTTTTGGCCCTGTCCTGGACAGAAATCTTTTAAAGGCCTTCAGACCTTTTGTAAGGCTCAGGAGGTGCTGCAGTTGGGAGCCAGGGGAATGTCCCCCTCTCTCTGAGGATGCCCTCTTCGCAGAGCAGGAAATGATCATCTGTGCCCCCTCCCTCTCTGCAGCAGAGAAAGTTGCAAAGGAGAGGCAGGGAAGATCGGGAGGAGGACGGGGCAGACTCTGATATCTTGGAGGACTCCTTGCATGGTTATTCTGAGGATCCAGGGGACCCCATCCTTGAGGAGGATGAGATTCCTCCAGATGTGGAGGCTCACTCCACATCTGGAGACTTTTCCATTGGGATGAGTTGCCCAGATTGATAGCCCAGTCCCACTGGATGAGGAAGAGACATACCATCCCAACCGCAGAAAAAGATTGACCCTATACTGCTCAGTTTGTGGAAAGTGGAGTGTTTTTTCCTTCTCCATGAAGCAGTACAGGAACTGATTGAATTGGCGTGGGGAGTGCTGGAGGCTAATTTCAAAGGGGGGGGGGGGTTCGGGTTGGAGCCTCTGACCCGAGGGCAGTTTTGCTTTCCAAAGGTGGTTGCTCTGGTGTGCTCAGTGTCTAAGTGGACCACCATTATGGTGGAAGGTGCCTGAAGGATACCCAGGATCAGCAAATTGAAGATATCCTGAAGCAAGTCTATGAGGCTTAGGCCATGAATTTGCATTGTTGACCCTTGTCGCCTTGTGGCATGCTCAGGACTGATATTGACTCAGGAAGACCCGCCTGAAGATGGGAGTATGCTGGATGGCAGTAAGTCTTCCTGGGAGCCTGGAGCCACCTTCCTAGCGGATGTAGGTTATGATCTGGTGCGCACAGCAGCTTGAAGTGTGGCCTCTGGTGGCAGTGCAATGTTTGTTGTGGCTTTGAAACTGGTCGAATGATTCTATCTCTAAGTTGAATTTAACGAAGTTGCCATTTAAGGGTTGCCTTCTGTTCAGGAAGGAGTTGGAGAAGATTGTAAATAGGTGGGGAGAAGATGACAAACCAGGGTTGCGGTCCTTTTTTACTAGTGGGTGTTTCCATTTAAACAGAGGGTCCAGGAGTCAGAGGTCTTGTTCCTTTGGGATGTCGCAGTCCTTTTGGTCAAAGAAGACTGGAAAGGATGTGAACTCAGGTTCTTCCCAATGAAGATTTGGGGGTCCATCCTCTGTTAACCAAGATAGGCAGGTGCCTTTCTCAGTTTTGCCGGTGTTGGCTCCATATCACTTCCGATCAGTGGGTGCTAGACAAGGTCAGGAATGGCTGCGCCCTAGAGTTTCTCCAACTGGTTACAGATGGTTTCCCCATGCAAATCCATCATAAAAAGGAACATAGTGCATACCACATTGCAGTGGTTGATTGCCTTGAAAGTCATAATTTCTGTTCCAAGGGAACAGGACAGTACAGGTCGATATTCCATTTACTTTGTAGTCCCCAAAAAGGAAGGGACCTATTATTCCATTTTGGATCTGAGAGGGGTCAACCAGTTTTTGTGGGTTATCCACTTCAGGATGGAAACCTTGTGTTTGATCATGGTAGTGCAGAAGGGAGAGTTTCTTATTTCCCTGGATTTGATGGAAGCTTATCTTCACATCCCCATTCGTCTGGAACACCAGCATTTTTTGCACTGTGCAGTGCTCGGGCTCCATTTCCAATTTCAGGCCTTGCCATTCGGACTGGCTACAGCACCCAGAACCTTTTCTAAGTTTATGGTGGTGGTGGTGGTTGCACTGCACAAAGAATATATCCTTATCTCGACTGGTTAATCAGAGCCAAGTCAGTGGAAGAGCATTCATTGCATGGTGTCTTCCAAGGTGGTTTAGTTGGCTGCAGGAACTCAGATGGGTAGTCAATCTACATTTACATTTATTAAATTTATAGATCGCCTAACAAATCTGGCCAAGAGTAGCCTGCAATCCTATCAAACTCTGGATTACTTAAGAGCCTGGTTTTTTTCCAGAGCATCGCATCCTAAAGCTTTGGGGACGGATTTGAGCCCTGCAAACAGCAGATCGGCGGTTGGTGTGAGCTTACCTGCAGACGTTAGTCTTCATGGCGATGAACTTGGAGTTGGTTCTGTGGGCCAGGGCTGCATGAAACTGCTTCAAAGGATGTTACTGTCATGATGGAGCCCTCAAACACAGTAATATTTGACCAGGCTGGCTCTCCCAAAGGCAGTGAAGCAGGCATTATTCCGATGGCTGCAGAGGGATCATGTCACCAAAGGAACAGAGCTAGAAGTTTCCGATTGGATAGTGGTCACCAGGTAACAGTTGTGGAACCGCATGGCAATAGTGATCATAACATGATCAAATTAGAGTTAATGACTGGAAGTGGGACAGTAAGTAAACCCATGGCGCTAGCACTAAACATTCAAAGGGGAAACTTTGATAAAATGAGAAAAGTTGTTACACAAAGGTTAAGAGTGTGCAACAGACATGGATATTGTTAAAAAAAAAAAACAAACAAAAAAACAAACCATCTTTGGCTGCGCTGTCTTGCTACGGTCCCAGGAGGGATGGCAAGACCATTGCCACGCACCCAGATGTTTCCCGTTTCCTGAAAGGAGTCAAGCACATTCGCCCGCCACTGAAGTGGCCAGTGCCCCTGTGGAACCTCAACATAGTTTTGGATTTCCTCGCGGGAGCCACCTTCAGACCCCTTCGGAGCCTGTCTCTTCGTTTGCTAACTTTGAAGATGGTGTTCTTGCTGGCTGTATGTTCAGCACGCCGCATCTCGGAGCTACAAGCGCTGTCCTGCCGTGATCCCTTTCTCAGAATCACTCCAGAGGCTATCCATCTTCGCACGGTTCCCTCCTTTTTGCCTAAAGTAGTCTCACAATTTCACCTCAACCAAACCATATCCTTGCCAAACACGGCGGGTTTGAAGAAATCAGAAGAAGGGCGTTTACTACGCCATCTCGACATCGGCAGATTGCTGCCCAGATACCTGGAAATGACAGAAGCAGTACGAAGGACGGACCATCTGTTCGTCCTTCACAGCGGGAAGAAACAAGGAGAAGCGGCCTCACAGCCCACCATTGCCCGCTGGATCAAAGAAGTTATCAGAGCGGCCTACGTAGAGGCTGGGAAGTCACCACCTCTGCAGGTCAAGGCTCATTCCACCAGAGCGCAGGCGGCCTCTTGTGCGGAATCTAGGATGCTGTCGCCCGCAGAGATATGTAAGGCGGCGACATGGTCCTCCCTCCATACCTTCTCCAGATTTTACCGTCTGGAAGTCCAGGCTAGGGAGGACACAGCATTTGTGAGGGCAGACCTACGCGGTCCTCAGGCAGCCTCCCGCCCAGTTCGGGAGTAGCTTTTGTACATCCCACTTGTTATGAGTCCATCTGCTACACGCTAGGAAATATTGAGATTACTTACCTGATAATCTCCTTTTCCTTAGTGTATGCAGATGGACTCACCATCCCGTCCGGCTGCCAGTATACATGGGCTTCACCAATTCCAGGTAAGGCATGTAATTTCTTACACGAGAGCGTCCCCTCTACCAGGTGTCGACGCCTTCCGGTTGGGAACGCTGGCGGTCTCCAGCTACTATCAATCGGTCAGGGGAATCCTGCTTCACTAATTCATTGATCGGTCAGTACACATATATCCATAACAGCTTTTGCAAGGAAGATTACTGAGTTGCTTCACTTCCTGTGGGGGTATATGTACCCGTGCTGACGTCAGATCCGTCTCCAACTGCTAGCACGAGCACACTATACTCACTTGTTCTGAGTCCATCTGCATACACTAAGGAAAAGGAGATTATCAGGTAAGTAATCTCAACATTATTGGGGTTTTTTGTATCTGCTATTTTGAAATATTTTATTGGTGTCTGAACATTTTTTATACAAGGTTTTAATTATTGGATGTTCTATTCATCAACTGTTTTAAAATAATGTGTTCTTTTTAATAGTATGGTTTTATACTATTGTTGATTTTATATTTTTTGATGTGTTTTATAACAACTGGTGGTGATTCTGTTTTTCTCACAGGGCAAGCAGGATGGTAGTCCTCACATATATATGAGTGACATCACAGGATGGAGCCCAATCACGGAACACTTTTGTCAAAGTTTCTAGAACTTTGACTGGCACCTACTGGCCATGCCCAGCGTAGCACCAACCCTGCATCCAGCAGGGGTCCCCCTTCGGTCTCTTTTTTTCCACGCAGCAGTAGCCACGCGGGTTAAGGAGCTCTCTACAGATTTCTGACAGGAATTTTCCTCACGGAACTTCTTTAAAAATGTTCTTATTCTACCCCATAGGGGTCCCCCTATCGATATCTGTATTCCGCGGTCGAAAGGTAAGGCTTTACCTTTGCTGCGGTTGATTCCCGTCGAGTTTTCCCTTCGGGGCCTACCAGCCATCGACCACACCGCGGCTAAAGTTTTGTCGAAGCCATGGCGTCGGGTTTTCGTCGGTGCCCCGATTAGTCCTCGGACAGTGTCCATCACAGACTCTAGTTTGTGTATTGTGCTTGGGGTCCGGCCATGATACCCTAACTTGCACCAAATGTGCCCAAATGACACCGAAGGGCCGTAAAGCCTGCTTAGAAAAGATGGAGTTTCTCTTTCATTCAAAACCCCCGACTCCATCGACCGCATCGACTTCGTCTGAGTGGGTGCTATCGACCTCTTGCCAGCAGCGGGACACTGGTGCTGCCCATCCGGCACCAACTACTCCGAAGGTGTCGAAATCTTCCTCATCGACTCAGGAGAAAGGCCGAGGAGAACACTGTGAAAAGCGTTGACACCGGCATTGGAAGGCTCAGTCCACTGATCCAGGCAAGGCATTGACGTCGACAGAGCCACCGACAAAGAAATCCTGTCCAGAGAAGGCCCCATCCTCCTCTGTGATCGGGTCACCGAGGCGTTCCCCCACCTTCATCGGTGCAGGGAGCCACGGCTCCACTTTTACCGGTGGACCCTCTGGCTATGCCTCTATTGCTTCCTACTCCGGAGCCGGGGTTACACGCCCCAGGCTTCTGTGAGGAATTGGATCGGCTGATCCAAGAGGCCATCGGAAAAGCACTGCAGGGATTCCAGCCTCCAGCCGGTCACTGATCTGATTCCCATGGCGTTCGCACCACTACCGGGTAAACCGGATGCATTGATCGGTGCCCTTCCACCGCTGGAACCAAGGACACCGGTATGCCCTCTTCCTTCGCTGATACCTTTGTCATCGGATGGCGAAGAAACACCGATACCCATACTGCCGACTGGAATTCTGCCACCGACTCATCCATCGATGTTGCTGGTGCCGGCGATGCCTCCCATCAATGCCAGCGATGCCTCCCATCAATGCCTTCGGTGCCTCTTCCGATGCCGTCGATGCCCAGGCCTGGCCCTTCGGGAATAATGCCATTTCTTCCCTCTGAAGATCCTCAGGGAGCTGGTGATCAACCATATGATCCTTGGACTGATGATTCTTCCCAGGATACAGATGATCTGCCTTCAGAGCCCTCTCCCCCTGAAGAGAGAAGGCGTTCTCCTCCAGAGGATCTGTACTTTATTAACTTCATTAAAGAAATGTCTTGAGACAGTTCCTTTTCAGCTTCAGACAGAAGAGGATTCAAGGCACAAGATGCTGGAAGTACTCCAGTTCCTTGATGCCCCTAAGGAAATTGTCTATTCCTATTCATGAAATCCTAATTGATCTTCTAAAGAGAAACTGGGAGCACCCAGGTTCGGTTCCGCCTGTCAACCGTAAGACAGATGCCACCTATCTTGTACAGTCAGCTCCTGGGTTTCAAAGATCACAACTGGATCATCACTCTGTGGTTGTGGAATCAGCCCAGAAAAAGGCACGGTGTTCCAAACCTCATTCCGCCATACCTCCAGGGAAGGAGCAAAAATCCCTGGATGCTTTTGGCAGACAGGTCTTTCATGGCTCAATGCTTATATCTCGCATTGCTTCTTATCAGTTATACATAACCCAGTATAACAGAAACCTTTTTAAGGAGATCCAGGATTTCTTTGAATCTTTACCTGACCAGTTCCAGGATGACCTAAATGCTCTGGCTCAAAAGGACCTTGATGCAGGCAAGCATGAGGTCCGCGCTGCATACGACATATTAGACACTGCTTCTAGGGTGTCTGCAGCAGGGATTAGTGCAAGAAGGTGGGCCTGGTTGAAATCCTCCGACCTAAAACCAGAGATATAGGACAGGTTGACTGACCTGCCCTGTACTGGTGATAATCTTTTCGGAGACAAGATCCAGGAGACTGTGGCGCAGCTAAAGGACCACCATGAAATGCTGTGTCAACTTTCTTCAATGCCTGCTGATTTCTCATCCACCTCCAAAAGGATATTCAGGTGAGATTCTAAGAGGCCAGCCTACAAACCAAGAAGGTATTATCCTCCGGCTTCAAGCCCTCTCCTCAGCCGGGACCAGCGTTAGGATTTTGACTCTTTCCTGGAGAGCATATGCCAACCTCCTCTTCCATCTGTACCGGTCGGCGGTCGATTGTGCCACTTCACCAACATTTGGCACAGTTACCACCGACCAGTGGGTGCTTGCGGTAGTTATTCAGGGTTACCACCTCAACTTCCTGACTGTACAGGCGGACTCCCCACCTCGGCTGACGGGATCGTCCAACCACTCTCCCCTTCTAGAACAGGAGGTCTCAGCCCTTTTCCGGTCCCGGGCAATAGAACCAGTACCCCTCTCCCAACGAGAGCAGGGGTTCTATTCCCGGGATTTCCTCATCCCCAAAAAGGTCAGCTGGCTTTCGTCCAATCCTGGATCTTCGCGCCCTAAACAAATATCTACAAAGGGAGAAGTTCAGGATGGTGACCTTGGGCTCTCTTCTTCCTCTTCTACAAAGAGGGGATTGGCTGTGCTCTCTAGATCTCCAAGACGCATACACACACATCTCAATTATTCCATCTCATCACAAATTCCTGCGGTTCCTGGTCGGTCCTCGCCACTTCCAGTACCGTGTACTACCATTCAGCCTGGCGTCTGCTCCACGAGTCTTTACCAAGTGCCTCGTGGTGGTCGCAGCCTTCCTCAAGAGTCAGGGTGTCCACGTCTACCCTTATCTCGACGATTGGTTGATAAGGGCTCCAACTCAACAAGCCGCATTGGCATCCTTGCGTCTCATTCTCCATACCCTAATCTCCCTAGGGTTTATAATCAACTATCCCAAATCCAAGATAGTTCCATCCCAAACCCTATCCTTTATAGGGGCCTACCTAAACACTATACAGGTGAAAGCCTTCCTCCCTCAGGATCGGGCTTTCACCCTGGCCTCTCTGTCGCATCATTTGCAGTCTCGAGTATCCTCAACTGCTCGTCACTTTCTTCATACTGCTGGGTCACATGGCGTCTACGGTGCATGTCACTCCAGTGGCCCGCCTAGCCATGAGAGTAATGCAGTGGACCTTAAAATCCCAGTGGGTTCAAGCTTGTGACAATGCTGGACATTGGCTGATGTTACCACACAGCTCCGCCTGTCGCTGGCCTGGTGGATACAACACTCCAATCTACTTCAAGTTCTTCCATTTCAGGCTCCAGATCCTCAAATTACCTTGACGACAGATGCCTCCAACCTAGGGTGGGGTGCTCATGTCGGCGATCTATAGACCCAGGGAACCTGGTCTCCAGAGGAAGCCAAACACCAGATACATTTCCTGGAGCTTCGGGCAATCAGATATGCCCTCAAGGTCTTTCAGGATTGCCTTTCGAACAAAAACCATCCCGATTCAAACAGACAATCAGGTGGTGATGTGGTACATCAACAAGCAAGGGGGAACAGGCTCCTGCTTGGGACCTTAACGTAGTTTTGGGGCGGCTCATGAAACCTCCGTTTGAGCCTCTCCACTCTTGTGATCTCCGTTATCTCACCTGGAAAGTAGTTTTTCTTCTCGCTGTTACCTCAACTCGCAGAGTTAGTGAGTTGCAGGCTTGAGTTACCTACCCGCCTTACTCTAAAGTTCTGCATGACAGGGTAGTGCTCGCACTCACCCTAAGTTTTTACCAAAGGTAGTATCAGAATTTAAAATTAATCAATCCATCATCCTGCCTACCTTTTTTCCCAGGCCCCATTCAAACCCAGGAGAACAGGCTCTGCATTCCTTGGACTGCAAACGTGCCCTAGCCTATCTAGACTGCACATCGCCCACAGGAAATCCACTCAATTATTTGTTTCTTTCGACACTATCACATTCGGAAATCCTGTGGTAAAGAAGACCCTCTCCTCCTGGTTAGTGGACTGTATTTCTTTTTGCTACCAGCAAGCAGGCATTCCGCTGCAAGACTATGTGAATGCACACTCTATCAGGGCCATGGCGACATCAGTAGCGCACCTCTGTTCGGTGCTGCTTGTTGATATTTGTAAGGCTGCTACCTGGAGTTCTCTCCATACATTCGCAGCCCATTATTGCTTAGATAAGTCTGGCAGACAAGATTCCATCTTTGGCCAGTCGGGTTTCGCAACTTGTTTTCAGTTTAACTGCCCAACATCCTTCCACCATCCCGCCCAGGTTTTCAGGATGCCCTCCTTCCCAAATTCCACCCCTGTTATTGTGCCTGTTGCACGTCTTTGGGTGCATTTGGTGTATTGCTCAGGCATCCCCAGCTCGCTACTCACCCATATGTGAGGGCTACAGGTAAGCAGAGTTGCTTAACTGTAACAGGTGTTCTCACAGGATAGCAGGATGTTAGTCCTCACAAAACCCGCCCGCCACCCCGCAGAGTTGGGTTCGCTTACGTTTTCTTATTTTATTTTTCGCACTTACGTTTTACTATAAGATAAGACTGAAGGGGGACCCCTGCTGGATGCAGGGTTGGTGCTATGCTGGGCATGCCCTGTAGGTGCCAGTCAAAGTTCTAGAAACTTTGACAAAAGTGTTCCGTGATTGGGCTCCATCCTGTGATGTCACCCATATGTGAGGACTAACATCCTGCTGTCCTGTGAGAAGACCTGTTACAGGTAAGCAACTCTGCTATCCCATCAGAGACATTTCCCCATTAATTAACTGCAGTGTACTGTACCTTGGTTTAGCTTCCCCCAAGGACTGATTTCTGTTCCCTTACCCAGGAGCAGCTAATGTAAAATATAAATTCATACATCAATCATATGCCTATTAACCACCTCAGTTGTTTTTACAGGGAGCAGCTAAGATGATGCTGGAAAGTGGAGAGCACCCTGCCAAATTGCGGAACGATGTTTGCACCCCTGGGGGCACTACCATCTATGCCTGTCATGAGCTGGAAAGAGGGGGTCTGCGGGCCACAGTCATGAATGCGGTGGAGATAGCAACAAAGCGGGCTCAAGAAATGGGAAAAAGCTAAGACCTCCTGCTACACCAGGGGGAATGAGAAACTGTTGTTGGACAGCTTCACCTGTGCTGTTTGAAATGCACATTGTTCAAATACACTCAAGTATTCAGGACTAGTGATTAAAGAGCACAGATCTGTGGAAACTAGAGGTTCAGGTTCCAGTCCCACCTCTACCAAGCAAGGCACTTAACTCCTTGTACTGAAAAAATGTGAATTATTATGAGTAGGGGTTTTGTAACCATCTCATTTATAAAATACTATGTATGCTGACAGTTCTGTATAAATCAGTAATAATTAAAATAACGTGACTGATTGGGTAGAATGCAGTTATCTCTGGGTTACATCCAAAGCTGCTGCGATGGATATATCTGACTCTTAAGAGCTTTATTTGGCTCTCCCAGACTCGGGACCTTTATGCTACTCAGCAGTATTCTCAGTCCAACTTGAAAACAGGGCCTCCTCTCTGGCAGCACAGAAGGTTACCTACTGCTCCAGGTGTTTGGCACAGCTCTGAGTAAGCAAATAAAGGCTATTGCTGATTGGCTGAGGTCATTTCATGGCTGCGTAATGAAAGAAATCTTTACTCTTTAAGGCCTCACTGCTTAAATAATATTCCTAGGCTTGCTTTCCATTGCCTTATTCTCTAGCCTGCTGATTCTGTTTACTTTAAACATGTCCAGCTTACACAAGTGGATAAATCATACTCCAGAATCATTAATTTAATTTTTAAATCAAATTGTTCACTTTTTTTTATATATATAAAAAGGAGCATTAACTTTGTCAGGCATAATTGTCTGATTCAGTGACTCCTATACAGCATTTTTCAACTGGCTCCTGCTCCCTATTACATGATTATGGGGAAGGTAGAAATACACCTGGTCAAGTGCTATGTGTGACCTCTTGTTGTACAGCTGTTGTCCTGAATTAAAAAAAAATACAGTAACCAAAACTGCCAGTGTCTTATTCTTTCTGAATGACCTCTCTGAAAGGCTTCATGTACTGCTTTTTCATGAAACCACCATGCAATACTAGCCTGTTTTTCTCGTCGATAGCAGGGCTGAATTAGCCATGCTGTCATGGGATCTGTCAATCAGGTCCGGGAGGCGGAGCTTTACCAAGCAGAGATTTAGATTTTAGCTCTCTGCAGCTGCGCGTGTGTTCCCGTGCAGGAAAGTAACAGATTCTCCTCAGTCTGTTCTTTCCGCGAGTGGGATCGCACGCGGGGCAGACTTTCTCCTCAGCGTTTATTATTTTTTCTTAGAAATGTCAAAAAAGTCGGGTTTTAAACCCTGTACCTGTGGCAAGGTAATGTCAGTCACGGATGGCCATGACCGATGTTACCGATGCCTGGGGCCAGAGCACAATTTACAAAATTGTGAATTTTGTGCCCGAATGTCCCCAAGAGCCCCAAAACAGCGGGCTTATAGGATATGGGAACTTTTCAATTTTTTGGAACCATTCCTCGCCTGGCCCCTCGACAACAACGTCTCCATCGCAAAAACGAGCATTGTCGTGGGATCCTCAACCCTCCAGGCTTGGAAGTAAGGACTTGCTGAGACAACATAGGCCATTGGATCTGAGAGGATCGAGAGAGCCTCAACCATCTGCGCAGGAAACAACGGCACCTAAAACTTCGGCGCCCACAACTTATGCGCCCAAAGTACTTTCTGCGCCCAAATCACCGGCGCATAAACCTTCTGCGCCGAAAACGACATCAGCGCACAAGACATCGGTGCACACAGTGCCGAAAACATCCACGCACAAGGCGCCGAAGACATCTGCGCTTACGGCACCGAAGACGTCTGCGCCGGAGCTGTCTGCGCGCACATCGCCGGAGCTGTCTGCGTGCACGTCGCCGGAAACAACGGCGCCGAAGACGTTTGCTCGCATGGTGCCGAAGACTTATGCGCACAAGTCGCCATATGCGTACAACCTACAGAAAACATCGGCGCACATAGCGCCGAAGACATTGGAGCACATGGCAGCAAAGAAATCGAAGCATAGTGGACTACAACAGTCCAAACACCCATATCATTCAATACCACATGGGTTAAAATGAAGACATCAGTCTCCAGATGTACCTCATTCCACCTCTTCAGATTCCAATTCTACAGAGGTGAAATCAAAACGTATAAGACGATCGCCGTCGGGAAGTGGAATCCATACAGGATCGTCACGCCATCACCATAGGCGATCACGTCACATCAAAAGGCTGTGAAGACGAGGGACACATGGGAAGTGAGCCCTTCTACTTCTAGGTCATCTCATGCACGAAGTGCAGGCACCTTATCTCGTAGAGACATAATACAAATCACTTCCTCTGCTGCATCTACATCCTCAGATAATTATGTTAAGACCACAGAGGGCAAGATGGAGAAGAAGTATGATGTGCCAAGTGCTTACCCTCAAATTCCTCCGGGGCAACCTAAAACATGTGAGTTACCAAAACAATCTGGTCATTCAACAATGTCTCCTCAAACAAAAGAGGCATTTTTTCAATTATCCCAATCGTTGACAGGGTTTTACGAAACTCTTCCATCATCCTTTAAGATGTCTAACGAACTATCTGTGAGTTCCCCGGAACACAGTATAAATACCTCTAGAGAACCATCGGTGGAGCCTCCAGCATCCCCAATAGCAAAAAGACCAATTTCACCAATTCAACATCAAAATACACCTATTGATTCTCTGTCTCCGCAAACATCCCCATCGTCATCTATCGGATTCCCATCGGATCCGCAAGAACAACCGCATGAACCATATTCCCCTCCAGAGGACCTGACATACCCAAAATGTTTAGAAAAATTGGGCACGATATTACAACTGGAGGTACAAAAGGAGACAGACCCTAGATCAGAAACCTTTGGTCTCCTAAAGATTTTCGATGCTCCGGGAGAACCAACATCTCTTCCACCACAGGAACTATTACATACCGTCTTACAGAAATCTTGGGAAACACCTTACTCTCTGTCAGCGGTTTCAAAAAAACGGATATAAAATTTCATATGCAGAAAACATCGCCTTACTCTATACCACAACTACCACATGCTTCAATTGTGGTAGAATCTGCAATGCAAAGATTCAAAAAAACAAAGTCGCATACCTCATATCCACCGGGCAAAGACAACTGATATTTAGATGAGTTTGGCAGAAAGATGTACCACAACTCAATGTTGAATGCCCACATTATGCGCCATCAATTCTACATGGTACAATACCTATATGAGTGCATACAAGCCACAAAAGGTATGCTTTCCTTGACGGCAGATCAGATACCACCGCCTCTTCATGACATGGAGGAGTGTTCTCGACACCTTCTGTGGTCGATATATGAGGGATTTGAAACATCTTCTAGAGCGTCTGCAACAGCCATCACAGTCCGTGGGATGGCATGGTTACATTCTAGTACGATACGAGAAGATTTACACGAGAAACTAATGAACCTCCCGTGTACAGGAGACAACCTGGTCTGAGAACGATTTCAAGACACAGTCGGCAAATTAAAAGAGGAAGCTCTAGCAGTCCAATCCTTAACATCACAACCTCACTTCTCGACCACGCGTCGTTATATAGGATCTACTCGTAGACAATCCTATGCCCATAGGCCTTACAGGTCTTATCAATCCTTTCGTACACAGACGTATCCATCTTACCAGCGTCCTCCACCGCAACAACACAACTCAACTCAACGTAGGGGTAAGCCACGTAACCAAAGACAGCAGACACAGCAACCGGCTGCTGCAGTAAAATCAATGCCATCTTTTTAATAACCCAGGCACCACCTGGCAGAATTTATTCTTGCCTGGCAGCCTGGGAGAGAATAACCGATTAATGTGTTTTAGAGAGAGTACGACATGGCTACCAACTCCAATTTACCACAAAACCCATACTACCTCACCTTTCCACTCTAAAGAGTCAAAGCTTCCAACCACAACTGGGGGAGGAAATTGCTTTGCTTCGCAAACAGCAGGCCATTCGGATTTTCCTGAAAACCCGGCATACAGGGTTTTATTCCCCATACTTCCTCATACCCAAAAAGTCGGGTGGCCTTCGCCCCATATTAGATCTATGGGAATTGAACAAATTCCTGACCAAAGAGAAATTCAAGATGGTATCATTGAAATCTATCCTACCTCTGATTCAACCCAACGACTGGATGTGTTCCATCGATCTGAAGGTTGCTTACACACATATTGCAATCCATCCATCCTATTGGCGTTACATATGCTTTTGCTACGGCCATCAACACTACCAGTACAAGGTTCTTCCCTTTGGACTATCGGCTGACCCAGGGTTTTCACCAAATGCATGGTTGTGGTGGTGGCTCATCTCAGACAACAGGGTATGACCATCTTTCCATATCTGGATGATTGGCTAATAATAGCTTCATAAGAACATAAGAAAATGCCATACTGGGTCAGACCAAGGGTCCATCAAGCCCAGCATCAACCCCAGACATCTTACTCAATCACCTTCGAGTGATACAGTGCTTACAGGAATTGGGGCTAGTGATCAATTTTCAGAAATCACATCTCCAACCAACACAAAGGCTACAGTTTATAGGAGAAGGCCTGGACACCGTTCGCAACCGGGCATATCTCCCAACAGAAAGAATAACACAACTACTTCAACTTCTCTACTCGTTGAACAACACTCAGAGGCCGTTGGCAAGACAAATTTTGGTAGTCCTCGGCCACATGGCGGCATCTATTTTCATGGTTCCCAATACCAGGCTACATATGAGACGCCTGCAATGGGGACTAAAACGTCAATGGAAACAACACTCACAACCATTGACACAGAAGTTATCGTTGACCTCCGAGATGAAACAGGACATAACATGGTGGCTCCTAGACTCCACCCTGTCCAAAGGAGCATTATTCAGTCCTCCTCCTCACAACGCAGTTTTGACCACAGATGCGTCTCGCAAGGGATGGGGAGCACATCTCGAGATTTACGAAACCCAAGGGTTATGGACAATCTCCGAGCGGACTCTACAGATAAATTTATTGGAGCTCAGAGCAATTCGAAATGCTTTACAAGTGTTTCAAGGTCACTTAAAGGGCCACAGGGTCATGATCTACACAGACAATCAAGTGGCAATGTTTTATATCAACAAGCAAGGAGGGTCCGGTTCATGGTCCCTTTGCAAGGAGACCCTGACAATCTTCAAACATGCTCACCAACATTGCATACATCTGTAAGCAACTTACCTACCAGGAGTAGCAAATACAAGAGCGGACAGGCTAAGTCGCATCTTTCATCCTCATGAATAGACACTCAATTCGGAGGTAGCCCAAGACATCTTCATTCAGTGGGGGATGCCTTTAATAGATCTCTTTGCAACAGATATCAACCCTCAAGTTCCCAAATTCTGCTCGATAAGTCCAAGTCAGTTCAGGATCGCCCCGGATGCCTTCCTCATTCCGTGAACAGCAGGCCTCCTGTATGCCTTTCCTCCCATACCACTCATAACAAGGTAAATTCAAAAGTGCAGAGCAGACAAGGCTCAACTGATACTTGTAGCTCCAGCCTGGCCAAGGCAACCGTGGTTCAGTTTCCTTCTGACTGTCCATCTCGGACCCAGTTCAGTTACCAAATCGCCCAGATCTTCTCTTCCAAGATCAAGGAATGCTTCTACACCCGCTACACTCATCTCTCCATTTGACAGCATGGAGATTGAGAGGCTCCTTTTAACAGAATAGGGAGTTTCCACTTCGGCACAGTCCATTTTGTTAGAATCCAGGAAACACTCAACAAGGAAAAACTGTAGCTATAAATGGAAACGATAATTGACCTGGTGCACTTCTAACGGTGAACCACCATTAGACTGTTCACCTGAGTTACTCATGGATTATCTACATACACTGTACACAGCTGGTCTTGCAACATCATCCATTAGGGTTCATCTCAGTGCCATAGCGGCATATCACAGACCACTTAACAATATTCCTATTTCCAATCACCCCTTACTATCTCGTTTCATTAAGGGGTTAAATCACCTTCGTCCTCCGATCTTCAAACCTCCAGTTCCTTGGAACCTCAACATAGTTCTTAAACAGCTTATTCTTCCCCCGTTTGAGCCCGTGGACTCAGCACATATTAAATACCTCACATGGAAGGTGGTGTTACTGGTTGCAGTAACATCAGCACGACGAGTCAGTGAATTACAGGCCTTGGTCCATTATTCTCCGTATTTACAGTTTCATCACCAAAAGGTGGTTCTCCGAACTCACCCATCCTTCCTACCAAAAGTGGTTTCTCAATTCCATCTCAATCAGACCATAGAATTACCCATCTTTTTCCCTAAACCTCATACAAATGACAGGGAAAAATTACTGCATACACTAGATTGCAAAAGAGCTTTAGCATACTACAAAGAAAGAACAAATTCGGACTCCCGAGTTTCTCAACTCTCTCTTTCGACCCGAAGGCACCTGGACTACTGGTGGCTAAACGCATCATCTCCAGCTGGATAGCACAGTGCATCAAGTTTTGCTACGACAAACAGAAGCTACAGCTACATTCTGTTCCCAAAGCTCATCAAGTTAGAGCGGTGGCGACCTCCTTATTTATTTAACAACTTTTCTATACTGTCATTAAAATACACATCATATCGATTTACATAGTAACAAAAAGGTAGAAGAGTACAATTAACGGGGGGGGGGGGGGGGGGGGACAACTGAAAGAAGGTCCAAACAGCGAACCTAAAACAAGCAAACTAAAAGGAGAGAAGCAAGAAAGAATAAAATATGATTAACAAGAATTAGGAATACGTAGGTTATACAGGATTACTTGATTTACAAAATTTACAAATTGGGATTAATAAGGTTACATGGTCTATAGGGTTGTTTTACAATGGCTACATAGGATAAGGAGGATAAATTTATGTAAGCTGATGGAGGGTAAGAGAGAGGAGATGGTGCAAGTGTTAATCCGGGAAAGCTTGGTGGAAAAGCCAGGTTTTTATGAGTTTTCGAAATTTAAGAGGGCATTGTTCCAAGTGGAGGTGGGGAGGAAGGGAATTCCAGAGAGTGGGACCTGCAATAGAGAGGGCCCGGGATCTTGTTGCTGATAGACGGGCTTTCTTAATGGTAGGGACTTGTAAGGTGCATTTGAGATTCCTTCTGATGGGGCGGGCAGATTGAACAGGTAGGAGTGGTTCGTTGAGCCATAGGGAGTTGTGAGAGTAGATAGCTTTATGTATCATGGTGAGGGTTTTGAACAGGATACGGGAGGAGATGGGGAGCCAGTGTAGGCCTTTGAGGATGGGGGTTATGTGGTCTGATTTATGTGTGTTACTAATTATTCATGCTGTCACATTTTGAAGTATCTGGAGCGGTCTGATGGTGGAAAAGGGGAGGCCGAGGTATAAGGACTTAAAGTAATCTAGCTTAGATGTAAGGGTGGCTTGGATAACAGTTTTGAGATCATGAGTATGAAGTAAGGGCTTGAGCTTTTTTATGACCATGAGCTTATAGAAACCTCCTTTTATTACTGAGTTTATGTGGCTCTTGAGGTTCAGATGGGGGTCAATGAGGACACCTAAGTTTCGAACAGAGGGTTGTGGGCTGAAGGGGTTGAGCAAGGGGTCGTTGGGAGAGGTCAGCATAAGGGTCTGTTGGTTATGGATGAGGAGGAGCTCGGTTTTAGTAGAATTGAGGGCTAGTTGAAGGGAGGTGGCAGGGTGTTAATAAAAGCAAGGCATTTCTCCCAGAAGGAAAGGGTGGCAGTTAGAGATTCACGGATAGAGATGATGATTTAGACGACATCTGCATAGATGTGGAATCTGAGACCGAGATCAGAAAGATCTTGGCAGAGGGGGAGGAGATATATGTTAAAGAGGGTGGAAGAGAGGGAGGAGCCTTGGGGTACTCCTTGCGATAAGAGTGAAATGGGAGGATTCGGAGGGGCCAAGTTTCACGGAGAAGCATCTGTTAGTGAGGTAGGATCTGAACCATAAGAGGCAGTACCAGAAACACCAATGTTGATAAGACGGGAGATGAGGAGATCATGGCTTATCGTATTGAAGGCTGCTGAAATGTTAAGGAAGACAATGAGGTAACTATGACCTTGGTCAAGGCCAGTGAGAAGGAAGTCCGTGAGGGATAGGAGGGTCTCAGTGCTTAGGTTTTTACGAAAGCCAAACTGGGAGGAATGGAGAATGTTATTGTCATCGAAGTAGTCCATGAGCTAAATGTTTACTATCTTCACCATGATTTTTGCTATGAGGGGGAGGTTAGAGATGGGACGATAGTTTGAAGGGTCTTTGGGGTCAAGAGAGGGCTTCTTTAGGAGGGGTTTGATTACAGCATGTTTGAGGGGATCCGGGATTGTGCGAGTGGAGAGAGAACAGTTAATAATGTCTGCAAGGGGTTGGGCAATTGTAGAAGGGATGGAAAGGAGAGTTCGTGGGCAAAGTGTCAGATGGGTGGGATGCAGGCTTGGATTTTTTGAGAATTGATTCAGTTTCCTTAGATGATGTAAGGTCAATGCTGTCGAGAGCATTTGTAGTGGAGAGGGGGTTGTGAATGGGCTTGGGAGAGAGGGGGATGTGGGTAGCAGCAGGGGGAAACCTGAGGAGTATGTTAGCTATTTTGTTGTGGAAAAAGGAGGCGAGTTCTTCGCATTTAGTGCTGGTTTCTTCCTCAGCGATAGTGGGTGTGGAGGGGTTGGTGAGGGTTGCAACATAAGAGAAAAGGACTTTGGGGTTGAAGGTGTACTGATGTATTTTGGCGGCGTAAGAACATAAGAACATAAGAAAATGCCATACTGGGTCAGACCAAGGGTCCATCAAGCCCAGCATCCTGTTTCCAACAGTGGCCAATCCAGGCCATAAGAACCTGGCAAGTACCCAAAAACTAAGTCTATTCCATGTAACCATTGCTAATGGCAGTGGCTATTCTCTAAGTGAACTTAATAGCAGGTAATGGACTTCTCCTCCAAGAACTTATCCAATCCTTTTTTAAACAAAGCTATACTAACTGCATGAACCACATTCTCTGGCAACAAATTCCAGAGTTTAATTGTGCGTTGAGTAAAAAAGAACTTATTTATTTATTTATTTATTTAAGGTCTCTTTTATACCGACATCCGTTGACACATCGCATCGGTTTACAAAAAACAAAAACATTTGGGCAGAGCCCTTACATATAACAGCGGAACAGGATTAACTTTTGGGCGGGGCCCTTACATATAACCAATAGAGTACATTAAACAGGGGGGTGAAAACTAGATATAAATATAACTCAATATGAGTAAAAAACTATATACACAGATAGGAGAGTTCAAAATACAACTTTCTCCGATTAGTTTTAAATGTGCCCCATGCTAACTTCATGGAGTGTCCCCTAGTCTTTCTACTATCCGAAAGAGTAAATAACCGATTCACATCTACCCGTTCTAGACCTTTCATAATTTTAAACACCTCTATCATATCCCCCCTCAGTCGTCTCTTCTCCAAGCTAAAAAGTCCTAACCTCTTTAGTCTTTCCTCATAGGGGAGTTGTTCCATTCCCCTTATCATTTTGGTAGCCCTTCTCTGTACCTTCTCCATCGCAATTATATCTTTTTTGAGATGCGGCGACCAGAATTGTACACAGTATTCAAGGTGCGGTCTCACCATGGAGCGATACAGAGGCATTATGACATTTTCCGTTTTATTCATCATTCCTTTTCTAATAATTCCCAACATTCTGTTTGCTTTTTTGACTGCCGCAGCACACTGAACCGACGATTTCAATGTGTTATCCACTATGACACCTAGATCTCTTTCTTGGGTTGTAGCACCTAATATGGAACCCAACATCGTGTAATTATAGCATGGGTTATTTTTCCCTATATGCATCACCTTGCACTTATCCACATTAAATTTCATCTGCCATTTGGATGCCCAATTTTCCAGTCTCACAAGGTCTTCCTGCAATTTATCACAATCTGCTTGTGATTTAACTACTCTGAACAATTTTGTGTCATCTGCAAATTTGATTATCTCACTCGTCGTATTTCTTTCCAGATCATTTATAAATATATTGAACAGTAAGGCGTAGTCTCGTTTGGTATTCTGAATGGCAAGGCGGTAGGTGTGTAGGTAGGATTTGTAGGAGGTGGAGTATTGTGGGGTAGGGTCTTTACGCCAAGCTCTTTCTTTAATTCTGAGGTTGTGCTTCATTTGTTGAAGTTCCGTTGTATACCATGGTTTGTTGTTAGGGGTGGAGGTGCGTTGCTTATGAGTAATGAAGGGGCATAACTTATCGGCTAGGTCTTGAGTGATGCTGTTCCAAGAGCTGAGTGCAGTATCAGGGGATGAGCAGTCAAGGTTGTTTAAGGATTCGGAGAGGGCAGAGATGAGCTCCTCAGGGTTGCAGGCTTTACGGTAAGAAAAGGAGTTGTTGTTTTGTGAGAGGAGGCAGGGGTTAGTGATGTTGAGTGTAATACGGGTCTCAATAAGTGCGTGGTCAGACCAAGGTACAGGGGTACAGGAAGGGGGCAAAGGGGACTGGATATAGGAGTTGGTGAAAATGAGATCCAATGTGTGCCCCGGTGTGGGTGCTGAAATAATTTGGGTGAAACCTAGGGCCTGCAGGGCAGTGAGGAAGGTTTCACAGGATGGAGAGAGGGGAGTGGAATCTACATGCAGGTTGAATTCTCCCAAAATTATGGCGGGTTTTTCGTTGTTTATATTATTGGAGATGAGTTCGATGAGAGGGGAGGGGTTTTGTTCCAGGAGGCCAGGGGGGCATAGATGAGGCATATTTGAAGGTTGGTAGAGGTAAATAGACCGATTTCCAATTTAGGGGGGGGGGGTTTGATGTTCTTGGGTCTGAGTTTGAGGTTTTTTTAGAGAACACCTTAAACATGTACAACCCATAGACATTTGTAAGGCAGCTACATGGTTATCGCTCCATACCTTCACATCGCACTACTGCCTTGATAACAAGCAGCCACTGATGCGAAGATAGGGCACACAATCTTCCAATCTCTATCCTCTTGTACACGGTGACTGCCACACTGTTCATGATCACGTACAAACATACATAGCATAAACAACGTGATCGGGAGCTTGGGACTCCCATGACAGCATGGCTAATTCAGCCCTACTATCGACGGGAAAAAGCAAGTTTGCTTACCGTAAACGGTGTTTCCGTAGATAGCAGGATGAATTAGCCCTGCTGACCCACCCTCCTCCTTGGCAGTCGCCGTCTTTTCGACTACACTACAGCTTAATCACAGACTGAGGAGAATCTGTTACTTTCCTGCGTGGGAACACAAGCACAGCCGCAGAGAGCTAAAATCTAAATCTCTGCTTGGTAAAGCTCCGCCTCCCGAACCTGATTGACAGATCTCATGACAGCATGGCTAATTCATCCTGCTATCTACGGAAACACCATTTACAGTAAGCAAACTTGCTTTTATTTCCTCTCTGTATGCTGAGCATTGCAATTCCCTGTGGCTGAAAAAGCGTGCCCTCCTTATTCAATGCTGTTTCTCAGTTGACCTCTAGATGTAACTATAAGGCAGGACCTGCTATGGAGCTGGAAGCTCAAATCAGTTCTGAGATTTGGCCTAGTTGTATGTCTTCGAATCAGATAAGCGAATAAGATCAAAACAGCCCTCCCAGTGTACTGCAAACAACTGAGCACTTCCCATGCCCCTGAAGAGATGTCATTGCTTTTTCCTTTGCCTCTCCTGCCTCAGCCCACAGTTCCTGAGACAGCAAACTGTTCTGCCTTATGCTTTTTTTTTTTCTTAATAGCTTTAATAAGCAAGAACTGAGCAAAGCCACAGGACTCAGAAGAAGGCCGATTAAAAACCCAAAATAGAGAGGGGAGCCTTGTTTAGTCTTTTTTTTTTTTTTTTCTTCAAAGGGGAGGAGAAGACTGGAAGAGGAAAGAGAAAACATGGAGGGAGGAGGGGAGAGCGGTAATTCCAGGACCTGTAGCTTGGAAATGCTCTGTTCCAACAACTTCACCATGCCTCAGCTCACAGGCCAATACTGTAAAGTGCACTCAGCTGAGCACATTGTTTAAACCATTGCTAGACACACATTTTCGACACGCGTCCATTACCCCTTATACTGTAAGGGGTTTAGTGGGTTGAAAACGCATGTCCAACTCCCACCGAAAATAATAGCACTCATCACATGCAAATGCATGTTGATGAGGCTATAAGTCATTCACCTGGGATACCCAAAAAAAAATGTGCAGCTGATCCTAATGGCAGGCGCTAATTTCTGAGCAGCCGAAAAAAGTATACAGAAAAGCAGGAAATACTGCTTAATATCATAGTGATATTAAGTTGGAGGAACCAAAAGGTAAAAAAAAATACTGCTTAATATCACTGTGTAATATCATACTGATATTAAGTTGGAGGAACCAAAAGGTAAAAAACAAAATTTTTTTAAAGTGCTGGCAGGTCAGGTTAGGAAAATGGATACTCAGTTTTATGAGCGTCCATTTTCCTAACCCGTGGCTGTCAGCAGGTTCGGAAAAAGGACGCTCGTAAAATTAAGCATCTGTTTTCTGAACCTTCTGACAGCCACCTCTCCTGGGTTTTCGCTGCTAAGGAGGAACTAGGGATGCGCTATTGTCCCTAGTGCCTCCTTTTTAGCATGACCCTTCATTTAAATACAGGATCGTGCACCCAGGAGAGGTGGCTGGGTGCACTTTGGGAGAGCGGGCGCTCAACAGAGTGCCATTTTCCCGCACACTTTACAGAATTGGCCTGAGTATGGGATACGCGCCTGCCATCTGCTGGAGACAGAGAATACTGGCAGACTGAAGTTAGCACAGGAGCCTATATACAGGGTGATGTCAGCAAACCTGTTAGTCTCTATCATGCAGGCCGATATAGTAAGGATGTGTTAGAAAGAGTGTGGCAGTGCCGGGCGCACCCTCGTTTGCCACACGCATAGTCCGGATCACATACCGCTCGATACAGTATTTAAATGGCATGCAAATGTAAGCCGCGTCTAAAGCGCGTCCATGAAGCGCAATCCATTTTACTGTATAGAGCGCTATACAATGCCTATACAGTATCCTGGGTGCGCTGGTACCTGTCATTTCAAATGACATTTGAAATGACAGGTACCAGGAAGTGGATGGTTCTCCTACGCTCGGGCATCGGGGATTGCCAGTCCTCTCTCCCCCCCTCCCGAAGCAAGGCGCAGGGCGAAAATCGACTCGACGTTATTAAAGCAAATAGAAATTGTAACAAAAGTAAACTTAATGCATGCTTCCAGCAGCCCCAGTCCTCTCTCCCCTCCTCCCGAGGCGCCCACCGCGGCTCCCCAGCCGGCGGCGAAAGCGACTTCCAGCAGCCCCGCCGGTGAAGGTGCATGAACGCACGTCCAATTTGGGCGCTCAAGCAGCGAAGGCGCATGAGCGCCCGGATGGACGTCCAAGGTCATGGCTTGCGCTCATGCGCCTTCGCTGCTTGAGCGCCCAAATTGGACGTGCGTTCATGCACCTTCGCCGGCGGGACTGCTGGAAGCCACTTTCGCCACCGGCTGCCCCCGGGAGGCAGGGGAGCGCCCGGATGGATGTCCAAGGTCATGGCGTGTGCTCATGTGCCTTCGCTGCTTGAGTGCCCAAATTGGATGTGCGTTCATGCACCTTCGCCGGCGGGACTGCTGGAAGCCGCTTTCGCCGCCGGCTGGGGAGCCGCGGTGGGCGCCTTGGGAGGAGGGGAGGGAGGACTGGGGCTGCTGGAAGCATGCATTAAGTTTACTTTGTAATGTCGAGTCGATTTTCGCCCTGCGCCTTGCTTCGGGAGGGGGGGAGAGAAGACTGGCAATCCCCGATGCCTAAGCGTAGGAGAACCAGGCCCGAGCGTAGGCCACACCATGTTACTCGCTTGCTCCAACCCACCCACTTATTTGACCGAAGCCTGCCTATTGCTATCACATCCCTCTAAAGCCAGGGTCAGGGTAGGCGGTAAATTAGCGGGTTAAAGATGCGGCAAAACAGTTGGTTAAAAAGGCGATAATCGGGCCGCACGTTACTGTATGGGAGGGAATAGCTAATCCGATTGTTTACATATATACATGCCGCGGGCGGAAAGGGATACGCGTCGATTTAAAGAAGCGGTAAAGATTGGTAAAAACGGATAGTGAATCGCGGGTTAGACTTGTGCGGCCAAATTGTGGGTAGAAAGCAGGTTAGAAACAGGGTAACCGCGGCCGCGCTTTACTGTATCGGCCTGTTAATCTGCTGATTGGGAGGCGTAATCTATGTATCTGGATTGGTCTGGCCGGATTCAATAAAGGAAATTATTAGGTAATAATTAATTTTTCATTTTTCTCTTTTAAACCTATTGGGATGATGCCCCTTTGGATTCCCATGCTACTAGGGTGTGAATGTACAATGTGAAAGATCCAAGCCAGCATGGTTTTACCAGAGGTAAATGCTTGTGAGATGAATTTAATGTGGATAAGTGCAAGGTGATGCATATAGGGAAAAATAACCCATGCTGTAGTTACACAATGTTAGGTTCCATATTAAGAGCTACCACCCAAGAAAGAGATCTAGGCGTCATAGTGGATAACACATTGAAATTGTCGGTTCAGTGTGCTGCGGCAGTCAAAAAAGCAAACAATGTTGGGAATTATTAGAAAGGGAATGGTGAATAAAATGGAAAATGTCATAATGCCTCTGTATCACTCCCTGGAGAGACCGCACCTTGAATACTGTGTACAATTCTGGTTGCCGCATCGCAAAAAAATATAGTTGCGATGGAGAAGGTACAGAGAAGGACGACCAAAATGATAAAGGGGATGGAACAGCTCCCCTATGAGGAAAGACTAAAGAGGTTAGGACTGTTCAGTTTGGAGAAGAGACGCCTGAGGGGGGATATGATAGAGGTGTTTAAGATCATGAGAGAGGGAGGGTCACGTGATGCTGTGAGGGGAGAAGATGCACATTTTATCCCAGGGCAAGCAGGATGCTAGTCCTCACATATGGGTGACGTCACCGACGGAGCCCAGCGCGGGGAATCTTTCTGTCAAAGTTTCTAGAAACTTTTGACTGGCCCTAAGAGGCCATTGAGCATGCCCAGCATGCCATGATATTCTCTGCCACAGGTGTCTCTCTTCAGTCTTCGCTTTTCCGCGCTGCTTCACGCATCGCGGGACTGGAGCCGTTGCGTTCTTCGCGAATTCTTTTGTGACTAAAAAAAGTCATAATTCTCAATATCTTGATATTCTCTCTCATAGAAGTCTCTCAGGGGTTTTTTCTCGCTGGCTGGTGAGTACCATTCACTTGATTACTCATTTTTTCAAGAAATTCCCTCTCACGAATTCACATCCATCGACGGCCATCGATCCCAAAATGGCGATGGGATTCAAAAAGTGCCCTGTTTGTAATAGAAATATGTCGATAACCGATCCACATTTGGAGTGTGTTCTCTGCCTCGGAGAAAAACACGACGTGAGTACATGTCCCAAATGTGTGGAAATGACAGTAAAAGGACGGAAAGCCAGGCAGGAGAAGATGGAACATTTGTTCCAACTCCAGTTAATTCCCTCTCCTTCCAAATCATCGAGGTCGTCTCTGGCTGGAGCAACCAAACGAGCACTAGTTAAAAAGCCGCGTCCGGACGGATCCGGTGATCGCCCGTCCTCACCATCGTCGGTGCTATCGACAAAGTCAGTGGACCATCTAAAATCTAAGCATCGGCATCGACGTCCGTCATCCTCTACGTTGATGTCCCAAGAAGAATCGATGCCAAAGTGGCCCCGAGAACAGGAAACACCGGTACCTTCGGCGCCTGGGCCCTCGTCTACGCCGATTCCAAGCACGCCTCAAACTTCGTCGCAGGATGTCTCCTTACCGCCATCGCTTACAACTTCGATGACTACATCAGTTGTACAGCCGGAATTGTCTATTTTAATAAGACAAGCGGTCATCCAGGCTCTTCAAGAGCAAGCTGTCCCGGCGATTCCGCCGATGCCTTCAGCATCGATGCCGGTAGTAATACCGATGCCGGTGGGCCCACCGATGACGGCGTCTTCATTGACACAGAGGACATCGATCGATTCTATCACCACTACGCCGAGGCTGTGGACATCATCGACATCGATTTTTGCCCATATTCCATCGGGCCTGTCGATGGCTTCGGAGACACTTCCATCGATGACAATGTCGAGGACAACCTCAATACCATCGAGGCAACCTTTATTTGAACCTCCAGAGGTTCAGGATGAGGCTTTCTATCGACGCCTTTTGCAAAGGTATCAAGATATAATCGATACTCTACCATCTACGAAGCCACAAGACACTTCTGCAGTATTTTCCATCGATGATCCACAGCCAGGCCCTTCAGGCCTTCACTTCCCACCTAAATCAACACCAAAATCTCCTTACAGAGAAGATTCTGAGGATTCTTGGGATGAGCAACACTCTCAATTTTCTTCAGAGGAGTTTGTCTGACCCTTCTTCTCCAGATCAGAGAAAGAAGTCACCCTCAGAAGATCTGTCATTCTCCTCATTCATCCAAGGCAAGGCTGACTCTATCCCATTCAAGCTCACAGCAGAGGAAGACACCAGGGCACAAACCCTTGAGGTTTTACAGTTTGTTGACCCACCCAAGCAAGTTCTGGCAGTGCCAGTCCATGAGGTCCTATTGGATCTTCAAAGACGAATTTGGGAACATCCATCTTCTGTTCCTGCAGTGAACAAGCGTGTGGACACTACATACATAGTCCAGCTAGCTCCAGGCTACCAGAAACAGCAATTACCATACCAGTCTGTGGTAGTGGAGTCGGCACAGAAAAAATCCAAACGTGTGCGCCCACACTAATCGACCCCATCTGGTAGGGACCATAGATTCCTAGACTCATTAGGAAAAAAGGTCTATCAGAGTTCCATGTTAAACACCAAAATTTCTGCCTACCAGCTGTATATCACTCAATACCAGAGGAACCTCTAGAAACAAATGGAAGAATTTGTTACCTCCCTACCCACACAATTTCAGGATCCAGCACAAGCTGTGATCAACAAAGGACTAGAGGCGGGCAAACACGAGGTGAGAGCAGTCTACAACAATTTTGAGACTGCCACCAGAACAGCAGCAGCTGGGATCACTGCCCGTAGATAGGCCTGGCTCAAGGCATCTGACCTCAGGACTGAGGTGCAAGAAAAACTTGTGGCTCTGCCCTGTCTTGGTGACAATCTGTTCGGGGACAAGATTCAGGAAGCCGTACAACAGCTTAAGGACCACACTGAGACTCTATGTCAGCTGTCTCAAACCCCACAAGAGCCTGCTACTCCGTCTTCTCGTCATCCTCCACGAAGAGAAACCCGACGTCCTTATTACAGGCCACGCAAATACTACCCCCACACTTCTAGGGGTAGGTCTACCAGACCACAACAACGATCCCAGGCCAGGCAATCTAGGCCTGCTTGTCCACAACCTCCTGCGCAGACAGGCCCTGCGGCAGGTTTTTGAAACACAGACCAGAGAACAAACCCAACCTTGCAATCCCAACCCAAATTTACCAGTGGGCGGAAGAGTATCTCACTTTCACACAAATTGGCAAAACATAACATCAGACCAATGGGTACTCTCCATAGTGTCTCGAGGCTACAAACTAAATTTCATCTCAATTCCTCCAGAATTTCCACCAACTTCCTGCCCCCGACAAAATTCTCAACTACATCAATTACAAATAGAATTATCCACCCTACTGAGAGCCAGGGCCATACAACCGGTGCCCCGGATACAGCAGGACAGAGGATTCTACTCCCGATATTTCCTCATTCCAAAGAAAAACGGCCCATCCTAGATCTCAGAAATCTCAACAAATTTCTGAAGAAAGAAAAGTTCAGGATGGTTTCTTTAGGCACCATGCTTCCACTTCTTCAAGCAGGAGATTGGCTTTGTTCTCTGGATCTTCAAGACACTTACGCTCACATACCGATATTCCCTCCTCATCGCAAGTACCTGCGCTTCATGGTGGGCCATCATCATTTCCAGTACAGAGTTCTACCTTTTGGACTGGCAACTGCTCCCAGAGTCTTCACCAAATGTCTGGCAGTAATAGCAGGACAATTGCACAAAGGTGTCCATGTCTTCCCATATCTAGACGACTGGCTCATAAAAAGTCAGTCTCAATAAGGAGCTCTTACCTCTCTAACATGAACAATCACTCTACTTCACTCCATGGGATTTCCCATCAATTATCAAAAGTCCCATCTTACTCCAACTCACCTGCTTCAATTCATAGGAGCAGAATTGAACACCAATCTAGCAAAGGCCATTCTACCTCTAGATCGAGCAAACTCATTCATTCTACTAGCAAAAACCATCTCCTTACAGAAACAAGTGACAGCTCATCAGTTTCTGATTTTGCTGGGTCATATGGCCTCCACGGTTCATGTTACACCTATGGCAAGGCTTGCCATGAGAATTACCCAATGGACTTTACTATCACAATGGATCCAAGCCATTCAACCACTACATTACCCAATTCAATTGACCCATCAACTAAGATCCTCTCTACGTTGGTGGACAAACAAGGAAAACTTGTGCAAAGGCCTTCCTTTTCAACAACCAGTCCCACAGATTACTTTAACTACAGATGCATCCACCTTGGGTTGGGGAGCTCACATAGACAATCACCAAACTCAAGGAACTTGGACAAAACTCGAAGCAACATTTCAAATCAATTTCCTGGAGCTTCGAGCTATACATTATGCACTGCATGCGTTCAAGGACTGCCTTTCACACAAAACTGTTCTGATCCAAACGGACAACACAGTAGCCATGTGGTACATCAACAAGCAGGGAGGTACGGGCTCGTATCTCCTTTGTCAAGAAGCTGCACAGATTTGGGACTGGGCCCTGAACCACTCAATGTTCCTCCGGGCCACTTATCTGGCAGGCATACACAATGTAGTGGCAGATCGACTCAGTCGTCACTTCCAACCACACGAGTGGTCCCTGGATCCCTCAGTAGCGACCAGGATATTTCAGCTTTGGGAACAACCAACAATGGATCTCTTTGCATCACATCTGAATCACAAAGTGGACAAATTCTGTTCCCTACACAAACAGAGCAACCAACCAGCCAAGGGCGCCTTTGCTTGCCCTCGGAACTCAGGCCTATTATACGCGTATCCTTCGATACCACTTATAACCAAAACTCTAGTGAAGCTACAACAGGACAAAGGGTCCATGATACTCATAGCCCCTTATTGGCCTCTATAAGTACGGTTCCCCACACTGCTAGACCTCTCAGTCAGGGATCCCAGTCGCCTGGGAGTAGCTCCCACTCTCATAACTCAAGATCAGGGTCGGTTGCACCATCCCAACCTTCAATCCCTATCTCTGACAGCATGGATGTTGAAAGCTTGATCTTACAACCACTCAATCTTCCATCCAGTATATCTCAAGTGCTTATAGCTTCACGTAAACCTTCCACACGAAAGAACTATGCTTCCAAATGGAAGAGATTCACTATGTGGTGCAGACAAAACAATTTGGATCCTTTCACCTGCCCCACAACTTCTCTACTAGACTACTTATACCATCTTTCAGAATCTGGTCTTCAGATTTCTTCAGTAAGAGTACATTTAAGTGCAATCTCTGCTTACCATAACAAAATGGGAGATGCACGTATATCCACACAACCTCTCGTAAGCAGATTTATGAGAGGTTTAACACATCTTAAACCACCAATTCGACCACCCGTCGCAGACTGGGATCTGAATTTGGTATTAACAAGCCTCATGCGTTCTCCTTTCGAACCCATAGATTCATGTGATTTTAAATTTCTCACATGGAAGACTACTTTTCTTGTAGCCATTACATTAGCTAGAAGGGTTAGTGAGTTACAAGCACTTGTCACGTACGCACCCTATACTAAGTTCCTACATGACAAAATAGTTCTCCATACACATCCTAAATTCCTACCCAAGGTAGTTACGGAATTCCACTTGAACCAATCCATAGTTTTACCCACGTTCTTTCCAAGGCCTCATTCCCATCCAGGAGAAATAGCCTTGCATACCTTGGACTGTAAGCGTGCACTAGCATTTTATATAAACCGCACTGCAGTCCACAGACAATCCACACAGTTGTTTGTATCCTACGATCCAAACAAACCAGGGAAAGCAGTAGGCAAACATACTATATCCAATTGGCTAGCAGATTCCATACAGTTCTGCTATGAAAAAGCAGGCCTCCCTCTCCAAGGGCGAGTAAAGGCACATTCTGTAAGAGCAATGTCAACCTCTGTAGCACACTATCGTTCAGTGCCAATCCTAGACATATGTAAAGCAGCAACCTGGAGTTCTCTTCACACTTTTGCAGCTCATTACTGTTTGGACAAAGAAGGACGACAAGATTCCGCCTATGGACAATCTGTCTTAAAGAACTTGTTTCCAGTATAATCCCAACTCCTTCTACAACCAACCTATTGTGATCTTCGGCTGACTCATATTCAACAACAATACCTCAATGTTGCTTCACCACGAATTGACTCAGCCTCTAGCTTGCTATGCACCCATATGTGAGGACTAGCATCCTGCTTGTCCTGGGATAAAGCAAAATTGCTTACCTTATAATAGGTGTTATCCCAGGACAGCAGGATGTAGTCCTCACAGAACCCACCCACCACCCCACGGAGTTGGGTTCTCTTTTTTTCTTTTCTTATTTTATTTTTGCTAAAGCTTTTGCTACATATGAGACTGAAGAGACACCTATGGCAGAGAATATCATGGCATGCTCAGTGACCTCTTAAGGCCAGTCAAAAGTTTCTAGAAACTTTGACAGAAAGATTTCCCGCGCTGAGCGCCGTCAGTGACGTCACCCATATGTGAGGACTACATCCTGCTGTCCTGGGATAACACCTATTACAAGGTAAGCAATTTTGCTTACCATCTGGGCCCATTCACCACCCTTGGATAATTAAATTTGTCATCTGAGCTCTTGCCGAGACTGTCGTAACGTGCTGCATCGCCCCGAGTTGCCATGATTTCACGGCAAACATAAAAGGACAGAGAAAAAGAAAAAGACCGGGTGAGACCCCCCCCCCCCCCGAGAGCCTGATTGAGGGGGAGGAGCAACCCCCATACACGGTATCGCAGGCAAATTTGGCAGAAATCAAAACGGCGATTCAGGAAACTATCAAACCGGAATTACTTTTAATTTCCTCTAAATTAACGGAGCTGACAACTTCAATTCAAACTTTCGAAACTCGCTTTGAGGAGGCCGAGCAGCGAATTTCGGATCTGCAAGATGGCCACCACTCTGTGCAGCAGGAGCTGGCCGTACTTAAATAAATTGTCACTAAACAGAACGCATGGAGGATTTGGGGAATCGCTCGCGGCGATCAAATCTCCGGTTCATTGGCTTACCCGAGAGCATCTCAGATCGTGAGTTACCCAAATTTTTTTAAACCTGGCTGCCCTCCGTGCTCGGATTGACAACACATGGCCCGTTGCGTATCGAACGCGCGCACCGCTTAGGCCCGAAGCGGCCAGATGAGACCCGCCCCAGGGTGGTTATTGTAAAGGTGCTCAATTTTACACATAAAACTGAGATACTAGCGGCAATAAGAGGAGGCAAGCCGTTTCAATACGAAAATCAACAGGTCCTGGTATTCCAGGACTTTTCTGCGGCAGTGCCCAACAATGCCGGGCAATGGCGCCGATCTGTTCGAGGCTGCATACGCTGGGAGAAAAAGCGACGCTTGTTTACCCAGCCCGGCTTCGGGTACCCACCAGCACGGGAGTGCGATTGTTTACAGACCCGGCAGCAGTATCATAATGGCTGGAGAAGAAAGAAGGAGAAGAGCTGTGGATTGTATTGGCTTATTTGGCACAAAGTCTCTGCGATCAATCGATTGAGTAGCGGGGCCATAAAACACGCGGACTCCCTTTAACCTCGGCTTGGCACATGCAGTGGCTGCCGGGTCTGGGGGGCGTGCGGATCTTTATAAATATCAGGGTCCAATATTTCACTAGTTGGACAGTGTTGGTGCCCTGCCTGAGATAGTTGGAGTCTCCAAACAACTTTTCTGTTTCAGTTAGCCTCGCTGACCCTGGTTAAAATTTTATGGCTTGATGACTTTTATTTTTTCATTCACTGTTTCTCTTTCACTCTTTTGGATATTCTTTGCATGTTTCAATGTTAGGGTTTCATATGGTGTTTGGATGGGTCTGGGTGGAGGGTGGGGGGGCTGATTACCTCAGCTGTGATTTCCAGGCCTCCTAGGAGGAGGGTTTGGTGGGGAAGAGCAGTACGACTGTGTATGGGGGGAAGGTTGGGGAGGGGATGTGCGTGGAGTCAGCTCCTTGGGACTGTGGTATTGGTTCCGGTTTTTGAGAACTCTGTTAAGGTCCGCATCTCTACTCGGTGTGTTGGATTTTTGGCGTGGGGGCTCCAGCTAGGAGGGCCCTCAGGCTATTATTTCTATATCACGGTTTGTCAAATTTCAGCCTGGCCCTATGGGTTACTTAAATTATGACTCAAAAAACTTTGAGAATATTTTCATGGAATGTTTGCGGTGTTAACTCACCAATGAAAAGAACAAAAATCTTGTCAGTATTAAAAAAGAAAGCGAGGGATGTGGTATTCCTCCAGGAGACACATCTTAATGATGTGGAACATCAAAAGCTACGCCAACAATGGGTGGAGGCTGTTTATTATGCCTCTGCCACAACATGATCAGCTGGGGTGGCGATTTTAATTCGCAAGAATGTCCCCTTTTCTGTCCATCAGGAGATTAAAGATCCACAGGGGCAATACTTGATCTTGGTTGCAGACTTAGACCAAAAACCTGTAATATTATGTAATGTCTATACTCCTAATAATCCTCCCTTGGACTTCTTTCAGAGGCTATATAGGTCTCTGCTGCCTTATATTCATCAGGACTTGATCCTAGGGAGTGATTTTAATTCTGTTAGAGACCCCTTGCTGGATAGGCTAAGTGCACATACCCGAAATATACCACCTAGCAAAGGTATTAAGTTTTTGGAAAAATCTTTGCATCTTTTGGATCCCTGGCGTCTCCTACACCCCATAGACAAAACATTCACACATATGTCCAGAGCCCATCCGTCGCAGTCTTGGCTTGACTATTTTTTCATTAGTTCACGCCTTTTGACTCAGGTAGTCCATGCCGATATAGAAGAGATTACAGTGTCTGATCACGCACCTATTTTGTTAGAAATAAACAGGTCTATTTCTAACTCTGGAGGCCGCTGGTGGCGCTATCCATATTTCTTGGCAGAGGACCCAATATTTTAGGATTATTTACGTTCTAAATGGGATGAATATTTACATTTTAATGGTGATCACAGGTCCGACCCCATTCTGTTTTGGTACACTGCTAAGGCGGTGCTAAAGGGGGGATATGATTGCTTTTCTAGCCCGTTGCAGGAAATTATTAGATAAACAGTTAGTGTCTTTAACTACACAACTTTGGCGGGCTCGTCAGGCGTTGCAGCATAACCCCTCGGCTGCTGCTAGGGAAACTTACATTGCACTGCAGACTGAGACTAACACTTTGTTACATCAAAGGGCCAAAAAGGGTTTAGCATATTACCAATATCGATTGTTCCAATATGGGAACAAACCAGGTAGGATGATGGCCAAATTTGTTAAATCTCAGCGGGCATCCCAGCATGTACCGGCACTTTATTCCTCTTCAGGAGGATTAGTGCGGGATACCCCCTCAATTTTACGCACCTTTCAGGACTTTTACTCCTCTTTATACTCGATGGAGTGAACGAGCTCGGTCAGCCTCGAGCAATTTTGCAGTCGAGTGAATATTCCCCGCTTAACGGTGGAATAACAAAATGGATTGAATAGCCCTATTTCTGAAGAGGAGGTTCAGTTGGTCATCAAAACGGCTAAGAAGTACAAGGCTCCAGGGCCAGATGGCTATATGGCTGAATTTTATAAGACAATGCTGGACTCCTTAGCTGGCCCTCTTGCTAATACTTTTAATGCGTTGATTCAGTTGGGTTCTTATCCACAATATATGAACCGCGCTAATATTACATTGATTCCTAAGCCTGGGAAGGATCCCCTGAAGCCAGAGTCATACCGTCTGATTTCCCTGTTAAATGTCGACCAAAAATTTTTGGCAAAGATTATGGCGGATCGATTGGCCTCTATACTCCCTGGGTTGCTTGGATCCGGTCAAGTGGGATTTGTCCGTCACAGACATCCCCTCACCAATATTCGTAAGGTTTTAATGGCCATGACCCTGTGTCAACATGAAGGTATTCCCCACTTGGTGGTCAGCCTTGACGCAGAAAAAGCATTTGACCGAGTGGAATGGAATTATTTATTTCACATCCTTCAATTGGTGGGAATTACGGGTTTTTTTTTTTTATCAAGCGGTTCAACTGTTATACAATGCACCTATGGCCACTATAGTGACTAACAATTCTCAATCAGAATCCTTTCCCATAAACAGGGGTTCTAGGCAGGGATGTTCTTTATCCCCCTTGCTTTTTGTTTTGCAGCTTGAGCCCTTATTGGAAGCTATTCAAACCACACGCTATATCAAAGGGGTTCGATTTAAATCAGAAACGTTTAAATACGCAGCGTTTGCTGATGACATTTTGGTTTTCCTGACAGACCCCACTCGCTCGCTGCCTAACCTCTTGGAGCTTGTTCAAGAATTTGGTTCCTTTGCGGGGTTTAAGTTAAATCATGGGAAGTCAGAAGCCTTGCCATTTCCCCTTTCTTTAAAGAATGCTTGGGGGACTACCTTTCCAATGTCCTGGGCCTCTTCTCAGATAAGGTACTTGGGAATTTTCATACCGGCTCAACTTCATTTATTGTACTCTAACAATGTAACCCCGCTTTTAAAAACAGCAATGGAGCGGCTTGAAACATGGGGCTCTCTTCCCCTTTCATTGTTGGGCCGGCTAAATTTGTTCAAGATGATTATTCTCCCTAAATGGCTTTTCCTTTTTCAAAATTTGCCGATTTTCCTTAGGGCCTCAAATTGGGGGAAGATGGAGAGTCTCCACTGGAGACTGCTTTGTGTAAATTCTTATGGCAGGGTAAAAAAGCACGAATACCCTTCCGTTTCCTGCAAAATCGATGGGGCCAGGGTGGGATCAGTGTCCCCAATTTGCGGCTTTATAATGTAGCCGGTAACCTTAGATTTATTTATTTATTTATTTAAAAACTTTTATATACCGATGTTCATAGACATATCACATTGGTTTACAGATAACAAGGGGATAAGATATATATCGCAACTGAAGGGAAGCATAAAGTTACATGTAACAGGGTTTGCAAAACTTGGAGGGGTGGAAGGAAATGGTCAGGCGACCTAGGCAAGGTTTAAAGATAAAAAAAACTTTGGAAAAAAAAATAAATAACATTAACACTATGTACAAAAATACTTGAGTTAAATTAGAGGAGCGAAAACGGGAAAGCTGGGTGGAGTCTCTAACTAATATACATGAAGTAATATGCAGTCATGAGCGTCTAGCTAATTTACCTGAAGTGATTAGGCAGTCATGAGGAGATGAGGATCTAGTCAGTAATGCATGGGTACGAAATTGGGGCAAGTATACAAGAGAGAGGAGTTACAAAACGGATATACAATGGATGCAATTAAGGATCAAACACAAAATCTAGTCGGGATCTGGGGGGAGGGATGGGTAGGATAGTGTGTAGGGGGTGCGGTGGAACAAGGAAGTACAGGATACAATTAAGGATAAAACACAATCTGGTCGGGATCTAGGGGGAGGGATGGGTAGGGTAGTGCATAGAAGGTAGAAGGTGGAACACGGAAGTACAGGTTAGCGTAGCTGTCTAGGTTTGATTAGTGTCAGGGTACGCCTGCTTGAAGAGCCAAGTCTTTATTCGAGATTGGCTTTTGGGAGAATCGGCCTGTGTAGATCTCTTGGTGGAGAAAACTTTGGTGGCTCCCGTAGGCCTGAGCTATGTTTTACAGGTGGAGGCATCAAATATTTCCTATCCTCCATTGATTGCGGCCCTATTTGCCCCTCTCCGGGTCACATGGCCATTGATGACTAAAAGGTTATGTATTCCAAGACTGTGTTCTTATTTTCTGCCGATACAGGGGAATCCTGATTTTCAACCGGGTTCTCAGACGGCTAGCTTTCAAGGTTGGACATCCCGAGGCATTTTATATTTAGGTCATGTTTTGGATGGTGAAGGTAGTATATTGCCCCACACAACTTTAATTCAGCAATATGGGCTGCCCTCCAAGCAAGTTTTCCCATACTTACAACTGCAACACCATATCAACTCTCTCCCGTTAGAGACTAGGAATGCCCAATATTTTACCAAATTGGAAACATTCTTTGCTTGATCAACACGGAAGATCCCCACTCTGGCTCACTATTATAAAAGGCTTATGGGGAATAATACTGAAGAGATCTCCACAATTTTAGAAGTGCGTTGGAGTGGGGTGGGAGGGACAGTGGTTACGGCCTCTGTCCTGCGCAGTTGCTTTCATCATATATCTAGCATCTCATCTAATACCTATTACCGTGACATGCAATTTAAATTTTTATGGAGAGCTTTTATTCCGCCAACAAGAGCATTCCATCTTAAATTAGTGCCGTCTGGGTTGTGTGGGAAGTGGGCTCCCTACTACACATGTTTTGGGGCTGCCCTCGAGTGCAATATTTCTGGGCACGGTGCGATATCTGGCGGGGCTTTTGGATGTTGTGCTTCCTTTTACTTTAGGTCTGTTATTGTTTGGACAGCTTTCCCAGAGAATAGTCCGGGGACGGGGTCCACGATTATTGGTGAGGAAGGCCTTTGCAGTGGGGAAGAAGATGTTCCTGCTGTTCTGGCAATCCTTAGAGCCACCATCACACTGGCAGTGGCGGAACCATTTTCACCGACTGATGGATAAACAATGGGCAAGTACTTCATTCCAGCGTGAATGTTGCTTTCTGGATATTTGGGACCCATATATTCAATCTCTCTCTCACCGGGTTCGCAGCCATATCTTGAATGTGGTGGCCACATAGAGGTCTAGGCTGGTCTTGTCAATAAAAGGACCTATTGGACTGGTGACAGGGACCAAGGAGCTGTGGGAGGGTTTTTCATACAAGGGATTGGGGGGGAGGGGGGACTAAATGGTTGATGCCTTAGGTGTTTATGGATGGGTACAAAGACTTGTCAAGCACCTCTGTTTAATGAAGACTTTCTAACACTGTATTTGTTGACACGGCTGTTTCTATTTGCTATATCACCATCTGTTTTTGTTTTACTAAACTCAATAAAAACATTTTGAATTAAAATCATGAGAGATCTAGAACGGGTAAATGTGAATCAGTTATTTACTCCTTTGGATAATAGAAGACTAGGGGGCACTCCATGAAGTTAGTATGTGGCACATTTAAAACTAATCAGAGAAAGTTATTTTTCACTTAACGCACAATTAAACTCTGGAATTTGTTGCCAGGGGATATGTTTAGTGCAGTTAATGGGTTTAAAAAAGGATTGGATAAGTTCTTGAAGGAGAAGTCCATAACCTGCTATTAATCAAGTTGACATAGAAAATAGCCACTGCTATTACTAGCATCAGTAGCTTGGGATAGACTTAGTTTTTGGGTACTTGCCAGGTACTTATAGCCCGGATTGGCCACTGTTGGAAACAGGATGCTGGGCTTGATGGACCCTTGGTCTGACCCAGTATGGCATGTTCTTATGTTCTTAATTTCTTTAATTGGGTAACCAGAGAGTTGAAGCAAGGGAGAGCGCTAGACGTAGTGTACTTGGATTTCAGCAAGACCTTTAACATGGTTTCGCACAGAAAACTTATAAATAGTGTGCCCTTGGTATGGATCCTAGCGTGACTGGGTTAGAAACTGGCAGAGTGGGAGGCAACAAAGGGTAGTGGTAAATGGATTTCTTTCTGAAGAGGGGATTGTTACTAGTGGTGGGCCTTAGGAACTGGTCCTTGGACTGGTTCTTTTCAACATTTTTGTGAGCGAAATAACGGAAGGGTTATTGGGAAAGGTTTTCTTTTTGCCAATGATTCCAAAATCTGTAACAAGTTGGACAGCCAGAACGGAGGGGAAAACATGAGAGATCTAGCAAAGCTCAAGGAAGTTCTGGCACCTAAGATTTAATGCTAAAAAATGCAGAGTAATACATTTAGGATGCAAAAACCCAGAGGAACGGTACAATATAGGAGGTGAAATTCTAAGCACAAAGGAAGAGCAGGATCTGGAGGTAATTGTATCTGATGATCTTAAGGTGGCTAAACAGATGGATAAAGTGACGGTGAAAGCACGTAAGATGCTTGGCTGCATTAGAATGGTCAGCAGAAAAAGGGAGTTCCTGTACATACTCAGATCATTCCAGACCAGTGGGTTGTTTATCCCTACCAGCAGATGGAGTCAGAAAACAAAACTCTGGACACCGCTACATAAAAGAGAGTGCCACCTGCAGTTCCTAAATATCTCTCTGATTCCAGCAAATGGTAGAGATGCAAACCTTCATTTCCTAGCGTGTATGAGATGGACTCAGTACCAATGGGTATAGTGTACTCCTGCTAGCAGTTGGAGACGGATCAGATTTCAATCTGACGTCAGCCCCTAGTACATATACCCCTGCAGGAAGTGCAGCTCGTCAGTATTTTCCGTCTCCATAGCAGTTAGGGACTATGCACGCTCTCACAGCGTTAGACCAAATTCAACGGAGAAAACCCAAATTCGGAAGAAAACCTACCTCTGAAGACGAGCCCCGCTCTCCTGCGGTGATACCCTCTGGTCCCTCCCCCAGTTGAGAATTCCCGAGGTGATTTCCGTGGTCCCTCGGAGGTAAGCCTCGGTCCGGCAGCCGATTCATGGTGAGGACCTAGCCCCCGATCTCGGACATGACTGAGAGGCAGCGGGTGCACCCTCGAACGTGGCGGTGAAGGTACTTGCCCTCTTCCCCCGCAGCCAGAGACTGCCCAGAACGAAACCGGGAAGCGCCAAAGACAAGGTAAGGTAGAAATCTTCAGCATAGACTCCAGTCTCCGAGGTTTGAGGAGTCGCACAGGGACCAGTGCCGCCGGGTTGATCCGCCCAGCAGGGCCAGGCCCCGGTCAGTTCCAAGGGTCTTAAGAACATAAGAACATAAGAAAATGCCATACTGGGTCAGACCAAGGGTCCATCAAGCCCAGCATCCTGCTTCCAACAGTGGCCAATCCAGGCCATAAGAACCTGGCAAGTACCCAAAAACTAAGTCTATTCCATGTATGTATGGCAGTGGCTATTCTCTAAGTGAACTTAATAGCAGGTAATGGACTTCTCCTCCAAGAACTTATCCAATCCTTTTTTAAACACAGCTATACTAACTGCACGAACCACATTCTCTGGCAACAAATTCCAGAGTTTAATTGTGCGTTGAGTAAAAAAGAACTTTCTCCGATTAGTTTTAAATGTGCCCCATGCTAACTTCATGGAGTGTCCCCTAGTCTTTCTACTATCCGAAAGAGTAAATAACCGATTCACATCTACCCGTTCTAGACCTCTCATGATTTTAAGCACCTCTATCATATCCCCCCTCAGTCGTCTCTTCTCCAAGCTGAAAAGTCCTAACCTCTTTAGTCTTCCCTCATAGGGGAGTTGTTCCATTCCCCTTATCATTTTGGTAGCCCTTCTTTGTACCTTCCCACGTGGAGACCCTCCGAGGTGATCGCCAAATTGCCCGCGTGGTCGCCGTCGCCATCTGGGCCCTATTCGCCGGTCCATCGTCTCGACTGGGCGCACAAGGATATCTAAGCGCACAAGTTACATGTCTGCATAGAGAAACAAGTACAAGTTACATGTGCGCATAGAGTCACATGCACAAAATACATGTGCGCATAAACTTACACGCACAAGGGCCGTGTGCATAAGTTATATGCGCATCGCACGCCTACCGGGCTGAGCGCATACCACGACTTGGGCGCACAACTATGTGCACAACCTGCATGCTCATCTTAGACGCGCCGGAACGCATAAAGGTTTTATGTGCCTAGAGTCATGGCACCACTGGAAACTGAGATCAAGGCTCAGGGCCTCTGCCCAGCATGCCATATCAGAACCGTACACAAAGTGAGGAGGCCAACGCCCTGTGCACTCAATGCGAGGAGGCCCTGGGAGATCCAGTTCAGGGCCAGTCCCACCCAGGGCCGAGTACTAACTCCTCAGTGAGTACCCCGGACCTAGCAAATTCCAGTGGGACACCCCCTCAGACGGGGACCTCCAGGGACTCAATGCCCCCTTAGCTTGGACCCAGCATCCATCTCATGGGTGGAATTCTTCAAAGGGCTACACACCTTCGTCCGCATGCAGACGGAACTTCCGGCTAATCAGCCACAGCCTCTGCCAGAAGACCTTTATGCCATAGGCCCCTCGAGGCCTAGACAAATGTTTCCACTGCCCAGAAGCCCCACCTATGGGGACACACAACTCTGAAGAGGAAGCAGAGCCCCTAGAAGAGGGGGAACTCCCCCTGGGGACAGAGCCTCACCGAAACATGAGACGCTTCTTCACCAAGGACGAGCTCCCTTACCTGGTCACCCACAGCCTGAAGGAGCTCTCTATCCCAGGTGCAAGTCCGTCGGGGGATCCTAAGCCGAATGCCCTGCTAGAGGGCGTCCGCCAGACCTCCCGCCATTTCCCTCTGTTACAAGCCGTCCAGCAGCTATTTGACCTGGAATGGAGTGCCCCAGAGTCCACATTCAAAGGGGGACGAGCTATGGCAGCCATGTACCCCCTGGACCCGGCGGCCAAAGACCTCCTGACATGCCCAAACGTGGATGCCATGGTCTGCGCGGTCTCGAAGCGCACTACTATCCCAGTGGAGGGAGGCGCAGCGCTCAAAGATGCTCATGACCGGCGTCTGGAATCCATCCTTAAACAGTCTTTTGATGTCGCCGCTATGTCCCTACAAATAGCGGACTGCTGCACCGTAGTAACACGTGCCTGCCTATCTCAGACCAGGAGCAACACCCCTGGGGAGGCCATGGAACCAGCAGTATCATTCCTTGTGCTTTGCTTCTGATCTGGTGCGCACAGCAGTCAGAGGAGTGTCATCAGCGGTGGCTGCCAGGAGACAACTCTGGCTCCGAAGCTGGTCGGCCGACGCATCCTCCAAAATGCGTCTCATAAGGATGCCCTTCAAAGGATTCCTCCTGTTCGGCAGCAAACTAGAGAAACTGGCCAACAAATGGGGCGAGTCCCCATTGCCATGCCTACCGGTGGATAGGAATAATAGAAACCAGCGACCCTTCCCACGGTCCTCCAGGGACAGAGGTTCACAGCGCTTCAATCCATACAGAAGCAACTATCAAGCGCCCCGCCCTACGGGCAGGAATCAGTCCTTTTGGAACAAGCACAACAAGAGGGGAACCAGCTTGGGTCCAGGCCCCAGCCGCACCCCACAATGAGATTCAGCCGACCCGTCCAAGAGAAGAAGCCATAGGGGGCAGACTAGCCCTATTCTACCACAGATGGGTCGAGATTACTTCGGACAAGTGGGTCCTAGCCATCATTCGAGAAGTGTACTACCTGGATTTCCTGCGAACCCCTCCGGACAAGTTCATGGAATCCCCCTGCCACAACCTCTCCAAGAGGGCGGCAGTGGAAGCTACACTGACCAGACTACTGGCCCTCGAGGCCAATAACCCCAGTGCCTCCACAAGAGATAAATACTGGGCATTATTCCATTTATTTTATTGTCCCCAAGAAAGAGGGGACGTTCAGACCCATCCTGGACCTCAAGTCGGTCAACCACCACCTGAGGATCCCTCGCTTCCGCATGGAAACCCTATGCTCCGTAATAAGGGCGATACAACCGGGAGAGTTTCTCACATCCCTGGATCTTTCGGAGGCCTACCTACACATTCCAGTTCATCAGGAACACCAGTGCTATCTATGCTTCAAAATCCTGGACCGTCACTACCAGTTCCAGGCACTACCCTTTGGGTTAGCCACAGCACCCCGGTCGTTCACCAAAATCATAGTGGTGGTGGCAGCAACACTGAGGAAAGAAGGAATCCTCGTACACCCTTACCTAGACGATTGGCTGATCAAGGCGAAATCCCCAGAGGAAAGCCTCCAAGCAACCAACAGAGTCAAAACTCTACTGGAGAGCCTAGGATGGGTGGTCAACACAAACAAAAGTTGTCTGCAGCCCTCACAGTCTCTAGAATACCTAGGAGTCCGATTCGACACCAAAGAAGACAAGGTCAGCCTGACTTCCACAAGGAGATCAAAACTGTGGAACCGGTTACAAATCCTGCTGAGCGAACCTCGTCCCATGGCATGGGATTACCTACAAGTCCTTGGTCTTATGGCATCCATACTGGAAGTAGTGCCATGGGCGCGAGCTCACATGAGACCCCTACAGCGCTCACTTCTATCGCGATGGAATCCACTGTCTCAGAACTGTGCCGTACGTCTATCACTCCCGGGCAGAGTCCGGACCCAGCTACAGTGGTGGCTAAAAGTCAGCCACCTGAGCCAGGGAACAAGACTATCTTCCCCAACCTGGACCCTGCTCACCACAGATGCCAGCCTAAGAGGATGGGGAGCACACTGCGAGGAGTTAACCACCCAAGGGCAGTGGTACGCAGAAGAGTCGGGATGGAACATCAACCGCCTAGAAGCGCGGGCGGTCAGACTAGCCTGCCTACGATTTGCTCACAGACTCTGAGACAAAGCGGTCAGAGTAATGTCGGACAACGCCACGACAGAGGCCTACATCAACCGGCAGGGGGGAACCAGAAGCCAATAGGTGTCCCTGGAAATAGACCCCCCTAATGGCGTGGGAGGAAGTAAACCTCCAGGAGATCTCAGCCATCCACATCGCCGGGAAAGACAACATCACGGCGGACTACCTCAGCAGAGAAAGTCTAGACCCAGAAGAATAAAAGCTGTCGTCCGCAGCATTCCAAATGATAATGAAACGGTGGGGGACACCAGACATGGACCTTCTGGCAAACCGGTCCAATGCCCAAGTACCCAGGTACTTCAGCTGCAGACGGGAACCTAAGTCCCAGGGGATTGATGCCCTGGTACAGACCTGGCCAAAGAGGACCCTATTATACGCCTTCCCGCCATGGCCCCTATTGGGCGCAATCATTCACAAGATACAGCTACACAGGGGACTAGTGTAGATGTCCCCTGTGTAGCTGTATCTGAAGAAGACCGTGGTATGCAGACATGAGGAGACTATTGGCAGGGCACCCCCTGCCACTGCCTCCACACAGAGACCTGCTGCAACAAGGACCGATCCTCCACGAGGACCCAGCTCAATTCTCTCTTACGACCTGGCCATTGAGAGGGCTCGCCTGAAAAAGAGCAGATACTCGGGGGCTGTAATCAACACCCTACTTCGAGCACACAAGCCACCGCCTCTACAGGTCAAGGCCTATTCTACTAGAGCCTGGGCAGAAACCAGAATGCTGTCACCCGCTGAGATTTGCAGGGCGGCGACATGGTCCTCCATCCACACCACCTCCAGATTCTACCGCCTGGATGTTCAGGCTGGGGAGGACACGGCATTTGCAAGGGCAGTACTAAGTGGGACACGGGCAGCCTCCCACCCGGTTCGGGAGTAGCTTTTATACATCCCATTGGTCCCGAGTCCATCTGCTACACACTAGGAAATGGAGAAATTACTTACCTGATAATTTCGTTTTCCTTAGTGTAGACAGATGGACTCAGCATCCCACCCTTGGCTGCCATTACGCATGAAATTTCAGATGATTCAAGGGTAAGCCATGTTTTCATTCACTTAGGACGCCCACCCTAGCGGGTGTCAACGCTTTCCGGTTGAGTACACTGGCGGTCTCCAGCTATAGTCAATTCAACCAGTTCGAGTTAATCAAGCTATAACGTTTAACCAAGTTATGAAGTTATTCAAGTTAATCAAATTAGTCAGTTGCTCATATATCCACAATGCTTTTCGAGGAGAATACTGAAGAGCTGCACTTCCTGCAGGGGTATATGTACTAGGGGCTGACGTCAGATTGAAATCTGATCCATCTCCAACTGCTATCAGGAGTACACTATACTCATTTGTCCTGAGTCCATCTGTCTACACTAAGTAAAACGAAATTATCAGGTAAGTAATTTCTCCAGTTTAGGGTAGAGTTAAAAAAAAAAAAAAAAAAAAAAAGTGTAGTTAGTTTAGATTAGCTGAGCTGAGATTTTGCTCCTTGAGGTGTTAGGCACTGTTGTGGACCATCCCTCCAGTGGATCTGGGCATCTGAGGGGTTAGAAACTCCTGACTGTTTCTCCTGCACCCTGCCAGAGGGCCTGATAACCAGAGGCTTCTGGTTCCCTCGGCCTCAGAAGCTGTTCCTGGTTTCCTCTGGTCCTGCTGAGGTTGGCTAAAGATTTTTATAAAAAAAGAAAGTGATTTCATCAGAACCTAAGAAGTTCCTCAGGTAGGCTCTGGATTTAGTTGGGGCTCGCTTGGGACAGTGGGTACTGCGGCCCGAGGAGGAGACCGGTCAGTGTCTGGGGCGTGTGAGTGTCGGCAACCCGGGGCTCCAGGCGCATGCGACATCAGATGCAATCGTTTTCTGAAAGGAGCGGGCTCCCTCTGCTCTTTCAGGGTGTGTGCTGGTTCTTTCTCATATCCCACGTGTGAGTGACGCTTTCAGGGCAGGCAGCTGCGGGCCCCGGAGCCTTGGTCCGCAGGCACTTTGGTCCACCGGCAGGTGGCCAAGTGCGACTCCTTTTCGGCGGGTGCAGTTTTTGTCTGAGCTCTCCCACAGTTCGCCGCATGGCGCTGAAATCCAAGATGACCACCTGCTGCACGTGTTGGATTTGCGCTCCCTCTGTGTTAACTGCAGGTCGGGAGAGGAGGGCCCCTCGGGAGGGTGCTGCTCAGTTAGGCTAGGCCTCCGGCCACTGCCTCGGAAGTCGAAGCTTCTGACCTCATGGTGCTGGGGGGGGGGGGATTCCCCTTCCCCCTCCCCCTTTCCCCTATGGAGCTAATTTGCGTGCCTCTGAGCGACACTGTAGAGCTCGAGCCCCCACAGGAGGTAGGGGAGCAGCCTGTGGACTTCTCGCCTGAATTTGTGCTGCTTCTTCCTCAGGCCTTTTTGGCCAATCAAAGATCCGGAATTAAAAGAGCAGCGGAGCGGTCGGCGGATCCATCCAGCGGGGGATCCAAATGTTCTTCTCAGGATCCCCTGCGGCCCCGTCATGCGCAGGTTGACCCGGCCTCCAGGGACGCTATGGGGGAGCTACAAGGTTTACCCCCAGACATGCAGGGGATGGACCAGGGACCTGATCCCTCCCCAGACCTGGGAGATCCCGACATGGATGACCCGGTCTTGGATGGATTCCCAATCCTGGAGGGGGATGACCCTCTAGTTTTCCGACTGTTCAAGCTGGAGAAGCTGCACCCATTGATTCCCTAAGGTTTAGAAGAGTTGGGGGTTAAGGTCTCCCAGGAAGAGCCTGATAGTGAGGGAGTCAATCCAGTGCTCAATGGTCTGTGAGGACCGGAGACCTTGGACCTTCTGAAAGTGCCGTGGGTGGATGCGGCTGTGGCAGTCACCAAGAAGACGACAATCCCAGTGACTGGGGCAGCGGCTTTGAAAGACATGCAGGACTGCAAACTAGAAATTCAGCTGAAGTGTTTGTTTGAGATCTCCGCGCTCAGCCTGCACGCAGCAGTGTGTGCCAGCATGATGCAGCATGCCTGTCTATGTTGGTTACAGAAAGTTGTGGAGGCGGTAGCAGCAGGCAACTCCTTGCCCGTGCAAGCGGCCCGCCTTGAGGCAGGAGTGGCTTATTTGGCGGATGCTCTCTATGATTTGGTTTGCACCTCTGCGCATAATATGGTTTCCTCTCTGGTGGCTCACAGGCTTTTATGGTTACAGAACTGGTTGGTGGACTTGTCCTCTAAGGTGCAGCTCTATAATCTCCCCTTCAAGGGAAAACTCCTGTTTGGGGAGGATTTGGACCAGTTGGTGAAACTATTGGGGGAGACTAAGGGCAATAGGTTGCCGGAAGATAGGAAACAGAGTAAGAAGGTTTTTCCTTCGCGAGCTTGTTTTCGGGATTCTCAGCGTTTTCGTTCTGGTAAACCTGTTCCTCCCCCTGGGTCCAGGCAAAGCTCTGGTGTTCTGCAGTCCTTTTGTGGAGGTCGTCAGACTCCCAGAGATGGGACAGGTCAGGGCTCAGGAGGCGATAAATCTCCCCAGTGAGGCCAGGGGCCCCCACTCCCTCTGGAAGCTGTAGGAGGCAGATTATCCAGCTTCTACGAGGAGTGGGAGAAGATTATCTCAGACAGGTGGGTCTTGGAGATAGTCCGGCACAGTTACACTCTAGATTTCTTGTTTCAAGTTCAGGATGCCTTTGTAGAGTCTCGGGTGATTTCTCGCAGCAGGTGAGAGGCCATGTGGGCGAGACTCAAGAGGCTATTCGATCTCAACGCCATTTGTTCAGTCCCTCCTGCAGAGCAGGGCCAGGGTCAGTACTTGGTGTACTTCATGGTTCCCAAGATGGAAGGGTCCTTTCATCTTATCCTCGACTTGCAGAAAGTGAACCAGTGCCTACGAGATCCCAAGTTCTGCATGGAAACGCTCCGAACAGTACTTGCAGCGGTGTACAAAGGGGAGTTCCTCACATCCTTAGATCTATCGGAGGCTTATCTGCACATGCTGATCCCGCAGGACCATCAAAAATTCCTGAGGTTCAAGGTGCTGGGTCGGCATTTTCAGTTTCTGGTGCTTCCCTTTGGGCTGGCCACGGCTCCTTGCACGTTCACCAAGGTAATGGTAGTAGTAGCAGCAGCTCTGCGCAAAGAAGGGATCTTGGTGCATCCATATTTGGACGATTGGCTCATCCGGGCGAAGTCTCAGGAGGACTGCGAGAGGGCTCTCCAGAGAGTGATGATTACCCTACGGTCTCTTGGTTGGGTCATCAATCTGCAGAAGAGCCAGTTGGTGCCCTCACAATGCCTGGTGTACCTAGGAGCGTGGTTCGACATGCAAAAGGGCAAGGTCTTCCTGGCGACAGACAGAGTGCAGAAGTTACAGACTCAGATGAAAGGCCTTCTTTGCTTGACAGTGCCAACAGCCTGGGATTATCTCCAAGTCCTGGGCTCCATGGCGTCCACATTAGAGCTGGTGCCTTTGGCTTTTGCGCACTTGATCATAAAACTATGTAACCGAATCTTAATGGCACCTGTCTAGAATGTATGTACCTATACATTTATCATCATCATTTTATGTGCCTTCCTGTAAACTGTTGTGATGGTATTTAACTTAACGACTGTATAGAAAAGATTTTAAATAAAATAAATAAAATAAACTTGAGACCTTTACAGCGTGCGCTGTTGTCCAGGAGGAGTCCTGTGTCAGAGCAGTTCCATGTTCTGTTGCCTCTTCTTCAGGAACCCAGACGCAGTTTCTCTCGGTGGCTTTTGCATCGCAACCTGGAGAAAGGGGTGGAGTTGGACCTCCTGGCTTAAGTGGTTATCTCTCCGGATGCCAGCCTCTCCAGATGGGGAGTTGTGTGACAAGACAAGACCGCTCAAGGTCTATGGCGCATGTCAGAGAAATCTTGGTCCATCGACAGACTCGAAACCCAGGCGGTTTGCCGGTCCCTTCAAGTGTTCCTGCTCTTAGGTGTCGGATGGTGCATGTCTTGTCCGACAACATGACCACAGTAGCTTATATCAACAGGCAGGGGGGAACCAGGAGCCCTGCAGTGGCGCTGGAAGCATGACATTCGCCTGGGCAGAGATTCATCTCGGGGTCATCACCTTGTCGCATGTCACAGGAGTGGAAAACGTGCAAGCGGACATCCTCAGCCGACAGCGCTTGGACCCCAGAGAGTGGGAATTGTCCTCCGAGGTGTGGAATCATGTTTGCGCCAGATGGGGCGCTCTGCAGTTGGACCTGATGGCGACTCGAACCAACTCAAAAACGGTTCTGTTTTTCAGTCAAAGGAGGGAACTCGGATCAGTGAGGCTCGATGCTCTGGTGTGTCCATGATCCACAGGATTTCTTCTCTGTCTCCCCCCATGGTCTCTCATAGGCTGCGTTCTCAGGTGGATAGAGTCGCATCGTGGATCTGTGGTGCTCGTGGCTCCGGAGTGGCCCAGGCATCCCTAGTTCACAGATCTGGTATGACTGGTGGAGGACGACCCTCTTCGTCTGGCTCATCTTCCGTGCCTTCTAACTCCGCACTTTCTAACTCCGAAAGACAGTCTGTGGAGCTTTTAGTATTCTGAAGGAATGATTGGATTTCTATTAAACAGCAGGGCCGATGGCTTACCGGTGTATGTTTTGTTGGTTTTGGGCGACCTAGACCTCTGGTTAGTTGGGAGGGTCGTCCTTGGTTGAAGTTTAGTTGAAGTTTAGTTTCAAGGGCTTGGGAACAGGCCAATACTGAGGGACTGTAGGTGGCACTCTTATGTAGCAGTGTCCAAAGTTTTTGTTCTCCGACTCCATCTGCTGGTAGGGATACACAACCCACTGGTCTGGAATGATCTGCTGTATTACAGGAATGAGAATTAGCAGATAAAAACCAATTTACCTGTGATAATGCCTATGTGTAGGTCCCTAGTGAAACCTTACTTGGAATGCTGTGCACAGTTCTGGAGATTGTATCTTTAAAAGGATATAAACAGGATGGAGTCTGTCCAGAGGATTGCTACTAAATGGTCAGTGGTCTTTGTTCTAAAGCATAGGGGGATAGACTTAAAGATCTAAACTTGTATACCCTAGAGGAAAGGCAAGATAGGGATTATATTATAGAGACATTAAAATATCTCAAAAGTTTCCAAGCAGAGGAGGTGAGCCTTTTTCAGTGGAAAGGAAGCGCTAGAAACAAGGGTCATGAGATGAAGATGAAAGGGGATAGATTCAGGAGTAATCGTAGGAAATATTTATTTTCAGAGAGGGTATTGGATACATGGAACAGCTTCCCAGTGGAGGTGGTGGAGACAAAAACGGTATCTGAATTCAAGAAATCATGAGATGAATACAGGGGATCTCTATTGAAGTGATGAGAATTATAATGTTAAATTAATTGGACAGATGGGCAGAATGGATGGGCCTTATGGTCTTTTTCTGCCATCATGTATCTATGGACTATGAGGTCCATCGTCCTGAGATCTGCATTAGCATCAATGTGTGTGTGTGAAGGGATTTACTTAAGAAGGAAATGTAGTAAAGATGTAACATATCAGAAGATAATGCTCAATATCAAGAAGAGGATACAGAGAAATCACACAAAGACCCGAATTTTGAATTTCCCAACTATGGACTTTGTCAAAATGGGACGTACCTGGCGGAAGAACTGGAAGACTGCGAGAAAATGGGTGAGGTGGAACAGTGTTCTAAATTAAAAGGAGCTATTTCTTAGTGTCCAGTCAGATGAATCCAGAACAAGTGGGTTATGCTCCTCTACCAGTAGATGGAGACAGAGCAAACTGACGTCACAGTATATATACCCCCGAAGTGATATCAGCTTGCCAGTATTCTCTGTCTCCAGCAGATGGTGGACGTGCATCTTCCCCTTTGAGGATTGCTTCATTTTAAAGAAAAGGAGAATTCAGAAAATGTTTGCCCCGCTCTCCTGCGGTGATACCAAATGGTCCCTCCCACAGTTGAGAATTCCTGAGGCGATTTCCGTGGTCTCTCAGACGAGTGCTTTGGTCCATTAGCTGATTTTTCAGCCAGTGTGGACTTAGCTGCTTGATCAGATGAAAGGCAGCAGGTACTGGAAGCCGAGTGCAGTGGTGATAGCACATGCCCTCTTCCCCTGCAGCCAGAGACCACCTCTACACTCAGCCAAGTAAGGCTGAGTTCGGGTAGGTTTAAAAAAAAAAGTTATTATACAGAGACTTACAAGGAGGTTTTGTGTTGTGCAGGGCTTCCTTCCCCCGGTCTCCATGCTCGGCATGCCAGTCCAATGTTCGTCCCACTCTGTGGGAGGTCGAGAGATGTGGGCAGCCTGGCGGGTTGAGCAGCCTCCTTAGGCTAGGCCCTGCTTCAAGGCTTTTCACTGTGTGCTCCGTGGTAAGCTACAATGGCCTTTTGTGCGCTTTCTAAGGCTTCCCTCTCAGGATTGTTAGTCCAGCATGCGCCCACATTAAGCACAGTTTACCTCTGTGTACAAGTGGTACTGTGCACTTAAGTTCTTTGTGCACTTTTTGGCCACCTAGGTAAGCACCAAGGTGCGCGCGCCTAAGTGTTAGATGCATAATTTTTGACAGCCTAGTTGAGAAGCCCAGTTCAATAAACTTTTGAGCACCAGAAACCATATTTCTCCCTTTTTGTATGCCACTCTGATGCATATAACTATATTGCATCGGGTACACAGGGGATAAGGATGCACACGCGTTAGGAGAATGGGTGTTCAATATGAGTGCCTGTTTTGTGTGCATGTCTTATTGCATCGGCTTGACAATTCGGTAACAACAATAGCAGTACCCACCATTACTCCAACCAAATCCAGCAGTGTTGTGTAGTGGCAGTGACCTAGAAGTAGAGAAAGAAATAAACAATGAAAAACATACTGCCAATTCAGGCACAAAGAGAGAAAAAAAAAGATAAAAACAGGAGTATCAGACATAAACATAGCTGCTGCTATCCAAACTGCAGCAAGAATAAGAAATAATATAAAGGAATAAAGTAGATGCAACAAACAAAAGAAATATGAGTCACTTATCCGGCTAAGTAGCGGCGAACTGCACCATATAGTCAGATGAATACTGACTTATTCAGCTAAGTAACAGCATCCTATCTCGACAGATAGCCAGATAAGTCAGTACTTATCCAGCTAAGTTGTGGAGGCTGCCGCCACTTACCCAGATAAATCAGGATTTATCCACAAAGTGTTTCTGACATTTTTTTCCCCTTTTAATGGATTTTAATTAAGTACCAGCACAGTAGCACTGGAAACTTAACTCCATCTCTGATAGTAATGCTAATGCCCTCCTTAAGCATCATCCAGTAAAAGAGAAACATGGGGGTCACCTGCATGGCATGGCAGATATTGCCATGGGAGATTTGCTGGGCAGACTGGATGGACCATTTTGGTCCTTTTCTGCTGTCATTACTATGTTATTTGCATGAGGAGGGCGCTAATATTTACAGTTTTCAAAGCATATTTTGTGCAGGTAAAATTCTTTCCTGCCTCAGCATTAAGATTTACCTGCACAAAATGTGTTTTGAAGTGAGGGTAAAATTGTGCAGAAGGCTCTATGCACTTTATTGCACCGGCCTGTAAATTTTCTCTAGCTACAGCTCCGTTGGGATTTTTTCCATTTTTGGCATCCTTCCCATGGTTAAGCCTGTCCTCTTTTTTGGGGGTGGGTTCTGGCCTTTTATATATTGGGCGAACATACTCAAAGCAAGCTCTTGAGGAGAGGCTGGGAGGAGACGCCCTCTGATAGAGACCATGATGACTGAGGAATCTGGAAATCCACTGCCCGTGGGCTCCGGTTCTCTGCCATTTTGTTTCTCGGTTAATGTTTTGATCACATGGTGGACGTGCATCTTGTCTATTTTCTGACGTGCACCAGTGAGCAAATCCTCCACTTCCCTGACCCATTCTGCACTTTCTTCCACCCAAAAGGTTAGTCTCGTTTGTGGTTGGAAGCTTAGCTGAGTGACTTTAACTACAAGCTCTAACCTAGAGTCCAGGCTGACATGAATCTTAGATGGCAATTGTCTGAACGCCTCCTTCATTCCTGGGGGGAGGGAAGGAGCAGAAGTGTATGTAATTTTATTTATTTATTTCATTTGTATTACACAGTCTCTCAGCAATAGCAACAAAAATCATATCAAGGTATAAAACAAATAAGCCTCTTGAAAGAGAAATGCTTGAGCCCTTTCCAAAATTTCCTTAAACCTGTTTCCTTCTTCAGGCTGCCTGGAAGGCTATTTCAGATGTTGGACCCTTTTCCGAGTACTGGTTGATTGGCATGTATTTACATTAGGTATCAGCCATTGCCATTTTCTCTTCAGTCCCGATCTTCTTTGTCTTGGCTTTGCTACTTACGGGGGGTTTTTTTTTAGCTTTCCCAGTCTGATCTGACCAGAGTGCAGATAGAGAAGCATTTGGATGGTCTTTAGCTGCAGGTTTGGACATTCTAAAGGAAATTTTATACTGAAGAAATGAGACATGAAGAGAATGCTCACTGGAGCTTAGCTCTTGTATTGCTAAGGCATCACATGACCTCGAGTAAGTTCTATTTTTTTAAAGATAAACTTATAAAAAATAAGGAAAATTGTGAATTGACTGTGATACAATTCTATAACATTTCTGTGCAGAATTGTGGAGTCAATATCTGCGCTAGAGAAGAGAAATGACAGTTATCCTGCATTCCTGAATCTTGCCTCTTCCAGCCTTGCCTTTCTGCCTTCCTTGTCTTCTCCCACTTCCTTCCTCCAGTCTGCCTTGACCCATTTAGTCTCGTTCATCTTGTCCAGTGCCTTCTGTGTGTCTTTGAACTCCCTTGGACTAACTCTCCGGATCTTGGCCATCAGCCTGGACCTGACCCTGTTTGCCTGCCACTTGGACCTGACCTCTTGCCTGCACCTGACCATGACTGTTTAGCTACCTGCCCTGACCTCTGCCCTGCTTTTGGAATCTCATTCTTGCCCCCGCCCTAGGGATCCACCTAAGGCTTGCCAGCCGCCAGAAGTCAAGGGCTCAACATGCAGGGAAGGTGGCTGGTATAGGTAACGCTCCAATCGGTCCCGCCACAGGACACATCTGCCAGCTGCCAGGGTGAGCTTAGCTGGTTCACCCACTCCTTGACACTAAGGGTCAACCATCAACAGCTCCTCTGCCAGCATTACAGTGAGACAGATACTGCTGATGTGAAATCAATTGGAATGCTGTGACAGTGGCTCAGACTGCACAGCCAGTGACAGATTGGAATAACTCTGAGGAATTTTATATTTATATCATGCTTTTCCAACAGAAGAGTTCAAAGCTAGGGTGGCTTACAACTAGATTTTGCATGTGGAAATACACTTTATCGGTATAAGTGGGCTTTTGAAAATTGCTACAGTATATATGCCATTGAATTGTCAATAGGTTTTACTCATGTTAAATGCCCATAACATGGGTAAATGGCTTTTGAAAATTGCTACAATAGTATGATATGCATGTAAATGTTGCCTTTGAAAATTCACCTGTTAGTGTACACGTAGTGTGATTGGAACTGTCTGACGTATCTTGGTGCATTACTTGAGCACAGTACAGAGTATTAATATTTATAAATAGTGCATTCATCTGAGGGGCTGTACATAGGGCTTGGCCACGGTTCAGCTGCTTCAAAGGCCCAGGTTTTCAGCAGCTTCCTGAAGGATGGTGCGAATCCGAAGCGAGGTGGTAAAAAGCTGCAGCTGGTTGGGGTAGACGGTTTGAAGGTTCTCTTCTGATGCTGGCACGGCACCTTACTGAAAGGAATTTAATGGTTCCAAAGTGAATGAAACACAGTCACCTCAAAAAAAAAAAATTTGTCCACTTCTAAATGGAAAAATACCGAGTGTGGAAGTTGAATAAAAAGGGAATAGAACAGATAACTAGTGCAGTACCTCTTGAATTTAAATAATGTTCCTGAAACCTAGGAATAAGTGAGAGAAGTGATGAGTGCAAGTGTGTTTAAGTGAAAATATTTAATAAGAAAGGGTTACATGTTGTGTTATTTTTCCAATAGCTAGCGTCACATGACACCTAATATGTGAGAGAGGCATATATCTAGTCTTGCAGAAGAGATGTTGCAAGAGAGTAAACAGTCTCTCTTATTGATTTGGTGAAGATAGAGTAGTTTGTTATTCAGGAAAAGAAAGCCGGACTAGAACGGAAGACCTGGCCAGGTAGAGATTTAGAATCTGGTATACCCAATGCACCCATGAGCTGTGCACTGAGCTTCTAAAACTCATTTCTGGCCAGAAACACTTGCAGTAAGCTCTACAGAGAAGGAGCATACACTCTTATGTGTATTTGTTCAGCACTGCATACATGGAGTAGCACTCTAGGCTTGATTAGTAGTAGTAATATCTCAAGTACCTCATTCTAGATAAAATTGTAATACTTTATTCCTTATCCTGCTGCTAAACCAGTCCAGATGTGGGTTTATTCCATGCTAAATGCAGATGGAGATAGAGCACACAAGTTTTCCAGCAAAATCACCATTGCTATTAGTAGTGGTACAGCAGAGATACTTGTCAGTATTTCATCTCCAGCAGATGGTGGCACATGCAGGATGCGTGCAGCAGGATTCTTAGACTCTGAGAGTTGGTAGGGCTGGCCAGTGGTAGAGCAGTTTTTGTTCTGAGCCTAAGAAGAAAACAGTCAATGAATTGAAAGTGACATGGGATAAACACTGGATCCCTAAAGGCTAGAAGGTGGAAATGAAGAAGAGGGTGCATGGGGGTAAGTTGCAGGGAGTGGCTGTTACTACCCTTAACAGAAAGCATGGAGATTACTACCCTCAATCAATATCCTTGATGCTTTTGATGCAACTGCAACTTTCCTGGCGTGTAGCCAGATGGACTCAGAACGAATGGGTATAGTATGCTCGTGCTAGCAGTTGGAGACAGATCTGACGTCAGCACGGGTATATATACCCCCACAGGAAGCGTAGCAACTTAGTAATTTCCGTCTCCAAAGCAGTTTGGAGAACCTGCACACTCGCTGAGCGTGTTTTCCAAATCTACTTTCTATTTTTCTATTTTCTACTTTCTTTTCACTAAAACTTCTACAGCATCGAGCCCCGCACTCCTGCGGTGATACCCTAAGGTCCCTCCCCCAGTAGAGTTTCCTGGGGTGATTTCCGCGATCCCCCGGAGGTTTAAGTCCTCGGTCCGGTGGCCGAATCGCGGCAGGGATGTAGCCCCCGGGCGAGGTTCGGGTGAGGCATACGAGGCGCCTCGGTCCCGGCGTGGACGAGGCAGCGGGTGCATATCCTCAAACGCGGCGGTGAAGGTACTTGCCCTCTCCCCCCGCAGCCAGAGACTGCCCGGGTTCCAGCCGGGAAGCGCCGAGGATCAGGTAAGGCGTACGTCTTTTACTTCTGGTCTCCGAGGAACCGAGGATCGGTGGCGTGGCACGCCGTGGAGGGCACCATTTTGTGGCCTTGTTCAGGTATTGAGCGCCCGTAATAGGCGCATGTCTATGACTAAGCGCATATTCTATTCCTCATATTGCTGAGAGCATATTGAATAACATTGAGCGTGTATTGCTAACCGCTTATTGCTGAAAGCGTATTGAATACAATTGAGCGTGTATTCATGACCGCATACTGCTGAGAGCATATGGCATATCATTGAGCATATATTGTTAGCCGCATATGGCTGAGCGCTTGTTGTCTATATTGCTGCCGCATATTATTATTAAGCGCCTGTTGTATTAAGCATATATAGCTGCCGCTTCTTATTATTGAGCGCCTGTTCTATTAAGCACGTATTGCTGCCACATGTTATTATTGTGCGCCTGTTGTATTAAGCGCATATTGCTGCCACATGTTATTATTGTGCGCCTGTTGTATTAAGCACATATTGCTGCCGCATATTATTATTGTGCGCCTGTTGTATTAAGCGCATATTGCTGCCGCATACTATTATTGTGCGCCTGTTCTCTTAAGCATATATTGTTGCTGCTTTTCATTCAGCGCATCCTTTTCAATGGAACAGAACGCCTCAGCGTCTTCAGCGGGGGCGCCGCCTGCCTCCGGCATTAAAGCCCTCGGCCTCTGCTCTGCATGCCAGCTTCGAGCCACGCACAGTGAAGAGCCAGACTCCCTATGTGCCCAATGTGAGGAGGCCGTGGGACCCTCGGGCCAGGACCAGTCTCAGCCACGATTTGCTGACAGTTCCCCAGGGGCTACCCCGGATTTAGCGGGCAGTCTCGACCAATCTGGAATCCCGGGGGATCTTGTACCCCGGCGATTAGAGGCTACTTCAATTTCCTGGGTGGATCTCTTTAAGGGGATTCATGCCTTTGTACAGATGCAAACGGCTTCCCGTCCAGGCCCCGCGGTTCCTGCTGTGGCTGCGACATGGCCCAAAAAGCTAGCACGTCGCAGTGACGTATGTTGCTGGAGCCGCGCAGGCAGGAAGGAGGTGTATCAGCCACTGCAGGTGCTCCTCCTACTTCCTTCCTGCCCGCCCTGCCCCGGAAGACAAATGTTGCCGGAGCCGCACGGGGAGGAAGGAGGAGGCGCGTCAGCCGCGTGGGTAGAAGAGGCGCTTCAGCCGCGTGCAGAAGAGGAGCAGCGGGGCCGGGAAGACTAGGGTCACTGCAGAGCCCATCCTGTGGCAACCCGTAAAGAAGAGGCCCAGAGGTGTGAGAGAGGTGTGTGCGAGTATGAGATGAGTTGAGAGACTGTGTGTGTTTGCAGAGACAGCATGTGAGAGCCTCTGTGTGTGTGAAAGAGACAGCATGTAAGAGTGAGAGCCTGTGCTTGAGCAAGGCAGCATGTGGGGGTGTGAGAGAGCCTGTGTGTGAGACTCAGACAGCCTGTGCCAGTGAGAGCCTGTGTATGTGTGTGTGAGAGAGAAATGCATGTGAGAATGAGAACCTGACTGTGTGTTTGAGGGAAGAAGACAGGTGGAGAGAAAAGAAATAGAAAAAAAGGCAATATAAAAGGAAATGGCAAAAAATTAGAAAGGGAAGCAGATGTAAAAAAAAAAATAAATTACTTTTTACTGATTGGCACATGTAATCTTTGGGAATGTGCAAGAGTAGCACTTTCTCTATGGCGGATCTCACAATGTACGAGATCAACATGGAGGAAGTGGAAACCCACGGGGCCTGCACAGAGGAGGCAGCAGAATGGGCTTCAGTGCCAATAGCAGCAATCAGTGCCTCCCCAATAGCCACGTGGCAGCAGTGGCAGTAATTAGATTAATTGTTTGACTCAGCTGGAGGTGACAAAGTATGAAGTGGGATGTGAAATCAGCTTGATCTGGTGGAGAATTAGGATTGCTGTTACACATGAACTGTATTTGGCAAACATAAAGGGAGCCGGGATAATCAATTGATGCTCATGTGGTTGGACTGCAACCACCACCGTAACTGGGTCCGTACTCTGGCCGGCAGAGGTAGGTGCGTGGAATAGTTCCGTAGACGGGGGCTCCAGCGAGAGAGCAGGGAGTGTTGGAGAGGTCTCATATGGGCCCTTGCCCAAGGTACCACTTCCAGAGTGGATGCCATGAGACCGAGAACCTGCAGATAATCCCAAGCTATGGGCCGACTGGCTCCCATCAAGTGCTGGATATGCGTCTGAAGTTTCAACCTTCTTTTGGCAGCGAGACTGACTGTGTCTGCCTGGGTGTCGAACTGTACTCCCAGGTATTCCAGTGACTGGGAAGGCTGTAGGCAACTCTTGCTGAGGTTGATTACCCAGCCCAAGCTTTCCAGAAGGGCGATCACTCTGTCGGTTGTCCGATGGCTCTCCTCTCGAGATTTCGCCCTGATCAGCCAGTCATCTAGGTAGGGTTGGACCAGAATTCCTTCCCGTCTGAGTGCCGCTGCCACCACTACGACCACCTTGGTGAAGGTCCGCGGTGACGTGGCCAACCCGAAGGGCAGAGCCCGAAATTGGAAGTGGCGTCCTAGAACCTTGAAGCGTAGGTAGCGCTGATGATCCGGATGGATCGGGATATGCAGGTAGGCTTCTGACAGGTCTAAGGCTGTGAGGAATTCTCCTGGCTGTACTGCGGTCTTGACGGAGCGCAGAGTTTCCATGCGAAACCTCGGGACCCTTAAGTATCGATTGACTGACTTGAGGTCCAGTACAGGCCGAAAGGTGCCCCCTTTCTTGGGTACCATGAAATAAATGGAATAGTGCCCAGAATTCACTTCCCAGGCAGGTACTGGGATGATGGCTTTCAAGGACAGGAGCCTCGCCAGGGTAGCTTCCAATGCTGCCTTCTTGTGTGTGGGACAGGAAGATTCCCCTGCCTCCTCTCCGGGACCTTCTATGTCAAGGTCCCATCCTCCACGAGGATCCAGCTCAATTCTCTCTTACGGTCTGGCCATTGAGAGGGCTAGACTGAAGAAAAGAGGTTACTTGGAGCCCGTCATAGATACACTCCTCCAAGCTCGCAAGTTTTCCACATCCCTCACCTACGTAAGGATCTGGATAGTATTTGAAGTATGGTGCGACACTCATGGCACCAATCCACATGTGACTACAATCCCTATTGTGTTGGATTTCCTGCAAGATGGACTTCAGAAGGGTCTCTCCCTCAGCTCCATCAAGGTTCAGGTGGCTGCGCTGTCTTGCTACGGTCCCAGGAGGGATGGCAAGACCATTGCCAAGCACCCAGATGTTTCTCACTTCCTGAAAGGAGTCAAGCATATTCGTCCGCCACTGAAGTGGCCTGTGCCATTATGGAACCTCAACCTTGTTTTGGATTTCCTCGCGGGATCCACCTTCAGACCCCTTCGGGGCCTGTCTCTCCGTTCTCTCACTTTGAAGATGGTGTTTTTGCTGGCTGTATGTTCAGCACGCCGCATCTCAGAGCTACAAGCACTGTCCTGCCGTGATCCCTTTCTCAGAATCACTCCTGAGGCTATCCATCTTCGGACGGTTCCCTCCTTTCTACCTAAAGTGGTTTCACAGTTTCATCTTAACCAAACCATGTCCTTGCCTACCACGGCGGGTTTGAAGAAATTTGAAGAAGGGCGTTTATTACGCCATCTCGACATTGGCAGATTGCTGCCCAGATATCTGGAAGTGACACAAGAAGTACGAAAGACGGACCATCTGTTCGTCCTGCACAGCGGAAAGAAACAAGGTGAAGCGGCCTCTCGGCCCACCATCGCCCGCTGGATTAAAGAAGTCATCAGAGCAGCTTACGTAGAGGCGGGGAAATCTCCGCCTCTACAGGTCAAGGCTCATTCTACCAGAGCACAAGCAGCATCTTGGGCAGAATCCAGGATGCTGTCGCCTGCAGAAATATGTAAAGCGGCGACGTGGTCCTCCCTCCATACCTTCTCCAGGTTCTACCGTCTGGATGTCCAGGCCAGGGAGGACACAGCATTTGCGAGGGCGGTACTACATGGTCCTCAGGCAGCCTCACGCCCAGGCTGGGAGTAAAGCTTTTGTACATCCCATTCGTTCTGAGTCCATCTGGCTACACGCCAGGAAATGTTGAGATTACTTACCTGATAATCTCCTTTTCCTTAGTGTAGACAGATGGACTCAGCATCCCGCCCAGCTGCCTGTGTGCATGGGTTTCACCGATTCAAGGTAAGCCATGTCATCTGTTTCCATAAGAGCGTACACTCTACCAGGTGTCAACGCCTTCCGGTGGTGAATGCTGGCAATCTCCAGCTACTATCAATCGGTCAGGGGGATCCTGTTTCACTATTTCACTGAACGTCAGTACACACATCCATAACAGCTTTTGCAAGGAAGATTACTAAGTTGCTACGCTTCCTGTGGGAGTATATATACCCGTGCTGATGTCAGATCCGTCTCCAACTGCTAGCACGAGCATACTATACCCATTCGTTCTGAGTCCATCTGTCTACACTAAGGAAAAGGAGATTATCAGGTAAGTAATCTCAACAATTGTTTTCCATGTCGATGGTGGTGGGGGGGACGGGACCTGGATACAGACAACAACCAACATAGGCCCTGACTTTTTACAGTCTGGGGTTCTGACACTCAGACTTAAGAGAGAAAGCACAGGACGGCATCTATGGCCAAGTCACAAAATAAAGAACATCAAGCAGCATTGACTGAATTATTAAGAAGGCTCCTCACCCAGTAAAAATGTTTTTAACAGTAATTTGTTATGGGTTTCATAGTTGCTTGGTTTTGATTATTACTACCATTATCCATAAGGCTTCGGGGTATCTACATGGAGCAGTAGTTACTACCCTTAAAAGAAACATGGGGGTATCCTGCACAGAGTGGCAGGTGCTACTATAAGAAGCTTGCTGAGCAGTCTGGGTGGCCCATCTACTCCTTTTCTGCCATCTTATGTACGTTACTATGCCCAGAAGTGGCAAGCTTAGATTGAGCTGGAAGCTACAGGGTCAAAAATAAAAAAAAAATAATCCAGTCCTCAGGACACACCTGGCTAGTTGGGTTTTCAGGACATCCATAATGAATATGCAGGAGATGGATTTGCATACAGTGGAAGCAGTGCATGCAAATCTACCTCATGCATATTTATTGTGGATATCCTGAAAGCCTGTGTCTGAGGACTGGGTTGAGAACCCCTGATTCAAGCATTTCAGAGAGACAAACATCAAGATACTTCAGAAAGGAAACCCAGCATGCTCATAATAAGTAAAACATTTAAGTTCTGGAAATGACTTACTGTAAGTAAACTTTTTGACTTTGCAAATGTAAACAAACTTTGCTCATAGGGAAGCCAGCATCTAGACTTAGTAAAAAGAAAGTACACATTTAAGTTTTGGAGGTAACCCAGCAAACATTTAAGGAAACTTGCAGAACAGGCATGCGGCAGCTTGAAAACCCCTCAATATCCTGCTGAGACAGAGGAGCCAGGCGGAGGTATAGAATCAGAGGCTCCCCTGCCTAGTGTTTGCTCCATCTCCATTTGCTGCTGAGAGGATGGGATTCCACAGGTTTAGGCCATCCTAGGTGGAACACACGAGAAAGAAAAGCAAAATAAATGAGAATGTGAGCAGCTCTTTGTGGGTGAATACATGTTCCCTAAATTAATACAAATCAAAATAAACTGATAGTGACGGGCGCTGCGTAGAAAAATAGACAAGGCCGATGTACCGAGCATGTCCCCAGACACAAACCGGGACCACCACCTTTTCAGATCTGCCTATAGATTTCTCCCCACCTGTAAAATCCATTTATTATTTTATTTAAAGGGCTGGAAATGGCTTGTCCTGACTTTCTGACAACGCTTCTCCTACCACCAGTACAGTTCACCAAGAAAGCACTCATTCCTCTGAAACGGTGCTGCATTGTAGGCTTCACCATTTACACTGGAAAGAAGGTGAGCGCGACAGGCCAACGTTAAGGGCTAGGGCAGGAACAGGACAAAAGTGCCTGTAGCATTTTAAATGAAGCACCGCTTCTCCCAAAGGCTTTCGATTCTTGCGGGCTTCGGGAAAGAAAAAACATAATCCGCGGGAAAATGACGGCACCGGAATTTCAGCAAAAAAGGGAGGCGGGGATTTTGTCCCCACTCCTTCCCAAAAGGCTAACATTTTACAAAGTAGACAAAAATGTTTCCGCGGTGTTAATGTTTGCTGAAGTGCGTTTTGCTTCTGCTGCATTTCCCTCTTGCAGGGTTTGCGTTCAGTTGCAGCGGGAAAAAGATCAAGGAAAAAAAAAAAGTATAAGGTGATATCATTTGATTGGGCTGACTTAAGACATTACTTGACTAAGTTTCCGGAACAGCGCTACTCCTTTCAGGAGGCCAAAACAAAATGAGCAGATCCAGGCAAGACAAGGAGGTTCCTTGAACGTACAAGTGAAGCCCTGTTGGCAGAGTGTGGCGAGAAGACGGACAGGGAGACAGCAGGACCAAGCCTGCTAAAGGTTTGCTTCGACCTGCCCGATCCTTTTCATTCTGAATTCCTTTACTTCCGTGGATAATTCTGAATTTCCGTCTTGGTATCCTGATCATAAGGTCATTGAGGCACCTCCAGCGGAGGTGTTGCCTTGGTCTTCTTTCTGATCTGTGATCTAGTGTCTGAGTTTATGATTGGGTTTTTTTTAACTTCTGGCCAGTTTCCCCACTGTAGCCTCCCTCTTCGTAGTTTCCGCAATGTATAATATAGACTACATATGCAGTGGCTACAGAAAGCCTACACTGCCTTAAACATTTTTCACATTTTGAATAATGTCAGTGTATCAGACTCACATGCATTTAAACAAGGATTTTTTTTTCCGTCATCAGCTTGCCATATTGCATACCTTTCAGAGCCAAAAATGTTTTATTGAGGGTTAAATATCAATCACAAAATTTGGCCCAAAAAACACCCCAAGGTGTACTCCAGTAAACCTTATAGTAGTAATACAAATATGCAAATTGGTTTAACCGGTTTCACTTTTATATCATTTCATCGCCACACATTCAATCACTTAAACTTTTATAGTTTGATTTGTAGGACCCATACGCAAGGAGTTTGTATATCAATCAAACTCACAATTGGTCATAGGTCACATTACTTTATAACGCCAATATGTTTTGGTATTTACTTCAGTTTTTGTAAAAATCACTTACAATTAGAATACTGCCAAGTTTTAGGGAACTTCACTGTTAACAATACATCTCTCATAGAAAAGTCCAGAATGATCAAAAGTATCAATGTCAAACAATATATGGAAGAAAGTAAATACCAAAAAATATTGGAGTTATAAATAAAGTAATGTGACCTATGACCAATTGTGAGTCTGATTGATATACAAACTCCTTGCGTATGGGTCCTACAAATTGAACTATAAAAGTTTAAGTGATTGAATAAGTGGGGATGAAATGATATAAAAGTGAAACCGGTTAAACCAATTTGCATATTTGTATTACTGAGGGTTAAAACATGTATTTATCAAAAAATCCCCAAAAGTGAAATCCAATTGCATAAATCTCCACCCACCTGAGTCAATACATGATGGAAGCACCTTAGACAGCAATTGCAGCATTGAGTCTCTTGGGATTGCTCTCCACCAATTTTGCAGATCTAGATTTGTCAATATTAGACCATTCTTCATAAAACTGTCCAAGTTCTGTCAGGTTCCTTGGGGAATGCTAATGGACAGCAATCTTCAATCCCTGCCACAGATTTTTGATTGGATTGAGTTCAGGACTCTCACTGGGCCATTGCAGGACATTTACCATTTTGTTCCTTAGCAACTCCAGTGTAGCTCTGGCTGTGTGTGTTGAGGCTTCGCTTCGAGTGGAGCGTAGGGGACACCACCTCCAGAGTGGAATGGGATGGCATGACGAGGCTGGAGCAAGGCTAGGGCAGTTTGGTAAGGATGGAGCAAGGCTTGGACTTACAAGTACAGACTGCAGGCAATGCTGGAACCAGGGCTTGGGCTGGAACAGTGTGGAGGTAGGACTTGAACTCAGGGATGGTGTGCAGGCAAGGCTGGAACTCTGGAACAGTGTGCAGGTAAGACTGGAACTGGAACTCAGGTGCAGAGTGCAGGTAAGACTGGAACTCTAGAACAGTGTGCAGGTAAGACTGGAACTCTAGAACAGTGTGCAGGTAAGTCTGGAACTCAGGAACAGTGTGCAGGTAAAACTGGAACTCTAGAACAGTGTGCAGGTAAGTCTGGAACTCAGGAACAGCGTGCAGGTAAGACTGGAACTGGAACTCAGGTGCAGAGTGCAGGTAAGACTGGAACTCTAGAACAGTGTGCAGGTAAGACTGGAACTCTAGAACAGTGTGCAGGTAAGTCTGGAACTCAGGAACAGTGTGCAGGTAAAACTGGAACTCTAGAACAGTGTGCAGGTAAGTCTGGAACTCAGGAACAGCATGCAGGTAAGACTGGAACTTCAGGAACAGAGTGCCGGTAAGACTGGAACTCTAGAACAGTGTGCCAGTAAGACTGGAAATCTGGAACAACGTGCAGGTAAGCCGGGGACTGAGGCTTGACCAGGAACAGACTAAAACAGGACAAGACAAGGACAACACAGAACATGGAACATAGAGGCAGCAGTACAAGAAAGCCCTGAGGGGCAAGACAGGGAGAAGCTAAAAGAGGCCACAGAGAGAAGCAAGTCCTGGATAGGCCTGAGGTCAGGGAAAGACCTAGGAAGGCCACAAAGCAAGGTAGAGAGCAAGAAGGCTCTAAGACCACAAGGCAAGATTGGCAGCTGAAGACTAAGGTCAGAAGGCCCAGAGGCCAAAAGACAAGACAAGGCAAAACTGGGATCAGAAGGCCCGGAGGCCACGAGGCAAAGCAAGGATAGGCCTGAGAAGGCCGCAAGGCAAAGGTGGCTAAGGCAGGGAGCAAAGAGAGACTCTATGCAGACTGCAGAAGCACTAAGGCAAGGGACAGACAGGGTTAAGTAGGGTTGGAGTCTGGGTGTGGTGCAGGCAGGAAAGAGGAGCTTGGCCAGTGTGTAGAGTATGCTAACTGGGATCCCCTGGTGAAGGGGAGGCTGCACAGTAGCCAGAACCTTAGCCCCCCTTTAAAAACCCCTCCTCCTATGTCCCATTTTCCATGGGGTTCACAACTGATTGAGCGAGACTTGACTAAGAGGTTGACTACCAGGGAAGAAACTTCTTGCTAGGCAGACTGGCTGTGATTGGATGCTTTATCCTTGGCAGACTGACTGTGGATGGACACCCTCTCCTGGGCAAAACTGGCTGTGAACCGATGCCCCCTTTTGGGTGGTTTGTCTGTGGATGGATGTCTTCTTCTGGGCAGACTGGCTGTGGACAGATGTTCCCTTTTTGGCAGACGAACTGGGGATGGACGCCCTCTCCTGGGTGGACTAGCTGTGAACAGATGCCCCTTTTAGTGGACTGCCTGTGGACTGGCACCCCTGCTGGGTGTGCAGGTGCCCCCTACTGGGCAACCTGGCTGTGGGCATGTGCCCCTTGATGGATGGACTGGCTGTGGGCAGGTGCCTCCTACTGGGTGGACAAAATGTGGAAGGATCCTCACTTCTGGGCACTTGGGCAGAAGAAGAGCACCCTCTATTGGGCAATCAGGCAGTAGAAGAGTGCCCTCTGTTGGGTGATCAGGCTATGGAAGAGTGCCCTATGATGAGCGATCAGGTTTTGGAAGAGTACTCTCTTCTGGGCAATCAAACTGCATAACAGCACCCTCTGCTGGGCGATTCGACTGTGGAAGAGCGCCCTTTTCTGGGTGATCAGGATGTGGATGAGCACCTTCTGCTGGACGATCAGGTGGTAGTAGAGTGCCCTCTGCTGAACAATCAGGCTGTGGAAAAGCGCTCTTTATGGGGTTGTCAAACTGTGGTAGATCGTTCTCTTCTGGGTGGTCAAGCTTTGGAAACATGCTCTCTGCTGAGGGGGCACGGTCAGGCTTTAGATGGATGCCTTTGGCTGGGCTGACTGCATCTGGACAAGAGCCCTTGGCTGGATTGGCTGTATCCGGGTGAGGGCCTGTTGCAGGCTAACTGGGATAGAACTTGGGGCCCTTTGCTAGCCTGGCTGGAGCAAAACTGGGGCCCTTTGCTGGGCTGACTGGAACAAAGCTGGAGCCCTTTGCTGGGCTTAGAACAAGGCTGGAGTCTTTTCTTGGGCTGAGTGAATGGACAGTGCTTTTTTCTAAGTAGGCAAAGCTTTTTTCTAAGTAGGCAAAGAGGCAAAGCTCTTCTGGGTCTTGACATCTAGGTTTTGTGTGTGTAGTTTAAGGTTGGTAAAAGCACATGCTGATCTCTGAGGCTTCACTGATGGTTCGTTAGCAGCTTCTGGACTGCAGCTAACGAAGACTGGGCTTCGCCTGGATTAATTAGTCCTTTCTGCTTCTGAAAGTTTGGTGTCTGTGAATGGAGCAGGAGAGCCACAGAATCATGGAACAGTTTTTCTTAATAAAAATTAGATCCTTATTAATGTCTTAAGCATTACAAACTAGACAACGTAGAATTTTTTGTTAAGTAGTTACAGCAGAATTCTATATGCTCATTAAAATACAACTAAAAAATTACTCGTGTGAAAATTTGAATAAAAAATTTGAAAACTCTTTCAGATAATGTACACAAACTTTTCTAAACAAACTGTCATTCTTAATGATAGTATCTGAACGTAGAGCACTTCATAGGGAATTGCTCTGAGGCCGTGACTAAGTTCCTTTTTCGGCAGCTTTACCCATCTCCGAGTCCCCATCATGGTCCTTGCCTCATCCGAGGAGTAGGTTGCACTTTTCCCCGCCTTATGGTCTCACAGCATGTACGGAACGAAAGGAACATATGCTATCCGCGAGTTCTGAAAGGCAACACCTGGAAATAAGAGCCCTCGTGAAAGGGTATGCCTTAACTTTGACGCCCCCCACCAAATTATCTGAGAGGGGTCTGAACTGAGTGGTTCACGCTTCAGATGGAAGCCAACAGAGGAGTAGGAGGCGACCAGTAAGGAGCACTGTAGTAGGGCCATCATATCGGCGATGCAAGGGAGAAAGAAAGTTAGAAAGACTTTGCTGTTGGCAGTGGCCAAGGCTTTGAACCATTCCCTTCTTCCCCGCAGAGGGGCCATGTGTTTGTGGCACACCCGAGGTTTCCCTCATAGGCTGCATCCGGATCCCCTTAACACAACTCTGCTTTAAAACTCTCATCGCACATCTAAAACTTTTGTTTTATTTATTTATTTATTTAACGTTTCTTTTATACCGATAACTGTTTACACATCGCATCAGTTTACAGTTAAACAGGAACAATTGGGCAGAACCCTTGTTTTATATATATATATATATATTTTATTTTTTTTAATTTTTTTTTTGAGCACAAGTTTCTTTGTGTTTCTAATATCTCTCAATTAAAATTTGTCCATGTGGGTGCATTTATGGCACAACCTTTAGTTCAAACCGTAGTATTTTTATTATAAATGTGTTTATATCATTCTTTATTACAGTTACTTTCAAATACATTTCATTTCTGGAAAAAGAGATGCAAGAGCTTCTATCCATGGAAAAAGAGATTTGGAAACTGTAATTTGTTTTCTCTTTGCAGCTTTTACAACAAACTGAAATGTGTAAGACAAAGTCAAATTGAAATATTTTGTTACAAAATCTGAGAATTTGTCTCACAAAATGCACATCTTTTTATTTATTTATTTATTTATTTAGTATACCGACATACGATCGAGATATCACATCGGTTTCCAGATAACAGGTTGAATAGGGCGAGAACTGCCCTATTTTACATTGTAACAAGATAATTAATTAAACAATTAATACATAAAACATTGTAACAGTTGAATATAATTAAATGTGGGTATAGAGTTATGGCATATAGCCTATATACAATATGTACAATATGACTTGGTTACGAGTAGGATGGGAGACAGGGAAATGGGAGGAAAGGTGGGGGGAGGGGTGGTGAAGGGGGGAGGGGAAGTTATGCGTTAGTGCAGGGTAGTAGTCAAGCGGGGAGGCTTTCAAGAACATGTATTTTAGGATGTTGGGGTTCAGGAGGGAAGGCTTTTAAGAATAGCCATGTTTTGAGCTGTTTTTTTAAAGACTTGAGGTGAGGGTTCATTTCTGAGATGTGTGGGGAGGGAGTTCCACAGGGTAGGGCCTGCTATTGTAATGGCTCGTTTGCGAAACGCACAGAGAATATTAGTCTGTTTTACCATCTGCCAGTTTTTAGTAATAGAGGGTCAACAAAAAATCTGTGGCTCGCTTTCTATTCACATCTTTTACAAAAAATAAAAAATTGAAGTCTTGCTGCCCAGAGATTTTGTTAAACATGTGTTTATATAA